>NW_026294534.1:54750573-55350573 GCF_007827085.1 Peromyscus californicus insignis | reverse complement strand
ACTCTCAGGAGTCAGTTCTCTTCGTCCATCATGGTTCTGGGGTTGAACTTGGGTCACCATGTTAGGGTGGCATGCGCCTTTCCTCACTGAGCCACAGTGTCAGCCCCTGTGTGCTGCATTTTTAATCTGTTTACCTTGTTCTACAGCACTGTGCCGGGTTTAGTTTTAATGACCCTTTTAAAACAATTGTTTTTATCTTTATAGATGCAATCTGAATGCTACAGGAAAAGGGAAATGAAGCTTGACAACTAATGAAGTCTTCACATTTGATAGTTTTTTATGTCTAATGATACCACTTACATGTTCTCCCTGCCTTCATTTGTCAAAGAAACCCAGGGTATTGGTTATTTTGGACATCAGTTATGTATTCTATCTTCCTTTTTTATGTACAAAATGTAATGCAGCAGAATAGGGAATAAAATAGTTCATTTAAGGTTCCCTCTTTCCAGCTGACTGTAGGTCCTGTTAAGCTGACAAGAAAACTTAGCCAATACACTTACGTTTTATGAACACATATGCTCAAGCCCCAGAAATAATTTAGGAACACAAATGCATTGGTTGGTAAATTGATCAGTTGTTGATAAAAAAAAAACCACACAATTTTAATTTCTCCCTCAGCCATGAACACTGGATTTTTTTTCTCCCATTTTCATATATATATAAATTTACCAGAAGGAAATGATTTTGAAAAGTGCTGGAGGTTCTAGCTATTTTTGGAGATAACTTAATCTGAAATTCTTATGACTCCTACATTTTCACTGCTTTTTAGGTGGAAGTGGAAGATGGCCTGTAGGTCGTAGAAAAAGAGTGGAGAGCCACTTGTGCCATGCACCAAAGCACAGGCCCCTTTTCCTGTTAGGGCCACTCTTTTCAAATGAGCAAACAGGTCCAGGATGGTTGTGTGAGCAGCAAAGAGATGCACGAAACAGCTAAACCAGTTCTGATCTCAAGAGGACAATGGCTATCACTGACAGACCTCTTCCATGCCTGGCAGAAGAAGAGGAATTAGCCCTCAAAATCATATGCAGATATTTAGCCTGCATGATTCCTGACCATTAGATGCATACCCCCTCACTCTGCTTACGTGCGACGAATCTCCCAAGCACTTGACTAAGAAAGATTCAAAGCAATTTCTGAAATACCATCTCATCTTCAAAGTGGCTTGGTGAAGGGGTGGGATTTACAGCAGTGACTTTAATTAAGGGACGAGATTCCCCCATTCTTGCTCTGTAGCACAGGCCCAGGAAGACAGAAGAACCCGTGGTAGTCATTAATAATATGAAACCCAAATGAAAGCCATTGACTGCCATCTCACAGGACAGGTTACAGACACCACGCTGTGGCAGCAGCTTCTTGGCCACTGTTTATTTTGTGTGACTTACGCATTTTCATATGTCATTTTAAGTCACCCACAGAGCAGGAAACTTTCCATGCATAAGGGCATTGCCAGATCTCCTTATTTGTCCTTCATCATCACAGTGGGCGTCATTCCTGGGTCTCTGGACAGGTGCATAAAGGCCCAGTGTAAAGAGATCAAGGTAATCATGGATGGCATCATGTTTAGCAACATAAAAGAAGCAAAAGCAACATTCCCACTCATAGACTAGTTCTCCTAGCGCGACTTTGGCAATTGAATCGTCCATCGTATTATTCCCACTTCTACTCACACATCCTTACTGAAGGGGAAGTAAACAGCCATGTTTATGTGTAAATTAATTAGGAAAACAATCGCATCAGAGGCCCCAGCGGACACAAGTAATACGTCTTGCCTCCTCTCAGCAGACAGGTTAATAGCTTGGCCTTGCCTGGCTTCCCACTTTGCTTAAACTAATTTCCAAGTGGCAAATAGATTGTATCCGGGCAGTCCAGTTTGGGGTTCCATTTCTATGATGCACTGTGTCGAGCCCAGAGCAACATAGAAATGTCAAGATTTGGGGGGGAAATTCTACTTCTGAACACTTTAGTTGAAGCCACAAAAATCTTAATTCAAAAGGTTTGAGCAGTTCTGGAATGGGATTTGTAAAACATTTTGCTTCCTTCCTTCCTTTTTAAAGTAAACACAAAAATGATCAAACAAACGTCTTCTAAATGTGAAGGTTTTCATAAGTTATATGAAGATATAAATATAATGTGATTATAATAAAATTAAAGGTAATTTAAAATATAAAAGTAAACATAGTATAAATAAAATTAAATATGTGTGTATATGTATAAAATTACACATAATTTTATTTATACTTTACTGTATGAACTATAATACACATTAAATATATATTTCAAAATTTGAATCTAATCCTGATATATTGATGGTCAGGATGCATTGCAAGGAGAGATTCTACTTGAACAATGGAGAATCACTGTGAGCAGAAATGGGATTTGAAGCTCTTGAGAGAGAAGCACAGGATCTGGGGTGGGAAACCCTACCTAGCCCTCTCTAATCCCAGCCCTCCTTCCTTCCACATTCAGAGAGCTGAAAATTATTTTTTCCATGAAGCTTCATAGCTAGGGTTCCAGATGCAAATTAAACCCTATCAATTGCATTTTTTCTTGCAGTTCATTGCTTGTATGATAGTTGCTGTTGGCAGTTAAGGTTTTAAAACTGTAAACATGCTAGCAGCAATGTTGGAACACCTGATGTCTAGTCTGGTAGATATGAAAGGCAATTGTGATAGTGTAAGTGAGGGATCTGGGGTCTTTGGAATGATCTGAATACTTCTTTTGCTGGGTAAGTTGGTATAATTCTGTGAGTCTGTCCACAAGGCTCAATCAAAAACTTCTTCTAACCTTCCAATGGTTAAATTTCTTGCTTACATAACTTTCTAGTGTCATTTGATTTCTACACTGGACTCTGAGTGATAAAGAGAATAGATCTGATACCTTTTAGTTAAATTTCTCATTCTTAGGGCCAACAGGATTTTCTAGGTACAACGTTCAAAGAAACTGCCAAATCCAAAGTGCAAGGCTGGCCTATTTGTCAATTAAAAATCCCAAGTCAGGCTGCCCAACCAAAGTTGTTAGAGGCAAGGAAATATTCCAGAACCACACTGGGAAAGCACAGAAAAGGTGTGGAGGAACTAACAGCACTGTGGTTTGAGTATGAAGACTTACCCATTGGCTCATAAGTTTAGACACTTGGTCCCAAGCAGTTGGAACCATTTTGGAATATTGTGAAACCTTGCTAGAAGTGGATCACTGGGGATGAACTGTGAGGCTTCTTAGCTGGCTCTTTCCTAGCTTTCTTATTGTGGATACAATGTGACCAGCTGCCTTACACTCCTTCAGCCATGTCTTCACTGACAACAGTGAACTGTATCCCTTTGAACTGTGAGCAAAAATCAATCCTTCCTTCCTTACTTTGCTTTGGTCTGGTATTTCTGTTACAACTGTGAGAGAAGTAACAAATATAACCAGAATTCCATGCCCACCCCCGGAATTAAATTCTCTGATGTTGCAGAACTTGAACCACTTAAAAGATTCATGATAAGTGAGTACGGCACTTGAGTGTGAAGGCTTTTATTCACATACTACAGTCCCGAGTCAGTCCTGGTTGAGGGCAATGGGTTCCATTCAGGTTTTGTCAACAAAACTTTCAAGTGAAGGCCAGGAAAGAAATGGCAGCAGAAACATAAAATAAGTTACTGTGAGGAAAGAACAAAGTGAAGACTTGGGAGCCAAATGTAATAAAACTATGTAATAAAAACAGGGACATGCTTTCTAGTCAGGGGAAATGGTTGCTACAGTGGTGATGTCTTGCATTAGAGATATAGAAGAGGTATAGAACTGTGGGACTGCAGGACAGATTTGGACTTAGCAATGTACAAAGTTAGGGCTATGGTTTCAAGGGTAGGCTTTGCTTTGGGTTATATGATCATGAATAACACCCCTCCCCCAATTTTCTAGCATCTCTTATTTATCTAGTATAGATAATAATAGCTCTCTTCCATGATACATGAAATTGAGATGAGAATAAAATGAGCTAATGTGACAGGGTTATGAAAAATTAAGCTGTTTTCTATGTTGCTAAAACTCATGTGACAAAACCAGAAATGTTGAGCTCAAACCTCTCCAGAACTTAAAAAAAAATAAATTTGGTCTCAGTCATTTTAAAGTTAGACTCAACATATTATTTATTGTTTCTACCCTGCATACACATGCTCTGGGTGACTTTTGTATGAACAATAATAATAAAAAGGGGACAATGAGGTGTGAGGTAGGTTATTTTATTGAGAAGAACAACTGAATAAAGTTAAAGCAACGTAGGCATTTCAATGGAAATAGAAGAATTATGGAGGAATGATGTGTTTCAGTTGACTGCACACACCCCTGTGAAGCACTAGTCAAAGCTTTCCTGAAGCAATTATGGGAAAGGAAACACAGTGAACCACAATTTCATCATCTCGTCTACGTCCACAAAGGAGCAGGTGCAACACTTGACAATCTTGTCTTCATTTTTCAACCATTCAGATGAACAACACTAGCAAAAAGCAATGACATTTGCAGTCCTACTACATAAAAAAAAAAAACCTGACTCGTGATGGTGTTTATACTTCAGTCCTTTGTTTCTGAGAAGAAAGAGACACTATGTGTTCTACCCAGAAGAGGAACAAAAAGCTTGTACTTTTAAACCAACATCTGAGTTAATTCTGCATTTGACACCGAAACAAAGGCATGTGAAAAACAAGCTTATTTTAGGCCCAGAGGTGTGGCGATAACAATGGCCCTAAGGAGGCATGCCCGGTAAAAGCCTGCCAATATCTTTAATAATCATGAAATTCTGCAGCCTACTCTCCTCCTTCCCTAATCATTTTGATAATGCATCAAAAGTAGGGCATACATGATTCAATTTGCTTGCTGAGTGTTTTGAGAAAACAAAACTGTTTTTCACTTTTTAGAACTTAAGTCAGTATCTTTATACTACCTTTTCCTTAGAGGCACACACTCAGATCACTACAGTGTTCTGGAGAAGTCCATATATATTACTATTATAGAAATTAATCAGCAGCTCATAGATATGTTAACATGCTTAATACTTACGTTAACTGCATTTCTAGACATAAGTTTTATTATAATACCTAATGTTATTTTCATCATGTCTCATAATTACATAGGAACAGATAGGACAGAATTCAGAGTTTTGGAAATATTAAAGTAAAACATCTTTCTAGACAGCCATTTAAGTGAGTAAGTAAAGTAAGTCATACACAGTTTGGTACATGGAAAACAGGAGGATTTCATTTTCATCTTACAAAAATTGAATGGCTGGGTTAAAAAGGCTTAACATTATGATTAGACATAGTTTAGGATCTGACTTAGTAACTGGGAAACGTACTTAAAATGTTTTCTTCTGAGCTTCTATATCTATAGGTGGGAAAACAGTGTAACAATTGTCGCCTGCAGAAAAACCTAGAAGTGAACCTAGCTCA
Organism: Peromyscus californicus insignis; assembly: GCF_007827085.1. Lineage (NCBI taxonomy): Eukaryota > Metazoa > Chordata > Mammalia > Rodentia > Cricetidae > Peromyscus > Peromyscus californicus. Next base: position 55,345,150 of record NW_026294534.1, on the reverse strand, counting down.
GCACAGTTCTTCCTAGCTCGCTCTGGTGATAGCTATTTATGGTGCAGTGAGCCTGGGCAAAAGGTTTCTTCTCTTTCTGGTACTAGCAAATCCCATGAACTCCTCTTAGTCATCTATTTTAGAGACTGTTAAAAGATGAGCCCTACGTGTGAGTCACAATGTTCCAAATAAGCAAAGAAAGAGAAGATAAAGAATGAGAAGAGTTCCCTTGGCTGAAGCTAACAGTCTTGGAGTAGTGGTCCTCAGCAGCAGGAACTGTATCCCCACCTAAACAGCAATAATAGTTAGACCACTGTCAACATAAATCTCACAAAGTAACTGGAAAATAATTTGAAGAGGTCTGATTTCAAGATGGAAAGATACAAACTAAGCCACTGAAATGTGAATTTTAATTATTGTTCTGCATATGCCACAGTACTATATTGGAGAGATGAGGATTCATGGTGGAGAAAATTAAAGCACCATAAGCTTAAATACAAGACAATTATAATGTGCTTAGAATCACAGATGCATGAAGTGACTTACTTAATGACACTATTAGTTAGTGATAGATTCAGAATTATACATATCATTTTTTATGAATAAGAGCAGCACTTGAAACCAAAATTACTGGATTCTAGATCTATGGACTTTTCTGAAGTTGGCCAAACATTCCAAGTCTTGTTTGTCCATACTTGCACAAGTACAAAGTCAAAGAGATTTGTTCAACTTGAGATCATTAGGAGCAAAGAAACAGAACACAGAAATGATGCCAAGGTGGTAAACTAATATGGTATTGAATGTTATCATACTACCTCAAATTTATGTATCAAAGTTTTAAAAAAGCAGAAGTCCTAACAAAGAACATTTAATAATGATAAACCCTCCAAACTGCAAGAAAACAGAAATAAAACTTCATGTAGTTAATAACACTGTTTCAAAGTATTGGGAACAAAATTAAAATGAACCTATAACCATAATTGAAAGTACTGGCACATCTCTCTGTAACTTGTTCAAGAAGTAAACAATAAAGCAGTAAAGACACATGATTGAAATAAAATAAAATACGTCCCTAATAATTGAAAAAAATTATAGTCTTTAATTATACATGGAAAGTTCATCAGAATTATTATTTGGTGAGGTATAAACTAATTTTAACAAATTTCAAATTATATAAATCAATATTAAAATGATAATGATAATTCCCCAAACTGAAAGCTAAGAAATGTACTTTAAACATATATTTTCAAAAGAATCTCAGCTGGGGACATCCACTACTCAGGTGCAGGCCAGGCTAGTCAGAACAGGCAAGAGCCCCACCTGTACTCAGAACTCTCCCACTCCCTTGGTTCAGAGCCAAGCTTCCAAACCACCTGCCCCCACTGCTGTGACCCCATTCCTACATGGGTGGATAACCACTGCTCAGCAGCAGGCCACATCACTCAGAAGAACAGAAATTCCCTGCTGGACCAAAGGCCACTCTAACTACCAGAAGTCCGTTCCTTAACTCTGAAGAGATCCCCCTCCCTGGACCAGAAGTCACACCAGCTGCCAGAAATATAGACCACAAAGACCACAAGATCAACAAAGAAACGGAAAGCAAGAAATAATGTGTCCATCGAACAAAAACAAACTCTAAAACCAGCGTCTAGACCTATAGTCATCCCAAACTCAGATGGCTACATGCCAGAGTAAGAAAAAAATCAACAACAGCCAGGGCAATATGGCACCACCAAAACCTGTCTATCCTACGACAGCAACTCTGGGATATTCCAACATAGTTGAAGCACAAGAAACAAACAATAAAACAACCTTAAAACCAACTTTATGAAGATGATAGAGGTTCTTAAAAGAGGAAGTAAATAAAACTCTTAAAGAATCTGGGAAAATACAAACAAACAATGGGAAGAAATGAATAAATCCTTTCAAGAAAGCCAAGGACAAAACAAACAGGTGAAAGAAACGAATAAAACCCTTCAAAGAAAACACAAACTGAGGGAATCCTGAAGATGGAAAACCTAGGTAAGTGAATAGAAACTACAGAAGCAAGGATCACCAAAAGAATACAAGAGAAAGGAGAATCCTAGGCATAGAAGATATGATAGAAGAAATTGATACACCAGTCAAAGAAAATACTAAATCTAAAAAGTTCCTGACAAAAACATCCAGGAAATCTAGGACTCTTAAAAGACTAAATTCAAGAATAATAGGAAAAGGAGAAGACTCCCAGCTCAAAGGCCCAGAAAGCATTTTCAATAGAATCATAGAAGAAAATTTTCCTAACCTAAAGAAGGAGATGCTTATAAGGTGCAAGAAGCTTACAGAACACTGAATAGATTGGACAAGAAGAGAAATCCTCCCACCACATAAAAATCAAAACACTAAACACACAGACAAAGAAAGAATATTAAAAGCTGCAAGGGAAAAAGACCAAGCACCATATAAAGGCAGACCTATCAGAATTACACTGGACTTTTGCACAGAGACTCTAAAAGCCAGAAGGACCTAGACAGATGAGCTGTAGACTCTAAGAGACCACAGATGCCAACCCAGGCCACAATAGTCAACAAAACTTTCAGTCACCATAGATGGAGAAAATAAGATATTCTATGATAAAATCAAATTTAAACAATACCTATCTACAAATCCAGCCATACAAAAGGTACTAGAAGGAAAACTTCAACCCAAGGAAGTAAACTATATCCATCAAAACACAGAAAATAAATAATCTCATACCAGTAAAGCCAAAAGAAGTGAAACACACACACACACACACACACACACACACACACACACACACACACAAATACCACCACCACCACCAAAACAACAGGATTTAACAAACACTGGTCATTAATATCTCAAACTATCAATCAACTAAATTCCCCAATAAAAACACACAGACTAACAGAATGGATGTGAAAACAGGACCCATCCTTCTGCTGTGTCCAAGAAACACACCTCAACACCAAAGATAGATGTTACCTCAGAGTAAAGGGTTGGGAAAATATTTTCCAAGCAAATGGACTAATGAAACAAGCTGGTGTAGCTATTCTAAAACCTAAAAAACAGACTTCCAACTAAAATTAATCAAAAGAGATGGGGAAAGAATCTTCATGTTCATCAAAGGAAAAATTAACCAAGAGGATGAGAGGAGCTAGCAGATGCCATAACAAGCTGCTCAGTCTTCTCTCAAAGATCAGGCCTCAGTTTCAGTTTCCTGAGACTGAGCAAGCAGTTTCTGAAGGAGCCACAAATAAAGGGAAATTAATCACTGGTGTCCCTGGCCACAGGGACAAGGGAGATAGGATACACCGAGCCTGGCCACTGAGCCGATACCCTCGGTCAGTGCATACTAGGCCAGTCAGCCTCCACAGAGGCTCAAGGACAAAGCCTGAGGTTTGTCCAGGCCTGACCCAAAATGGAAAATTGTAGCCCCAACCAGTCAGTGACTAGCCCTGGCTAGTTAGAAATACTAATATGATTGTCACTTGCTTAAGCCAATCCTATCTAAAGTGACCTAACTGCCCTAGGAACTCCCCTTCTGCTATGCTTAAAAAGAGCCCACATGCCAGGCGGTGGTGATGCCTTTAATCCCAGCACTCAGAGGCAGAGCCAGGAGGATCTCTGTGAGTTCAAGACCAGTCTGGTCTACAGAGCAAGATCCAGGACAGGCACCAAAACTACACAGAGAAACCCTGTCTCAAAAAAAAAAAAATATAAAAGAGTCCTCATATCCCTCTCAAGGTCTTCACCATTTTGCCTTTGTATGGGATGGCAGGCCCCAGCATGCTGGAATAAAATGCTCTTGATGATTGTATATGTGGATGATGGTTTTTTGTAGGACTTCTCCAGGACCCTAACAGATGACATCTAAATTCTGAACATCTATGCCCGAAATGCAAGAGCACCCATATTTGTTAAAGAAAGATTACTAAAGCTTAGACCACACATTGAACCCCATACATTAATAGTGGGAGACTTCAATACTCTACTCCCACCAATGGACAGGTCATCCAGACAAAAACTAAATGGAAATAATGGAGCTAACAGACAATATGACTCAAATAAACCTGACAGATAGCTACAGAACATTTCACTCAAACACAAAAGAATATACCTTTTTCTCAGCACTTCACAGAACTTTCTCCAAAAGTGACCAGATACTCTGTCACAAAGCAAGTCTCAACAGGCACAAGAACATTGAAATATCCCCTGCATCCTATTGGACAACCATGTATTAAAGCTGTATTTCAACAACAACAGAAACAACAGAAAGCCTACAAACTCATGGAAACTGAACAACTCTCTATTGACTACTGGGTCAAGTCAGAAACAAAGAAAAAAATTAAAGACTTCTTAGAATTCAATGAAAATTAATGCACAGCATACCCAACTTACAGGACACAAGGAAGGTGGTGTTCTGAGGAAAGTTCATAGCACTAAGTGCCTTCATAAAGAATTTGGAGAGATCTCATACTAGCAACTTAACAGCACACCTGAAAGCTCTAGAACAAAAAAGAAAACTCACTCAAGAGGAGAATGCAGGAAATAAACTGGGGGCTGAAATCAATAATATAGGAACAGAACAATACAAAGACTCAATGAAACAGAGAGTTGGTTCTTTGAGAAAATCAACAAGATAGGCAAACCCTTATACAAAATAAGTATAAGGCAGAGAGAGAATATCCAAACTAACAAAATCAGAAAAAAAGAGATTCAGTTTGCTAGTATTTTATTGAATATTTTTGTATCAATGTTCATGGGGGAAATTGGGCTGTAATTTTCTTTCTTTTTTTAGTCTTCGTGTGGTTTGGATATCAGGGTGACTGTGACCTCATAAAATGAACTTGGCAATATTTCTTCTCTTTCTATTTTGTGGCATAATTTCAGGAGTATTGGTATTAGCTCTTCTCTGAAAGTATGGTAGAATTCTGTGCTAAAAACATTTAGCCCTGGGCTTTTTTTTTTTTTTTTTTTTGGTTGTGACACTTTTAATTTCTGCTTCTGTCTCACTAAGGGTTATAGGTTTATTTAAATTATTTATCTGATCTTGACTTAACTTTGGTAAGTGGTATCAAGAAAATTGTCTATTTCTTTTCGTTTTTCCAATTCTGTTGAGTACAGGTTTTTGAAGTATAACCTAATGATTCTTTGGATTTCCTCAGTGTCTATTGTTATGTCAGCCATGAAAACCCAGTGTTTTAGTGTTCTACTTACATGAAAGGTCTGGAAAAGGAGAATTTAGAGCGATTAATTACAGTAGAAGTTATCTACACAAACAGAGTGACTACTGGTTGGGAGAGCTGGCAGAATCTGATAACGTGTCTGTTTCTTTGGGGGATGCTGGGATTTATTAAAATTACCATATGCTGATTGTTGTACAATTATATATGCACACTGTACATTCTAATATCTCAAATTAATGCATTTCAGATATATCTCAAGTGAGCTGTTAAATAACAAATGTACAATAAGAACCTGATTAAGTGTTAAGTTTGTGCTTTGGAAAACACCCACCATATCTGAAAAGAAAAGGTGACATTATTATAAATTCTACAGGCATTAAGAGAACATGATGATCAACTTCATGTTAGTAAGCTTTGTTATTTAATTATCACATGTGCAAAATAGACATAGCTCTAAAAATAACTTAAATCTGATGACACAAATAAATGAAGTTCTTTTTTCACATTTCTGAAGTTTGCTGAACTCTTTATTTGCTTTTACCTTTTTATTCCTCCCTGTATTTTCACAAATTCCTTTGGTATCTCTGAAATTAAAGTGTGTAGATACACATCTTCAGTCAACCACCTAGAAAATGGCCAGTTACTTACAAAGGCAGCTACTTAGGGGAAAACAAATGACTTGAGGGACACACTAAACTTGAATACAATTAGGGAAAAAGTCACTTTGTTCTTTTCAAAATACAAGTTAGAAAGCAAGCATGATCTTATGTCTATGGGGGAATTTCACAGAGCTATCTCATAAAACTGGAGAGCAGAATAGTAGCTGTTGGGTAGTGGAGGGAACTAGACATGATGATCGAAGTGTAGATTCAATTAGGAAGTAGGTATAATTTGAGCATTTAATAGATTCATGGCAATCATAGCTGGTAATTTTATTAAATATGAGGCGTTTGCTACGATGGTTGATTCTAAGTGCTGCTACTTAACACATAAAGTTAGAACTATGAGATGATAGATATGCTAATTATCTTGACTGTGGTAATCATTTCACAGTGCATATATGTATTGAATCTGTATCATTAACCCTAAATAAATACTTATGCTATACTATATGTAAAGCTAAATAATACATACATTATTTATATTTATATATATTTATATATTGTATAACAATAATCCAAACATTACTAAACACAGTTTATGAAGAGTATGTTTTACAAAGTATCATATACAAAGTTTAAGTATGCCTCTATGAGAGAATTAATGTATAAGATCTGAGGGAGGAAAGAATGTTGCCAGGGTACAGGATGATACCAGGAGTGTGAAATACTGTTAATACAATGAAACAGGTCATTGTAAATTTGTTGAAATCCAAAGAAGGCTCAATATTTAGAGTGAACCCTAATTTGAACCATGGGCTGTGGGCATTACAATAATATAAGCTTCTCTATCATACCAAGTGCCCCACTCTGTAAGATGTTGATTATTGGGGAAGTAATACCTGTGTGGGATCCAAGAGCATACAGGAACCCTGATATATGTGCTTAGTGCTTATATGGACTCCAAAATTAAGGCTATTTTAAGCAAGTAGAGATGGAGCTTAGTCATCAGATATGAGGTGACAATACTTTGGGAATAGAGCAGGTTCATTCAAAAGCACAATATGGCAAACATCACCATAAGTTTCATCCTATGAATATTTTGGGATCCCGGTGATGTGAATTATGTTTAGACTCTATTGTAGCCTATTAAATGTGGAATAATATTATCTCAAATATGTGCGTTACAATACTTTACAGGAAAAAAATCAACAGCAAAAACAAAAAAGTCTCTAACAAACTTCCCAGTGTTCATTGTGACACGATCTTTTTGCCATGGGTCTCTTGCCTCATTGTTGATAGCTTCCAATTCATCAGAGTGGAGCTTTGTGAAGGGTGATGGCAACAGTACTTTCCAGTGACAGAGTACATTGTGTCAGTGGACTCCTGCTGTAATGAACTCTTTCTCTGTGGCATGTGACACTGACTGCTGCATGTCAACTAGAACTTTCAATGTTAGAGTCCAGCTTCTCAGACCTTGTTTCTGCTTTATCATTTAAAAATGTGTTGATAAACAGTATTGTCATGTCTATAGTGCTTACAGTAGCTTCACCCAGGAAATTGTCCTGTCCCAAGAAGCCACTTTGTGCATTTCCATGGATTTAGGTTCTTATATGAGTTTGACATCATAGTGGACTTAACATATTCAGCAATCCATGATTCAAAGAGGTATGTTATCACTCAGGCTTTTCCATCCCATCTTTGGAGTGAGAGCAAAGTGGATTAAGTATAATTCCAATCCTAAGGTTGTAGAACTAAAATAGGACCAAAATGCTTTCACCCTAAAACTAAGGCCTAAGATTTCTCCTTTTAGGTACAGGCCATGAGTTACTGGAACAGGCCATGAGTTACTGGAACAGGCCATGAGTTACTGCAATAGGCCATGAGTTACTGAAACCACTCAGTCCAGATTCCAGAAACCAGGAAGTGTAAAAGTACAGAGTCACAAGGTAGTCACAAGGTAATGACTGCTGGACTATGGAATGTCCTCTCCCTGGTTCCCTAGGTGACTGTTTGACCACAGAATGTCCCAACCCTAGTCTCCATAGTGACTGTGTAATCACCAGATATCCCCACCTGGGGGCAGCCAATGAGAAATGGTGACAGGCAACCACCCCCTTAGAAATAAAATTAAGGCCGGGCGGTGGTGGCGCACGCCTTTAATCCCAGCACTCGGGAGGCAGAGGCAGGCGGATCTCTGTGAGTTCGAGGCCAGCCTGGACTACCAAGTGAGTTCCAGGAAAGGCGCAAAGCTACACAGAGAAACCCTGTCTCGAAAAACCAAAAAAAAAAAAAAAAAAAAAAAAAAAAAAAAAAAAAAAAAGAAATAAAATTAAGCCATGATTTCTAGAATGTCCCTAGAAGCAAGCCAATCAGAATTGAACCTGTACTAGCACCCCTAAAAGATATAACCTTGTGGTTTTTGCCTTTAAAAACTGAGCTTGCAGAGAGGCGGGCATTTCCTCCAGCCTCTACTGTGTTGGATCTATTGGACGAAGTCCCTGCCTAGGCTTGTATTGCTTTTGGATATCCTGAATTAAACTTTGCTTTTGCATTCCAGCATGCTTGTCTTCAGTGATCTCTCTGGGGTTCTCGATCTGGGCACAACAAGGTCACTATGGTTTCCAGAATGATACATGCATATTGGCTTCAACTTAAAGTTATCAGTTGACTTAGCTCTGAATGCATCAACATGCTGAGTACTAACTTCTCTCTCCCTCCAAAACTCCTAGGTGGTGCTGTCTTCCAAAATGAGGATTTTTTTTTTTTTTTTTTTTTTTTTGGTTTTTCGAGACAGGGTTTCTCTGTGTAGCTTTGCCTTTTTCCTGGAACTCACTTGGTAGTCCAGGCTGGCCTCGAACTCACTGAGATCCGCCTGGCTCTGCCTCCCGAGTGCTGGGATTAAAGGCGTGCGCCACCACCGCCCGGCAAGGATGTTTTATTTAAACTGAAATCTGTATTTGATACCTACTGTTTGAAAGAAGTCTGATGGAAGTTTCCCATCTCTTTCCCTAAACCCACCCCTTCAAAGCCCACCAAACACAGCTCCTCCCCCAGAGAGGCTCAGGACAAATCCCACAGGGAATATACAAGCGGCATCCCAGAAGACAGATTCCTGGTCTGTTTTGGAGTCCATATAAGCACTAAGCAGATATATCAGGGTTCCTGTATGCTCCTGGATCCCACACAGGTATTACTTCCCCAACAATCAACATTCGGTTTGTTGTGATGGCAGAGAGGCCTTCAAGAGGCCTCAAACTTATCACCTACCTTCATCTATAAGTCTATCTAGATCTTTTGGACAATGTGATATGGCGTACATATCAGCATAGTCATTTCTCCTTGCTCTGTTGTCCTGCAGAGATGGTCTCTTTCCTTGAGCCTTATAGAAACAACCTCTTCAAACTTCAATCTTCTTGTGCGGTTTCCTCTTGTGTCTCATCTTTTACTGAATCCCAGATGAATGAGACTTCTTATGGATTAAGTTTCAGCCTAAGGGAGTGAATGCCTGGTTTGATTTTCTTTCTAGATCAGTGAAACTATCTCATTAAGGCTGCTCTGCTTTCTTTCCCTTTGTGTGTTCATGGGAGTAGCACGTTCACTCCTTAACTTGGCTAGATGCTTAGTACCAGAAGCCTTGCTTTCAAAAGCCCACTTTGTCTTTTGGTACCTTCTTCAATAACCTTAATAATTTCTAATTCTCAATTTAAAGTGAGGTGTAAGATTCTTCTTTCTATTTGAACACTTGGAGGTCATTGTTAGTTTACCCATTGGTTTAGTATCAATGTCATGTGTCAGGGAGTGGAGGAAAGAGAGCAGAAGGACTAGGCAGTGGAGCAGTCAGAGTGCACAATTAAACACGTAAGTTTGCTGATGCACATGGATTTGGTGTGTATCATCCCAAAATACTTACAAGACTACTCTCAGGGGTCCCAGAGCATGATAAGATACATCATGTTAATGACAAAGCTTGGAGTACTATAAAAATTACCAAATGTGTTACAGAGACACGAAATGAGTATTTTTCTACAGGAAATGTGGCATATCAGGCCTCTCCTATGCACAGATACCACTGAAACATCCATCTGCAAACAATGCCAGGTTCATAAAGCACAGTAGCATAACACTGTGCTTACACAGAAATGAGAGATACGCTTGGACAGAAAACAGTTACAGACATGGGCTGGTGCATAGGCTGCACAGGCATGTGTATGGCTGCACTCATGTCGAAGCTTATACATATGGAGAGGCACTAACAACAGCTTCAGCACTGTGCCCACTGCATAGTGCTGGAATTTCTAATTTCACAGGTGGAATGACCCAACCCGTGAAAATGAGAGAAGCAATTTTGTTTGTAGTCTCATTGCGATATGTACAATAAAATTTGGTTGGCATGACAATGTGTCTATGTAAGTTGACAGGTTGGTAACCGCAGTGTGAAAACTATTTCTTTTTTTTTTATCTTTAAAGAATTACTGGAATGTTAAATTAAATTTTATTCCTGTAGGCTGCATCAGACACACAGAAACCAGGCGTCTAAACTCTCATATCTGCGTGAGTTGCTGGGTTTCTTAATGTGGAGTCACAAAGCTGAACTCATATATTATTTCACTTAATAATTACAGTTGGCAATTACTATGGGGATACAAAAATAATTTAACAGGTCATCAACTCAGATGTGGGCTTTGTCTTTTAAACCCAAGGAATTTGCTTCATATGTCAATCATATTGTGCTAGAGGACATTGCATTAACAAGTGAGGCAAATTAATCCTACAAATGTGATCTATTAAATAATTTGCCACTTCCTCCAGATATATAATAGATGATTATTACTGTACTTAGGAATAATTAACCATCTACATCAGACTTATATGCCAACTAGCTATATATCAACCCATCAATTTTTTGACCTGAAAATATATTTATTTTATTTTTATTAAAAATAGATTCTTCTCTCATACAATACATCCTGACCACAGTTTCTCCTCCCTCTACTTCTTCAAGCTCCACCCCAAATCCTCTCTCCCCAAGATCCATGCCCCTCTGTTTCCCTTCAGAAAAGAACAGGCCTCAAAGAGACAACAACCAAATAGGAACAGGAAACCAGGTATCCCTGAGGGGGAGAGCCCTAGGGTAGAACCTCACTGACAAAAAAAAAATCAATGAAGTGATTCCTAATGATACTCGGCTACACTCATAGATCAGTGCCTTGTCCGGTCAACAGCAGAGAGGCTTCCTCTAGCAACAGATGGGAGTGGGTACAGAGACAATTAGATACTATGCAGAGAGCGAGTCTAAATTGGAGGTCTCCATTGGGTCCCTTCCTTGGAGTTTGGGGAACGCCATGGGAGAAGGGGAGGGAAGATTGTAGGAGCCAGAGGGGATGGAGATCACTAAGAGAACATGGCCAATGAATCAGCTAAGCAGGGAATGTATGGGTTCACAGAGACTGAAGCAGCACTTGGCCTGCAAGGGTCTGAGTCAGGCCCTCTGTGTTTATTATGGCTGTCAGCTTGGTGTTTTTGTGGGACTCCTAACTGTGATTTTGGGCTGCCAATCAATTTTAAGCTTATTTTTATGTAACTATCCTAGCTGTTACATATTCAACCACCCAGAACTTAGTTTCCTACCTGTAAAATGGACAATATGACCTCTACATTTGAGAGTTAGGTGTATCTAAGAGATATATCTTAGGGAGCATTGTTGAATTATACATTGTAACCAGAATTAGTTAAGTAAGAATTAGAATTAAACTTTCTAGTAATAAGATCAATATTTTTGTCCCTTTCAGATTATTCTCTCTCTCTCTCTCTCTCTCTCTCTCTCTCTCTCTCTCTCTCTCTCTCTCTCTCTCTCTCTCTCTCTCTCTCTCAGTGTGTCTTAGAGTATGTCTTTAGAATCAGATATATTTGTAGGGTAGTCACACATTGCTTCACTTTTTACTCTACAAAACAGGACCTATTTGGCTCTCATGATGCATTGAAGACTAAATAAACCTTTAAACTCTCTGGTGTTCATGGTTACAATATGCACTCAGCACACTCAAGCATTTGTTGTATTATTTCCCTGACTCTGCTGTGGTTAATTAATCAGATGTAAAATAGATTTGAATATTTTCCTTCCCAAACAATGTATTTTAAAAATTGTTATTTTATGCATTCATATATACCTATATGTGCATGTTTGTGTGTTAAGATTCATTTGCATATGTCCCTGCGGAGGCCAGAGAACAACATTAACTGTCATTGTGTAGGTAATAAACATCATGTCTCCTAGCTTAGGGGGAATGTTTCACCAGCCAGGCATTTGACAAGTACCAGACAAGTACTGTAGGCTGGCCAACAAGCCCAAGGGCGCCAACGGCTCCCACCCCAGCATTGGGATTATCAGTGCAAGCCGTAACACCTGACCTTTTTAAAAGCGCAGTTTTCTGGGGTTAAACTTTGATCATCATGCTCAGAAGGCAAGCACTTTACCACTGAACCATTACACAAGCTGCCAAACAATATACTTCACATATTGTATTTTACAATGTATTTTAACACATCGTCACTGTTCAACTGGGTAGCTCCAGCATCCTGTCTCTGGACCCAATACAACTTTAGAAGTATTGGTTGAGGTTTCCTATTATAAGCCTACACATCTAATGTTGACTGAGTAAATTCAAACTCCACTCTCTTGTTGAAAGTATTCGAATATTTCTATTATTTAGTTCCCGAAGATGGTTGTTTTTACATTAGAATTGAAAATGGGTAAGATGTCTTTCACTGTGAATAGAAATCAGCAGTGAAGTTCATTTTGGACATACAAATATATATATATTTATGGAATGAAAGTAGAAGTCATACTGTCTAGGAGAATGAAGGGAAGTAACAGGAGAAGAGAAGAGTGAGAAAGGGGAGGGGAATGGAACATGGGGGGGGGTACATTGCCACAGTACATTATATACGAGTATGGAAATGTGGAAATGTTATGAAACCCAGTTTTATGTACAATGGTAATAAAAAATAAAACCTATGAAAATATTGTGTATTTGTCACATAATACAGTGTTTGATACTTAGCTAATCATCAATTAATAGTGGTTAAATGAATAATTAAAATAGTATGTTGTGGTGCTGTGTGGGTATACTCATGTACATGTGGGTGGGCATGCATGTGTGTATGAATTCACATGATGACATGAAGTTCATTTCTGTGGCTACTCTCCATGTTCTTTTTTGAGACAGACTCTCTCACTGAACTCAAAGCTTAGTGATTCCGCTAGGCTGAAATATTCTCTATGAAACAGCTAGGATGAGAAAGGTGTAGAATTTGGGATTCCTCTAAGAATCTTAGATTTCTTTAATCCTTTTCTGAGTTCTCATGATTGGAGAACCAAAACAAGAATAGCTAGTTCAGAGTTACCTTAACATTTTGCTAGACAATTCTAAGCTCTAGTATATAATACACATTTATATTTTATTATTTTGGTATTATTTATATGAGAACCAAATTCCATTTATTCCACTCAACTTTTGACAATGATTGCTATACAAAAATAGCCCTAGATTCTTCAGTCCCTTTTCAAAACCTGGTTTCACCTATTTCCATGTTTTCTTATTGTGAGACAAGGGCAAGCTCAGTGAGCACACATTCAGTCAGTTATCCCTGCTTTGTCTTTGCCTGTAAAACTAAGCACATTATCCCAGGTCAAGGGCAAAGGAGGAGTCTCAGTCACTCGGGTCATCTGTCAGTAAAACTAGCAAGTGCCCCTCAGCTCCCTAGCTACACGTGAACATCTTCCTTTCAGGCTCACTGCAATCTGCCCATTGGTCCTTAAGTAAGGAAATACTCCCAAAGCAAGTGTTCTAAATGCTGTATGTATAAAAACATCAGCCACCAAGAATCAGATGCTTTTCTGAGTTGCTTGTTCACAATTGGATTCGTATCTAAATTAAGCAGACAGATGTGACACATTTTGATAAAGAACTGTGAGTATGGTCCTGTGACTCCATTCCTTAGAGAAAAAGATTTCTCATGTGTCAAACATTTTAGATCAATTATTACTACTGTGAATAATCATGTTTTGACACTGTTCGGTAACTATACAATTAAAGTTAATATACTGCTTTAAGCTGCACAGCAAATGCAATTTTCCTCATTGTGTAATATTTGAAACATCAGTCTCCCCTGTATGGTCTCCAACTCAACCTGTTCCCATAACAACCATTGGAATATATTTTCAATGGGTTTTTTTCTTTAACAAGAATCAAAGCTCTTGAAAAACATCATGTCTTTTATTTAATTTTCCTCACTCATTTGCTTTGGATAACTACTCAGATAAATATGATATCATTCACCATTGCCTTTAGCAGTTTTCGGTAAAGGGTTTGTAATAGTGATTAAAAATAAGTGATGCATTGTTAAATAACAATTAAAAGGGGAAAGGTAACAAAGGAGCCAAAAGAAAATCTGGAAAAGCTATCTGTCCCAACCTAATTTATTTTCAGAACTGTGTAAAAATGAAACAAGTGTGAGACTGTTGAAAATAGGTCAACAGGTCCAATGAGAAACTTCACATGCTCCAACTCCCCTTTCTGTTTCCCTTCTGTTTTGCTTTTCAGGGGAGGATCAGATTTGGGGAAAGCACTGCTTCTTTTACTATAGGCAGATGTATGACTGAAAGACATGAATGGCCATGAAGACTGTGGGGAAGAAGTCATTGGGAAAATCATAGCTGGTGGGTAGGATTTCTTTGCAAGCACAATGTTTTCTTCCATTAGGTTGTGCATTGGGAAAATAACCCATAGTATTTAACTGTGTAGTTTGGCCATGAACCTCAAGTTTAGTTCTTGCCTAGCTTAAGGCAGATGGCATTTCCAATAAAGAGAATGAATTTAATACATGAGCCACTGCATTCAGTGGAGCTTTGTAAACAGGAAATAATTGTGGTTTCACTCAGTTCATGCTCTCTACTGAAGCTGTTTATCCATTCCACAAATTTTATTAAATTCCTATTATCCTTCAAATATTGAGAATACATAGGTAAACAGAACAGATCTCCTTTCCCCCTTTTTAAATTTTATCATGGTGTAGAAATGTAAAATAAACAAATATACATTCGTCCATCTATACATATCTTCCGATAAAGATGAGTTTGCAAACCCAATAGAAAGAATTGTCAAGGAGAATAGGCGGGTGAGGCACAGTTGGGTCCAGAGTGAGAAACGAATCTAGCGAGAGCTATCAAGGGGCATACACCAAGTTGTAGGGAAGGAGCTAGCCATGGAAAGGGAAGGGGGCAAATGTTGGAAGCCTGTTGTCACTGTCCTTCTTAATGTTGTGACCCAGAATCTGATAGGAAGTCACTTTGGGGAGGGAGAGTTTATTCTGACTGGTGATTTGAGGGGACACATATCATCATGGTGGGAGAGGCGTGGCAGTAGGAGTGACTCGTAATCGTGGCAGCAGAAGAATAAAGATGCTTTCTAATGTCTGGAAGGGCCAAGAAGCAGAGAAAGAGGAAGGTAGTCAGCTGGCTTTCTTCTTTACTTCCTTTTGCTCAGCTTGGGTACCCAGCTGTAGGGGAGGCTGGGCCTTCCTTCCTCAGTTATCTCTCTCCAGAAAGGCCCCCTTACATGTGCTCAGATACGTCTCCCAGGAGACCCATAAATCCTGCCAGATTCACAGTAGTGTATAATCATTATGGTATCTGATCTAGATCAACTATTAATGTATAAATGGTCTTCCTGGTTAGCGCTATCATTTATAGAGCTAACTTCACCTCTTACCACTAACCGATCATGCTTTTTTATCATTTATTAACTACTCTGCATACATATTTTATTGTCATTTATTTAGTGTCATTAATCGTAAGGATAGAATTAGGTATCAATAATAGATTCAGTTGACAATACTCAACTGGACCAGTTCAAAATGCTGAATGTTATGAATAAAAGGAATATATTCAGACACATTTGTTAATTGTTTCTGTCAACCACTTTAATCTAGATGTGCAGATGACTATTCCTAATAGAATACAATATCTACTCGATCTCATTTTACAAAATTCAGTAAAGTGAATATGTTTTTCTCATCTTTGCATAGTAAAAGCTGTGCTTGACTATCTTGGCCATCTTAAGGTTTTCATTAAATTTGATTTTTTTCTGATATTATTGTACCATCAAGGGATGCAACTAATTAGATTATTGTGAACTCATAAACTGGAGTAACTGCAGAAACCAGGAGGGGGAGATGAGACAGTCTTCCGGGTGGGTAGGTGGGGGAACAGCAGAGAGAGGGGTAGTAGGGTAAAACCATTCTAGTGAGGAAATGGGAAAGAGAGGGCTCTAAGAAGGGGAAACGCAGAAGAAGGAGGGAGAAGAAGGTAAAATAGCAGTAAGAACATCTAAGAAGTCATAAGGAATTATAAAGTTCACTTTTACCTTCAAAAACCCCTGTAATACACATAAGTCTATGCACAAATTTATACTTATAGGTTAAATGAAATTTTCTCACTTGATCTGATAAACCTCCCTCCAAGAGCCAAAACAAACAAATAAACAAAACAACAACACCACCTAACCAAACCTCCAACATCAGACATGAGAAATCTTCTGATTTAAGTGCTTGGTCAGGATTATCCAAAAGACTTTCAAAACATACAGATGATAGCTTTTACCCTTGGTTGCTCCCCAAAGGTGGAAGGTAAGTGCCTGTTGTTAAAGACACTGTGCACTTCAGAAACAGGGCCCAGAGGTCCCTTAGTTGAAACTGGTCTGAAAGAGCCTTTCTGAGGAAGCTGCCATGTAATTTTCTAACGGAGTGAAGCAGCCAACAGTCCTCCCCAGCTGCCACACTTATAAACCACAATTACCAGCATGTGAGGATAGCCCTGAGGATGCAGTAGTGGCATGCATACCAATAGCTCTGTGAATGGACTGTAGACCCACTCAACAATAGAAAAATCATGCACAGGACTGCAAACATAGCCAACTACTGAGGGGTAGAGAAGTCATGAACTTCGGAGAACACAGAATCATCACTTTACTAAAACAGTGTAATCTAAATACTTACAGAAAAGTGTAGTAGTCCTCAGCCCCCACATAAAAAAAAATCTGTTTGTGACAATCAGAACCCATTACAGAAAACCACAACCAATCAAAATGCAGAGTTCTGGAATCCAGTCACAATTGATACATCTACATTGCAACTTCTGTACTTAGGTTAAGGGTCATTACACAAGAGGGTGTGTTACACAAGATGTTGTTTTCTCTGACACTGTGTCAGAAGCTACACCCATAAAGTCTCACCAACATGACTGGCTAATCTTGAGCTGAACAAGGACAACAATGGACAGAACCTACACAAAGAACTAAAGACAACCAAGGCAGGCTGAGAGTGGGAGAAATAGTCTTCCTCAGGGAAAATCACACTATTGCTTATCCAATTTCAAATCGCAATCTCTCAAAACATTCATATAAGTAACAATATATAGATTAAGCAGGTTGTATTTAGAAATACACACACATTTTGTGTGTGTGTGTGTGTGTGTGTGTGTGTGTGTGTGTGTGTGTGTTGAAAAGATGCCATGAATTTGCCGTGGATATCGCTCTGTATAAATAAAATGCTGATTGGCCAGTAGCCAGGCAGGAAGTATAGGCGGGACAAGCAGAGAAGACAATTCTGGGAAGTGGAAGGCTGAGGCAGAGAGATGCTGCCAGCTGCCATAATGAGAAGCAACATGTTAAGATACTGGTAAGCCACGAGCCACGTGGCAAAGTATAGATACATAGAAATGGGTTAATTTAAGATATAAGAACAATTAGCAAGAAGCCTGCCATGGCCATACAGTTTATAAGCAATATAAGTTTCTGTGTGTTTACTTGGCTGGGTCTGAGTGGCTGTGGGATTGGCGGGTGAGAGAGATTTGTCCTGACTGTGGGCCAGGCAGGAAAACTCTAGCTACAGGTTTAGAGGAAAGAAAGGATGGGACAAATGATGTAATTTTAAAATAATCTCAAAAATAGGAGAAAAATGAATTTGTGTAAATTGTACACATTTCTTTGTTTTCTGTGTGATATCAAAAGTTTGGCCATATCCATTAAATCATGAAGTATCAGATTATAGAAGACAAAGTCTCAAATTTAGGAACTTTCATAATGCAAATACCCAAGTAGGCTAGCCTGGCTTGAAAGAAAGTAGATCACAGACTAGCTTATCAGTTAAACACTTTCAGCACAGTAGCTGGATACAAAAATAACTCAGAAAAATCAGTAGACCTCCTATATACAAATGACAAATTAAATGGCTAACAGACTAAGAAAGAAATCAGGTAAACACCTTTCACAATAGCCCCAAATAATATAAAATGCCTTGGGGTAACTCTAACTAAGCAAGTGAAAGACTTGTATGATAAAAACTTCAAGTCTTTGAAGAAAGAAAAATTGAAGAAGAGATCAAAAGATGGAAAGATCTCCCATGCTCATGGAAATGTAGGATTAAAATAGTATATATGGCCATCCTACAAAAAGCAATGTATAGATTCAATGCTACTCCTATCAAAATTTCCATATAATCCTTGACAGATCTTGAAAGGACAATTTTCAGCTTCATACTGAAACACAGAACCCAGGATAGCTAAAACAATCCTGAAGAATAAAAGAATTGCTGGAGGTATCACCGTTACTGATTTCAAGTTATACAACTAAGCTATAGTAATAAAAATACAACAGACATGTTGATCATCAAAATTGAACTGAAGACCCAGACATAAATCTGTACACCTATGGGCACCTGATTTTTGATGAAGAAACCGGAAGCTCATACTGAACAAAAGACAGCATCTGCAACAAATTGTGCATGTTAAAATGGATATCGAAAAGTAGAGGAATGCAGATAGACCCGTACTTATCATCCTACACAAACTCAAATCCAAAAGTATCAAAGACTTCAACATAAAACCAGATACACTGAATCTGATAGAAGTGAAAATGGAGACTAACCTTGAACTCATTGACACAAGAGAAGACTTTCTGAACAGAACACTGATAGTGCAGGCACTAAGTTCACCAATAAATAGACCTTGTCAAACTGACAAGCTTATGTATGGAAAAGACACCATCAGTTGGGCAAAGAGGCAGTGAACGCAATGGAAAAATATTTTTTTTAACTAACTACATATCCTGTAGAGAACTAATATTAAAAATATATAATGAACTAAAAAAACTAGATAACAAGAAAACAAGTCAGTTAAAAATGGAGAGAAAAATCAAATGGCTGAGTAACACTTAATGTTCAATATACTTAGCTATCTGGGAAATGTAAATCAAATCTATTTTGAGATTTCATGTTACAACTGTCAGAATGGCTAAGATCAATAATACAAGTGACAACTCATGCTGGTAAGGAGATAGAGTAAGGGAAACACTCATCTATTGCTGGTGGGATGTACAATCTTATACAGCCACTATGGAAATCAGTGTGTTGGTCCCTTAGGAAGGTGAGAATTGATCTACCTCCAGATCCAGCAATACAATCCAGTGTATATAAACAAAGGATGCTTCATCCTACAAAAAAAGACCCTTATTCATCTATATTCATTGCTGCTCTATCCACAATATCCAAAAATCGGACATAGATGTTCCTCAACAAGAGAATGGATAAAGAAAACAAGTCACATTTACACAATGTTTTTAAAAAATGACATCATAAAGTTTGCAGGCAAATGGATTGAACTAGAAAAAAATTGTTCTGTGGGACACATTCCAGATCCAGAAAGACAAATATATTATGTATTCACTCATATGTGGATATTGGCTGTTAAGTCAATGATAACCAAGCTACAATCCGTAGAACCACAGAGGGTAGTTTTGAAGTAAGGGTCTAGAAAACATAGATAGATCTCATTGGGAAAGGAAAATAGAATAGGTGTGTGTGTGTGTGTGTGTGTGTGTGTGTGTGTGTGTGTGTGTGTGTGTGTAAAAGGAGGGTCAAGTGGAGATGTAGAGGGCAGGGGAGTAGAGGGAAGAAGTATGGGGAGAGAGAGTGAAAATCAAGGGGCATTTGAGGGGCAGTATGTAAACCTAACACAATAGAAACTCCCTAAAATATTTACATATATGAAGGCCATCTAAATAAAATTGCCAAATAAGGGGGGGGGATCAGAGTCCCAAATGGAATGTCTCTATCAAGTCCCTCCCCCAAGGGCTCAAGGAATCCCAAGGAAGTGGAACTGCAAAGAGTGCAAGAGCCTGAGGAGAGGAAGGAACCAAGAAAGCAAGGCCTTCTGAATCAACATGATCAAAGCTCATATGAACTACTCATGGAGACTGAAGCCACAAGCACAGGTCTTCACCAGGTCCTCTGCATATATACTATGGCTTCCAGTTTAGTGTTTTTATGGGATTCCTGAGTTAAAATGAGCGGGTCTCTGATTGTTGTGTGTTCTCTTGGGCTCTTTTTCTTCTGTTGGTTTGTCTTGTCCAACTTTGATGTGATAGCTTTTGTTTTATTTTACTTTTTTATACTTTATTATTAGCTCTTAGGAGCCTGATCTTCTCTAATGAGAGACAGAAGGGGTGTGGTTCCAGGTGGGAGGGGAGGTGGGAGGAGTAGAGGGAGGGGAAGCCGTAATCAGGATACAGAATGTGAGAAAAGAATCTATTTTCAGTAACAGTAAATAATAGCTTATGAGCGACAAGGACAATAACAGCAGCCGACAATGGGACTGTTTCTTAATTTAAAATTAAGATCTGAGGCTGTAGAGATGGCTCAATATTTAAAACACCTTACACTCTTTAGTGCACCCAAGTTCTGTTCCTAGCACCCATTTGAGGCAGTTGACAATCACCTGTAACTCCACCTGCAAGATGTTTTTTATCACCTCTGGTCTCCAGTCATCTACATTCAGGCACATTCTCACATATGCATTCAATTAAAAGAAAATACATCTTTTTAAAAACATAAAATCTTTTTATACACTCCTAAATAAGTTAAATTAAAAGCATTTAATTTTGATTTCTAATTGATCATCAGTTTTTTAAGTATAAGATCATAACTTCTTTTTGACTGTTTACTTTATTAAGAAGTATTTATTTTGCTGTATAAGAGCATTTTAGGTCCAGCAACTGAGAATTTTATTTGAAAACATGCATTATCAGTATGTTAAGCCTTATTTTAAGAAACTAGAAAAATCTTGTATTTTAAATAAGCATTAATTTTATTTTAACTGTGTGTGTATGTGTGCACATTAATTTTATTTTAACTATGTGTGTGTATGTGTATGTGTGTGTATGTGCATGTGCTCACAAACATGTGTTACTGTGTATGAGTCCAGAAGAAGAGGGTATTTAATTAAATGGAGTTTAAATTATAGGCAGTTGTCTTGACTCAGTGCTAGGAAGAGAGTTCAGGTTCTCTGGAAGAGAAGTAAGCACTTGTTACCACTGGATATCCCTCCAGCAAATTCTTGTGTTTTAAACATAGATAAAACCAACATTCATCAATATTCCTTTCTAACTAACTACTGAGGCTACTTAGTTGATTTTTATGAGATATTTTCTTTCTTTTGTATTTGCAAACATGGATATCAACTTCTTGCAATGGGCATAGATATATATCTTAAAACTCTAGACATTGTGAAATCTGGGTCTTTGTAATTTGGAGAGAGAATTAGATAATATCTCTATTTCATTGCCTGTTTAGATAGTTAAATTTGCCTGGAGAAATATGAAAACTACTTTGGAAATAATGAACTTAAGAAACAATACATAGTATTGTTTTGATTGAATTGCATTTAAAAGTCATGATTACATGTTTCTCTTATTTTTGATTATGGATCTCAATATGTGTTCTAAACTTGTAATCCTTCTGCCTCAGCCTCCCAAGGGCTGGTATAACCGATAACAGCCACTACTCCTGGCTCTGCTTGAGAGCATCTTTCTAGTCTTTCCTGTTTAGTCCTTTCTAGAAGAGTGTGTATCCCACCCTGAACCTCTTATGATGGATTCACTAAAAATTATTGAAGTCTATGAAGTGTGACAGTAACAAGCACTGACAGAAATCATGCTAATAATTTTACATTTTAATATTTTCCAAGTTCATGTCCCACAGGACAGCAACTCTTTTTAGTGCTAGACACTAGAGTGAGGCACAGCATCCAGTCAGCTAAACAGAGGCCATTCAACATACACCACACTGCTAAACTATGGTGGTCACCTAGTAAGTATACTAAAAGCATTTTGCTTTAACATTTTAATTTATGATTGGTTTATAGGGCAACAACACCACTGTAAGCCAGAAGCCATCTATCCGTAGTAGACTAGAAAATACTATCTGAGCTGATGAAAATATATTTAGAAGCAGCAAGCCACCTCTATCATGGACTGACACTTTCTTCTTTTTCTAATGACAGCCTAGTTACAACTTCAAAGAATAATCATTGATTATTTTTCTCTGGAGAATGATTTTCTCTGGAGTCATTGCTGACCATCTGAAGTGACAGTTTTTAATCTTCCTGAATTGACGTCCATAGATTTTTTTTCAGCTTCAGTCCTCATAAAAGCATTCACCTTCTCATTCCTGATTCTTTTGATCTTCGCACTCGTTTTTAAATTTAATATTAGAATTCTGACTCGATTCACTGAATTGCTTAAGGCTGTAGTTGGTATAAGGCATCTTTGTTTTTAACAAGTGAAATTGCATCACAATAAAATTACAAGCATTTCCTGCCTGTCCGCCGTATAAGATGAATCTCCTCCTCTGACTTATGGTGAATCTGTGAGGGTATTTATTTCATAAACACAATATCCCAAGTCCCTCAAGGTTCTTATGCATTTTGAATATTTTTAAGCTCAATTAATAGTCTCTGAATTTTAAAAGCAGGTAATGTGAATGCTTTATAGATCAAAAGAGAAGAACCTGTCCTTTTCAATCATGTCAGTTGTTAAAAATGCTAAAATGGTGAAAGTGGATGTGAAATTTTCCATATTCATATGTTGATCAATGTGGAGCATGGGATACTCTAATAGATACACGTAACAATAAAAGAAACATTCTGTTTATCTTTATGCCTCACTATACTGACTTATTTTCTCATTTGCAGTCTTTTAATGTTTGACAATTTCATACATTCATATAATGAATTTTAGGATTTTTCAACCTCTATTCCCCTCTCTCCTTCCCTCCTTCTTCTCAACAAGTTTCCCTTCTGCTTTCATGTCTTCTATCTCTTTGGATGCGATCTTTGAGTAATTAGAATTCCTTACTCCAGCATGAGTGTGAGTGGCCAACAATTTTTACTGAAGCAAGGGCAAGTTGTCTTTGGCTATGCCACTGAAGAAAATGACACCCCTCTCCAAACACACTAACTGCCACTAGTCCCTCAAGGAGAGGTGGTAGTCTTTTCTTGAAGTTAGATACTTATAATTTAAATAATGACTATATCCTTCCTGCAAGTTGAAAGAAACATGATGGAATGGTTTTCGACATTTAGAACGCAAGCTTTGTTGGGAACTCAACTTCGCTTGTTATTACATAGATCAACTTGGATAGATTCATAAATTTCTATGTGTTTGAGTTTCTCTGTACATAAAATAACAATATTGATCATTCCTACCTCATCAGTTTTTGTGAATATTAAAAACAAGAATATGTACAAAAATGCTCAGAAAAGTCCCTGGGGTATAATAACCAACCATTATCATCACCATATTTACGTGAGGGATAATTGTCACAAAAAGTTTCAAATACTATGTATGATAGCAGAGAACTACTAGCAAAACCTTAGTTGTACAAAATAGAAAGATCAAAAACTCCACCTCCAAAGGAAGAAATATATTTATGATATATACTGATGAAATACCTTGACCTTCTCTAGTTGCAATGGTATGCCTGCAAACATTTCCTCAGATACATTTGTGCGTGCCAATGATTTCCATCCAAAGGAATCAGGATAGAAACAATCTGCAGCATTTTCATACCGACTCATACATCTTCATCTCCAACTACACATACTTACTCTATCCCTTCTTCAAAAAACACACAGCTATGCTTTCAGCATAGCATAGAAGGAATATGAAACCCTAATGTTTTTATTGTTGGTGGTAGTGGTTGTGAGTCAAACTTCCTATAACAGACTGAGTCATGAGTAAAAGCAAACCTTTATGAAGATAAGGCATTCGAATTTCAGAGTTCGTTAAAGCTCCCATTCTTAGCCCTCCATGGGGATTACTAAACTAGTTATCTCCTAGCGCTAAACCCATTCTACAGTTTACCTCAAGATGGTAGGGCAGGAAGATTTCAAATTGTTGTTGTCTTTATCACTAATATTTCTGGAAGTTTCTCTATTGCTAGTGTTAATGGTATCTAGATGTCAAAGTGAGAAACAACTCATTCCTTCATATCTATCCTATTTCTATTGGTTTCACTAATGATTGCTTAAATCAGCGTGTAAGTGGGGCCCAGTTTCTAAGTTTTTTCACATTGTCTGAACTGCCATTATTGAATCATCATATCCTCTCCTTTCTTAATATATAAGGTCAAAGAAGCACATCTCCTTCTAATATCTTGGTACTAGATCCTTAAGATCCTTCTACGAACTTGAATGAGCCCCATATCGTACCCTACAGAGCTCGATCGGAGGGTGTCTTCTCCAGACTTGTTGCTTCCACTCTAGCTTCCCTCTTTCTTCATCTTCCATGTGAGGGAATTCTACTTCTTGTAGTTGCCAAGTTTATATAATGCCGAAAAATTTCAGGATTGCAATATCAGATTCAATAACTTTTGTATTATTTTTTTGGGTATAATTGCTGTTGTGGTTATTTTTTTTTCTAACTAGATTGGAGCCTTCAAACTAAATAAGTGTTTTGGTAACCAAATCCAAGCTACACAACACACACCAAAAGTTAAACAATTTCCCTAGCAATTGGGCAATAGATAATAGAGACATTGATCTCAAAGATAAAGACTTAGCTAATTGTATGGTGTTTTGACAAAATTTCTGTATATATGAGCGGGTGTTTTAGTCAGTGTTCTGTTGCTGTGATGAAACATCATGACCAAACAGCAAGTTGGGAAGGTTTATTTGGCTTAAACTTTTATATTACTGTTCATCACTGAAGGAAGTCAGGACAGGAACTCAAACAGGGCAGGATCCTGAAGCCAGAGCTGATGCACAGGCACGAAGGGGTGCTGCTTACTGGCTTATTCCTCATGGCTTACTCGGGCTGAGTTCTTTCTTTCCTTTTTTCTTTTTTTCTTTGTTCTATGTGTCTTTTACATCATGTATCTTGACCCCATTCATTTCCCCTATGCTTCCTCATGCCCTCTGCCCCTGCATGCCACCCCTAAATAAAACAAAATTTAAGAGGAAAATTTAAAAGGGGAAAACATTTAAAATCTCATTATGGAAGCTGCAGTGTATCACAGTAAGCCATGCTGTAGAATCCTTTGTCCATAATCTTTACTAGTAAGTGTTCATTGAAAAGAGAAATTGGTCTGGTTTGAGGGCCCTGGTTTCTACTACATTATTAAAGCTGAGTTCTCGCCGGGTGGTGGTGGCGCACGCCTTTAATCCCAGCACTCGGGAGGCAGAGGCAGGCGGATCTCTGCGAGTTCGAGGCCAGCCTAGGCTACCAAGTGAGTTCCAGGAAAGGCGCAAAGCTACACAGAGAAACCCTGTCTCGAAAAACCTAAAAAAAAAAAAAAAAAAAAAAAAAAAAAGCTGAGTTCTCACTAGGACTCTTCTTGGGTATTCTGTTGTTACTCTCTGTTGTGGAAATGCTGCAGCTTTGGGTCTGCATCAGCCTGCTTTCTTATAGAACCCAGGACCACCAGTCCAGGGATGGCACCATCTAAAATGGGCTGGACCCTGCTACCTCAATCACTAATTAAGAAAATTCCGTACAGGTTTGCCTGCAGCCAGATCTTTTGAAAGCATTTTCTTAATTGAGGTTCACTCTTCATTCAGATGACTTTAGCTTATGTCAAGTTGGCATAAAACTATCCAACACAGTGGGGAATGCATCTCTGATGCCTAATATGTATTAATTGGAAAGTAAAACATTATGATATATATTAATTATTACTGACTATATGAAAGTTGTTACAAAAGAAGTAGCAGCTCGGGAATTAACTGGCTAGTATGACGTAGATGTGCATATAAAATGGAAATAATTCAGACGATTCCAGAGTTTAATACATAAAATAAGTGGCTTCTTTCAGACAACATGTTGTAGGCTATCACATCGGCTGAGTTAAATGGCATGGCACTGAGTAACTCAAACAATAAAGGCATAAGAAAGATTTCAAATACAGCTATTAAAAGCAAATAGGAAATGATTGACAGTCCAGCACCCAGTAAAGCTTCTGAGCTAAAGAAAGCATTAATGGACAGTGGTTGTGCTAAGGATTAATCCTTCCATCTACTCTTCAATAAAAGGGAAAAGTGGAAGAAGAGGAAGAGGGGCATTTACGAAGGAATTTTCTAGGCATCGAGGCTGTTGGCAAGAAAAAAGATCAAAATTCTAATAAGATTTCAGGGAATGGTAGTAGGGAAAAATGGCTTGATTCCAGAAATATGACCCTTAAAATCATGTTTGGCCTCATAATCTCTTTGAAATGGGAAGCGCCTTCTAGTTTTATGTAATTTTGGCATAAATTTGAACATAAATTGGAGTGAGTTGCAAAGTGCAAATAATTTGGTCATGGTCAGCATTGTCTTCATTATTTGATGAGGACAATGAATAATCAAAGTTCTTGAACTTTATATGAATACTGAAACTAGAAGAATTCTGAGCTATTAGTCTAGAGAGTAGCCTTCTCCTGTGACAGAATGGAATACAGCGTAAATATTTCTTGACCAGAGAGATGGACTATGGCAGAGATAAGTTGAGTGCTCATAACTCCATCTCCTTCTCCTAGCCATGTATGGAGACATATTTACCACCTTTTGTTATAGTTTAATTGAGTCCTGACATTTGATTGAGTTTGGCCAATGGAAAAATACTCATGCCTTCAAAGCTGCTCTATAGTGGTTAACATGCAAAGCAACTCAGTCTCCTCATTTCCTTTGGCAACTAAGGAGGCTATGTGCATCATAAGGCAATATCCAAAGACAAGTGGGATTAACAACCCAAATATGTCATACTCTAACAAAAAGAGAAATATTTTATTATTATATGTTATGAAATGGATTTGATTATAACATGTTATGGTGTTTAGAGGCTGTTGCCTGATATAGTATATATTTAGTTCCTGAGCTGGATTATATTGGTAATTGGGAATCTTTCTCTTTTTACTAAAATTATTTGAATGGGAAGAAAACAACATCTAAAAAGTGAAATGGCAGTTCAATGAAAGAAAATCCTTACTGGGAGAGCTGGACTTCTGTAACCCCTTCATTGCTTACCAGTTATAGAAGTTCATTAACAAGTCTGAGCCACTATATCTTGCTGGGGGATGTCTTTCATACACTGTGAATATATGTTGTTCCCATTGGTTAATAAATAAGTTGCTTTGGCCTATGGCAAGGCAGGTTAGAGGCAGGTGGTAAATCCAAGGAGAGAGACAGGAAAGAGAAAGGCAGAGTCTGGGGAGAGACACCAGCTTGCAGCCTAAGGAACAACATGCCAGCAGATGGGTAAGCCATGGAACATGTGGCAAAACACAGATTAATAGAAATGGGTTAATTTAAGATATAAAAGCTAGCTAGTAAGAGGGCTGCCATAGATCATACAATTTGTAAATAATATTAAGCCTCTGAGTGATTGTTTTATAAGTGGCTGCAAGACCTCAGGGCTCGGCAGGACCAGAGAAACCTTACGACTACAACATCTTTCTATGAAATGAAGCCAAAGTTAGACTGTTGCTTATACAAGGAGAAATCTATGCTAAGGGTTTGCTCAAGATTCTCTGTGGGTTTGACTTATGAATCTGAAAAATAGAGGTTGAATACTCAAAGCCACTTTAATGTAAATACAGAAAATACATTTTAATTTAGATTTCTATATCCTTTGATAATGACAAAAATCCAGTTTTGTATAGAAATACTGTATGTCTTGTGATTGGTGTCAGCCTGAAATGTGAATTTGGCCCAAACACACACACACACACACACACACACACACATATATATATATGAAATTCTAAAAGAGTAAAATAATTAAGAAAGAAAAAGGATTAAAAAATGAGAGTGAGATGAGAGATTGAGAGATGCTGGTGATAATTTCACAGAATCAGTTTCCCAGAGTTCTAAGTATCTCTCTGTAACCTCAGCCCTCTGCCAACAACATACAATGAAGGAATTGAAACATTAGTCTGACAACCTCTTGCTATGCTTGGGATGGTTTCTCTGGACAACATTCAGCAATATTTATTCAGTAACATCATTTCTACATTAATGCTGTCATGTGACTGCATTCTCTCCAAATCTGTGTGTTGAAATACTAAGACCAGAGAAATAGTACCAGGAAGAGAAGCCTTGGGCAGGTAATCAGGTCATAAGGATGGTTTTCTAGTCCATGGGATCAGTGTCTACCAGTAAGGGCTGAGAGAACTTGCTTGCATCATCCACCATGGGAAGCACCTTTTATAATTTTTATAAACCAAAAAATAAGCCCTCATCAGATCCAAATATGGCAGTATTTTTGTCTTCAAAGCTTTCAGAACTGGGAGTTTCTGTTGCTGATACGTCATGAGTTCCTCACATTTTGATATAGTGCCTCAAACAGACTGCGCCAGTAAAATGCTTTGAAAATTTAAATAATTCCAAAATAAAAAGGAACACATCTAAAAATTTTTCAGTCATACTTAATTCTATGTTTATCAGCTAACAGGTAGGCTAATAAAAATACTTCCAGTCTTACAAAAAGATAAACTAATCATTAAGGTGTATGCGGCTAATGATTTCAATGAGATCAAATGGAATTTTCTTTCTTTAAATTAAAAGGCAGAATGCTATAGCCAAAGTCTAAAAAAGAGGATATTTTAAACTCCTTATGTTAATGAGTTATCTTTTTTCTAATCACTGGAAAATGCTGGTTAGCTAAAAGCAAACATTTAGACTTATAGCCAAAAACAAAGCTTAAAGGTGTGCATTATTGATTCAGTCTTCAAATTGCTTTTACAGAAAATTATTATTTTTAATCAGACATCTTTAAAAAATACGCTAACATACAGTCTGATTCGATTTTCTGCTCACATTTGCTTAACATGTTTAGTATACAAGTTTTTCCTCCAGTATTTCATTACACAGTGTCAAATCCAACAACTTTGCCTCTCAGGTCACTCCAATAACTACAGTTATTCCACAATAACACAAGAAAAAAATAAATAGCTACTTAATTTGATTAAATTTAATGTATGAACTTTTTAAAAATTTATAGCAATACTAAGATATCTTTAGGAATTAAAGAGAATATATTAGAAGAATATACTGTAAAGGTAAACGCCATTGCAAACAAGAATGCCCACTTAGCAGGTCCACATCTCACCATTATCTTAGCATCCTATCTATGTGCGAGCTACTTTGAGGTAAAATAACTGTTCACTCACCAACGCGGAGGTGTGAGAGGCATCTGCCACATCCCCTGCGGTCTCTGGTGTCCGCGTGGTGTTTGGGATTCTGTGAGGGTTCCGGGCTATCGCTTCACACCAGCCCAGCATTTTCTCCTTCCGCTTTTCCCTTTTCAATTCCTGAAATTCTGAAAATAATTTACATTCCCTGAAACACATCACTTCTCATAGTTATGCTCTGGAAAATACACATCATTGAAACGTTTTAATCCCCAAATTTAATGAAATACTGATGGAGAGGTTTTATTTTAACTAGAACTCATGAAGGGGAAAATAAGGATTACCGATTATTAGAAATATTATCCCAGAGCCACTGCATAGTGTAAACTGTGCATCTTTTCAAAGTGCACATGTTTATATCCTCTCCTAAACAAAATGCCTCTCTTACATCAGATTCTAGAAGTTGGTTTCTGCTGTTGATTGAAAACATTCTTAACCTGGGAGCTGAAACAGGACCAGATCCTGAAGATTACTACATATAGTCATATGAGACTTGACAACAGGGTACATTCTTAGAAATGAGTCAGGAGACAACTTCCTTGTTGTAAGGAAACAGAATGCAGTTGATAGTCACGGGGCGTGGGCTTGTGACAGAATCAAGAGACACATGAATGAAAGATATCTGAGTCTGCTCCATTATAACACAGCACAGTATTTCTTTGGAAATGTCAATATACATTAACTTTCTTCCTATATATGTACTGCTTCATAGCAAATTTAATGTATATATTTATGTATATACATATATATATATATAGTCTCTAAAATAAGGACATATATAGACTTGTAATTATAATAGTCACTGCCAGTCACTTATTCTGCATTACAAACTGTGCATAATCATATGTGTTGTGTGTTTATATGGGTGACAGCAGAGTGGATTTGTTGATGGTATTATTACTATATATTTGAGGAATGTGATATATATGGTGTTAAGACATTTATGTTGTCACTGGGCAGCAGGGACCATCTTGGCTCCTTTATCATTTTATAGATCTACCATTATATATACAATCCATCATTAACCAAAACATCATTGTGATCTGTATGTTGTATGCCAATGACAAGTAAAATTTTCACAGGTTTCAGCTGAACATCTTATGGAAGAAAAATATATGGACCAAAGACCAAGGATAGACTAATCATCATCTTAGTGTCATCATTATCTTTCTTTTAAATATTCGATAACAGAAGGAAAAATTTAAGTAAAAATATGGTAAACTGAGTAGCCGATTTCCATCAAAGCTCAATCTATTAAAAACAATAATTCTAAAATAAAGCTTTATTTCATTGTGAATAGGAAACTCCTCCAAGCTACTCAGAACTTTCCATATGGTAGAATTTTGTGTCTCTGAAAGTCATATCAACAAGGACTTTGAAGATAATAGAGAAACATTGTTTCCCTTGTAAAGTTTTACAGCCTCCTTTTCCACTCCACCGCCCTCAGTAATTAGAAGTAGTTTATTGCAGGTCTTTAGTTAAATGCATTACACTGTCAATTAAATATCAAAAATAATGTAGAGTAATTATTTTTCACAGCATCCAAAGCAATTAGCAATCTGGTGGTTTATAACATTTCAGGATTCAAAATAGCACATTTCAGAGCTCCAAGAAAGTAACACAAAGAAAGGTTACTCTTGGATGGATGAGTTATTACTCTTGTGACAAAATGCTGAAGTTAAATGGATACAAACAATGCAAACAAGAAAGTGATAAAAAATCTTTCATAAAAATTGAATTGGAGGTAGGGGATGAAATTTGCTTGTATTTTATGTACATTGGTGTTTTGCCTGCATGTGTGTCTGTGTGAGGATGTTGGATTCCCTGGAAGAGGAGGGAAAGACAGCTGTGAGCTGCCATGTGGGTGGTGGGAATTGAATCTGGGTCCTCTGGAAGAGCGGCCAGTGAGCCATCTCACCAGCCCTGAAATCTCCTAACAGGGCCTTTGGTCTAGTATGAGTGAGTGAGTCATTTGTGGTGCAGGCAGGGAAACCTGAAGGAAAGTGGGGGAAGATGGTTTGACTGAGCAACAGATTATTGGTTCTTTCTCTTTTCAACATAGTGCCTGAGGTATTTAAAGAAACCCTGATCCATTTAATAAGGAATATGCACATCCAACTAATTTGCCCTCTGAAGAATGTAACCATTTCCACATTTTAAGTACACTCTGTCCCAGCTACTCATCCGTTTTTATTACAATTCTTGAAGTGTGCTAAATATAATTGAAATGAGTATCTTCATTAAAAAGTAGATGGAATGATATCTATGATCAAACAATTTAATCAACAATACACAAACGTTCCACTTTTATTTGCTAATTGCTTTTTAAAAATATCAATTTTCCAACTTTTAAATATTTTTATTACTTTTTGTTTTTTAAATCAGAAATAAGCCATGATTTAATATCACTTTAGTACTTATGAGAAAATAAGTTCATACATGATAAAAAATATAATAATGTGGCCCACAACATAATGATATCCTTTTTTTTTCTGGTGTGTGTTTGTAAAGACATCTGCTTTTTTATTTCCTACTCAGATTCTGAGATGGAATAACTTAATTGGTTGTGTTTTCAATTGTAGTAGTGGTTATATCCCTTTACTCAGTCCACATTTATTGTCAAATATTTATTGACCCTCTACTGTACTGTGAGTACTGAAGAAGTCAAAGAATAGTTCACAAGAAGACTACATTCATCTTTTATTTGAGTTGGGTTCTGGTCAAAATCTAGTCTAGAGAATTTTAAAGTCAGACCTTTCCAGTCTCTAGTTTGAGAGACTTGTAAACTTACTTTCTTAAAGAAGGCACTGATTCCTGCTGAATTTATAGGTCTTCCCTGAAATTGATTTATAAAAATTATATTTTCTGACCTGCTATCAACAGGCATGACAAAATCTATATATATTTCAGCTATACCTGCCAAAACACATAATACTGTAAAAGATCAGCTATATTCTCATTTTCTGCTGTAGGTAGTAGTGACCATCCTAGTTTTAGAATGATTAGGGTAAATAATTCAACAAGTGGAAGTATATGTTTTATATACCTGTTAATGAATACACGTAAACTAAATGTTTTAATAAGCATTTAATTTTCACAGGTTGGGCACTGACATGAGCAAACAGAGAAGGCAATATGATAACTGACAGCGGACTAGAAAGCTTACAACCTAACTTTGACCGTGTCACAGGGATGCTTAAAATAAATGATAAATCTGTGAAATGACAGAGGACGGGAATGCTACAGCTTTGGGAAGGTGTTTATAATATTAAGGAAGAAGGTGCGTGATGAGAGAGAAGCCTAAGATGGCTGAGAATGCTGTGCGTGTGCATCCATATCACGGGTACCACCTCCTGGTTTGTTCTGTAGAATATGCATCCGGTGACTCTGTTGTCCTTAGAATCAAAGCGTGATCTTATGGGGCATTTAATCTGTGCAGGACCTCAAGAGAACCACATTCAAGCAGGTAAACACTGAAAGGAAAGAAAGGGAGAAGAAGCAGTCCTTGTGGGTGAGGAACTATTACAATTGCACCCAACAAGACGATCTTCACTGTTATTTTTAAAATGTTCAGATGCTGCATCACAGCTCAAACAATTTTTTTTTGAACATTGTGTTAAAGTTGACTATCTAGACAGACCAGAGGTGAATTGAGAGCATGGACAGGCATAGGAGGTCGGCTGGTGAACCTCTGCAGGCTCTCCTTCCTCCTGTGCAGGTCTGGAGCACATCATGTCCTTAGGTAGAAGAATGTACTGCCAGTCAGAAGGGAAGGCCAAGTATCAACATTTATAATGAACCCTAGAGCACTTGGAACTGTAAGCATCATTACTGATACATCAGAATGGGAAAGTGATCATTAAGCATTCGTGTTAATTATGTTTTACCCATTGAACCAAGTTAATAGGAGATGCAGCAATGAGTAACTTCTATAACGATCCCAGGAAATTGGGATTTAACTACGCTTAATTTTTAATATGCCACTTTGAGCAGATATTTAATTTAATAAATAGGAGAATAATTCATTCTCAGTGGATTAAAATGACAACAAATTAAAATTAAGAAAAAAAAGATGAGGTAATTGGGTGTTTCTTATGGAGAATAATTTACTTTTAATTTACAAAACATTTACTGAGTACGTTCTCTCAGCCGGAGACTGTTCTAGGAATCAGGAGACAGACAGAGAAGATACCCAGGGCTTGGAATAAGGAGAGGAGTAAGCGAGAATAGCTACCTCCAGAAGATAGTGTGATAAAGGATATCCCAGGAGAGTACTGAACATTTGTAAACTTTAAGAACGGATATTTAAAATAGCATTCGGTACAGGGGAAGGTAGGTAGGCCTCAGGAGACCTTCTAAAGAAACAAGAGGACCAGTGATTACATGCAACCTAAAATCATCATAACTCTAAAGTCTTCTGCCCTTACGTGCGGCACTACTCAACTCTGGGGGTACCATTCATGCTGCAATCTATTCAATTGGCACTGTGTGACAGAGATGTTCCTTGTGTCAAACACCATGCATGTGGTGGACCTGTGCAAATCAGCCGGACGGCTTTGGCTCCCTCACTTTATTACAGTCTAACGTAGTTTAAACATAGAAGCAGAACTCGGCTTCTCTTAAGAAAACACAGTTGCCTGTAGCTATTTGCATCTCATTCTATCAATTATTTCCCTCCTTAAAATGGCTCATTTTGTGTCAAGTACAGTTCTGGCTTATCTAAATGTTCCCTGTTTTCACTACATGTCTGTAATGGATAGTGCCCCTTATTCCTGAATTTCTGAATTGGACATGGTCCTTGTCTAAGAATTTGAAGAAGACTTTTTTCTACTTAATTTTTATGAGCTTTGATTATTTATTGTTTAGCTAATGTGCTATGGGGAACAATTTCTTTGGTGGTGAGAAGGCTCACAAGCCTGATGCCCTGGTTCAACCTCTGGAATCCACGGTGAAAGTAAAAAATTGACACTCCAATGTTTCCTTTTTGTCTTCCACACACACTAGTGTCCTATCTATCTCACATATATACAAAATAATAAATAATAATTAAAAATCAATCAAGAATTACTTCTCAACTGTTGGAGTTGACTTCCTCCTGTGTTTATAGATATTTGTGCATTTACACATCTATGTTACAATAACAAAACGGACTCTGTTCTTTGAAAGGATTGAGGGGAAAATACATGGAAGGGAGGAGAAGGAGAGAAGAAAATGGGGAAATGATGTAATTGTATTTTACTCTGAAAACATGAAAAATACATGTAATAAAAAAGGAACAAGTGGAGAATAAAAAAAACAGGACAAGAAACTGAAGGAGAATTTTAACATATTGAGCTTGTAGATGATTAGAAGGAGAAAAAGGATGATGGAATTAAAGAATACAAAGTACATGGTTACAGTAAACAAGTCAGTTGCCTTCCTATATACCTGGGTATGCCACTAGTGAACAACTAAAAATTTTTTTAAATGCCAAATTTATTAGCAGCAAAATACATAGGATCAATCTAACAAAATATTTTAAGACTTATATGGGAACTCTAAAACTCATAAAACCAAAGAAAAAAGAAAAAAAAACAAGCAAAAACCCTCTAAACAATAGCAACAATAATGCACTTTCATGAATGGGAAAATTTAGTGTTGTTAGTACATCAGATTTTTCCCAACTTGAAATACAGATTCAATGCAACTCCAGTACAAATACAAATAAGGAATTAATTGTGTAGATACTGACAAATGTATTCATAAAATTTGTGGAGAAAGACAAAATTCCTACATAAGCCAATCCAGTACCAACAATAACAAAGTAACAAAATGTACAGTTTCTAGTTTTAAAACACTATAAATTTATAGTACACAAGCAGTGTGTTAGAAAAATAATAGACGTACTAACGAGTGGAACATAATACCGGGCCCATAAAAAGCCAACTCATCTTTGACTAATGAGCAAAGGAAATTCAATAGAGAAATAACATTCTTTTCCCAAAATGGTTCTGTGCCAAATGAATACTGCACATTAGAAAACAAAACAAAACAAGACTCTAGAGATTAAGCTTAAGGCTTACATTTTTTAAAAAATAAAATTGGATCATAGAAGTAAATGTCCAAGTAAAACTATTAAACTTCTATAAGAAAGCAGAGAGAAAAATGAGGACAGTCCTATGTGGCTCTGAGATATTGCTGGTAACACTAAAGTCATGATATCTGAAAGAAAGTCTGTTGCTAAGTTTGAATTGTTAAAATCATAAACTTCTGCTCTATGAAAGACTCATGATATAGAGAAAAGACAAGCTAACGATTGGGAGAAGAATTTTTTGCAAAATACATATGAAGTCTAGGCTAACTAGTACCCTAAACATACAGACCATTATTAAACCTTAATAATGAGAAAATTTTAAATGAACAGGTGATATAAACAGACATGTCAACAAAATCCACACAGTGGCAAGTAAAATGCTGTTCAATGGTGTCTGCCATTATATATCTGTAAACCAAGTAACAATCAGAGACCAGTAAGACTGTCAGCCCCAAGAGTTGGTGACACCAGTGCCAACACAGGATGTAAAGCAACAGAGACCCCTTTTCATTTCTAAAATCCTTTGCTGTCATTCATTTACTTAGTATGTGGGGCTGGGAGGGGTGCAACTCATGTGTGAGGCAGTCAGAAGGCAGCTTGCAGGAGACTGTACTCTCCTTCTACCTGTGGGGGCTGGGATGGGACTCAGGTCATCAGATTTGATGGCAAGTTCCTGAACATTGTGAGCTGTCTCCCAGGCCCCAGAAGCAGGGCTTCTTACCTTTTGCCCCCAAGAAATTATTCCATACTATTCTTGATAGATAGTCAAGATAGACATAGTTATACCATACAACCCAGCTATTGTACTCATAGCTATTTATAGAACTTACTTTGAAATTTGTGTTGCACAAAAATCTACACACAAGTATCATCATAGATGACCACACAAATGTAATTACCAAAATTAGATGTGGCAAAGGTATCCATTAATAGGTGAATGAGTGGACAATTTGCCATAGATCCATATAACAACATAATGTTCCTATATAAACAGAAATCAGTTAGCATGAAAAGGCATGTGCACACATTAAATGCATATTGATACATTAAGGAATCCAGATGCTCGGTTTGCATTCAATACAATGCTCTTGGGAAGGTCGGTGTTGCAGTTACATTGACACAGTCAATGGTCCCGCAGTAAAACTATAATGTATGATGCAGTCCTCTTGGATGTTATACGCTACATGACGAAAATCTCTAGACTCTCATAGCTCAATGTTATCACTTTTATACATGCAAATTAGCACATTTATGAGGTTGGTGGTCCTAGGATAAAAAGCAGACTGAAAAATATGAGTTGATAATATTATAAATGTACAGGAAAAAAGGCTCATTAAAGAAGGTGAGAGAAACTTGTCTAACTTAAGTAGATTCAGAAATGAGCCGAGCCCATAAGGTTAGAGGCAAAAGATATTATATATGAATAGTTCTCCAGTTTACACAGTTGTTCCCTATGGAGATGTGGGTCAGTGACTTTGATACAGTTTTAAATGTATAGTAGAACTGAATATTTAAGTGAACATTTTGATAGTAAGAACTTCCAGTGTTAGAGAGGGAGGTTATAGATCCCCAATACAAGTAGAGAAGGAGTGCACCGTGTGGTAATAGAGTTAGAAAGTATAGTACAAGATTGCATTTAGCATATGAAAAGTACGTACAATTTTATATGGATATACAAATACATATAATTTATATGAATATACATATAAGTATAGGTTATTATACACATATATTTTCTCTTATCCCTTTGTTAGTTGACAAATCAGAGATGCAAGGACATCCTTGCATATAAGGTGAGCTTGGAAAACCTCACAGTGCTTTAAGGTAAGGATTTGTTGAAAAGCAAAACAAAGACACAAATAAAACATCATTTTGAATCTAAGAGGGAAAAAGAAGTGTTGCTGATGGCTAAAGCTGGGGGAATCTGAACAGCTTATAGATTAGGTTCAGATTATAACTCATAGGCAGAGATGGATGTACAGAAGTCCATACAGATAGCGTGAGCCAATTAAAGGAAGAGAATGAACAAGTACTTTATTCAGAATTATAAACAATTTTTGCAGAAAATCTTTCTTCAAGGGCAGATGGGAATGTGACTTCTCACTTCACTGTATGCTGCCCATGACTACTTCCTCCCAAAGGGTACAATACAGGATGATAGACAAGACAGCGAGACTAAGAGGATAGAACATACCCTCCCAACCCCTCTCCCAGGGGAGCAAGGACAGTAAGTTGAGTTTAAGGTGTGCTGACATTGGCACCCCTACCCCAGCCCTATGACTTTAATCTAATAATTAGAAAAATAAATCAGAGAAATCTCTAGCTAGGGGAACTCTACAAAGGACTTGTCCAGTAATTCTCAAATGGTTAAGGCCATTGACAAAAGGTCTAACATATCTGTGAAAGCTGAGTGAAGTTTAATGAGACATAACCAAACGCAATGTATCCTGACAGGCTATTATAAAAAGATATTAGGTAAATTGAAAGCGGCCTGCATCGAGTATGGATTTACTCAATCATAACATGTCAGCACTGACCCAGTCAGTATAAAAAATGTAAAATACTTATATATAAAAATGGGGGGGGAGTAAAAGATGGGCGAAATGTTTTATATTAGATTTGCAATTATTTTCTATAATTCTAAACTGCTCTAAAATAAAAAAACAGTACTTTAATAATGAAATGAAGAGTCCAGGGATACATTTTACTTAAGCAAACAGTTAATATAAGAAAAGTTATTAGAGCAGTGGGTATTTTCACCAAAAGGCAAATAAATAGTGATTTAATAATTTTAATAAATTATTTACAAATCTTTATTGAGATATTTATTGGAGAGAAAAGTTACAGATGAAGTTAGAAATTTTTGAATAAAGGTATTTTTGATCTTATTAAGAGAAATAAATAATTCCACAAGGCTGGCAGAAGAGTTTATATATATCAAGATTCAAGATGTGTCAAACCAATATTCAATCCAAGCTTTCCAACACATTCTCTCCTCTCCATTGATAAGAAGCCACTTTTCACTCTTGACTTTCTCAGAAATGAAGGCATTTGGTGGGGCAGAGAAAATACAATTGAATATAATAGCTTTGAAGGATACCTTTGCTACATGCATGAGACATATTCCCTTCCTTGATACTCTGTTTAACAAGGGCATGAGGCTGTGCATGGGTTAAAAAGGGTGAAAAATAAAAGAGACAAATATTTGTTTTGTCTTCCCTACAAATGTACTTATGGATACTGGGATGAAATATGGATATCCATTTTTTTTCAGTCATGAACATTGTGTTTTTTATGTTAAAATTGTTTATCAAGGCCTTAACGTTAAGTGTATTTTCATATGTATTTATTGAGGCATACAGTGCTACATAGAAGTTCTGATGATAGTAGATCAGAACTCAGGGGTTTACATTTTGCATTCTAAGAGCCATTGGAGTGTTGGATGGTTTTGTATAAACATTTATAATACATAGTTTACCAATCACAGCGAGCTTAGAAAATATGGATTTCAGGGTGTTTCAGTTCCTTTTTCTTGCTGTGATAAAATGTTGTGAACGCAAATAACTTGAGGGTAGAAAGGGCTTACATGGCTTCCACTTCCAGGTCACAGTCCACCACTGACACAGGAACTCAAAAAGAATCAAAAGGAGCTGAAGCAGAAGACAGGGAGGAATGTTATTTACTGGCTCACTCCCAGGTTCACACTTAGTCGGCCTTGCTCTACAGCTAAAGACCAAACACCACCCATCTATGCTATGAAGCTGCCCACAGTGGGCTCTGTCCTCCTCCATTAATTAACAATCAAGACAAATCCCTGCAGGCATTTCCAGAAGTCACATTGTTTATACAATCCCTCAGTGGAGTCAGTTGACAATCAAAGTTAAATACAACACATATGAAGGTAGTTCCTTCTCAGCTTTCGTGATATTTAGTTGATTATAATGTGATTGCATCTCCCATTGATTGGAGCACTTATGAAAGGTGATAAGGATGACTGAACAATTTACCATCAAGTATTTTAGATATCTTTCATCAGTCTACTTAACATATAACTTCTATCGGTTTTAACGGTTATGTAAGTGTGAAGTCCATGTAGGCAACACTTTAAATGTCAGGGACAGCAAACACACAGCTGTTTAAATATCTGGGTTTCTTTGGAGGCTTTTTATCCTTCACATCAGTGACATTCTTTTCTGATAAGTTTTGTAAAAATTCAAAACATCATATACTACTTTCTTTGCCTTACACATGTTAAGCTAATAATTTATTAAAAGGGAATAATCTTAATTCCCCCTTTTTAGTAATTCTAGTTGAAATTTCTACTGAATTTCTCTTTTGAAAAATTTTAAGTGAATTTTTAAATTATCATACAAAGTAAAGCAGTCAGTACAATGTTTTCATGCTTTGTATCATTGAACTGTGGTCTAATTCAGTCCCCTTCTCCATGTCCCTTACCTATGCCTCCTGCTCCAACTTTTGCTTGTCCCCCTTTTCCAAATAATCTCTCTTGCTACATTCATGTCCCTGTCACATCTACTTAATTGCCCTCCTTCCCTGCCACCCTCTGTAAGATGCTTCCTCAGCCTCCTGGTCTTTTCTAAATCCGCTTACCCCCACTACACGTGCGCACGCACACACACGCACACAAACATAATTTAACCTACATATGTCTCATGTGTAGTATTTACTTAATATGATCTCCAGTTGAATCTACTTTCCTGAAAACATCTAGTTTACTGTTTTCCCTAGAAATGAATAAAATTTCCACAGTATATATGAACCAGACTTTCTTTTTCAACTCATATGTTGACGAACGTCTGGGCTGTTTGCATTTCCTGGCCCTTATGAACAGTATCGACATAAATCTGAATGTGCAAATATCTCCATGACATGTTGATGAAGAGTCCTTCAAGTACACGTCCAGTAGTGGCATACCTGGGTCCTACCATTGTGAACATTGTAGCTGAATAATAACTAGTGTATTTACTTCCAAGATGGTTCAGGCTTTTTTGCCCCTTAGTGCTCTTTTCCACTCCAGAAGTGGCTTTGTACTCATCTCTATGATATTGACAAAGGTATCCATCAATAACTACATTCAAAATATCACACTTTGGCCAAAGTGATAGACATGCTGTTACCTTTCAGTGACTTCCTCTTTTCCTCACATAGAAGCTAATCCTCTGGAAAGTTACTTCCTCACCTCCTCTCCTTGAGTTCATGTCCCTGTGATTTCTCTTCCTCGCTCTCCAGCCTTGTCGTGTGTCCTGAGTCATTTCTTCAATAGTGCTCCAATTTCCTGCCTGGCTACTTAAAACCCCTTGTGTTTCTGAACATGCTACTTCTGCTTATTCCACCGCACATGTCCCTTAGGAATGGCACTATTTTTGTCCCACCCTTCTTCCACTGGTTCTGAGTATTCTAAGAAAAGGCAAGGGGTATTATCAAATGTCATCTCTCAATCCCTAGGACCAAAAGATGGTAATATTCAATACTGTTGAATATTAAAATATAAACCATCAAAGTAAGATAAAAACTAGGACTGTCAAAATACAGAAAATATTTTCTGTAGATGAATGAAAACCTCATGATCTATCCTTTAACTTGTACATTAAACATGTACAAGTACACAACACAATTGAAAAAGAAGATTCAGGAAAAGGATTATTTAGTGAAGACATGACAACGGCAAAATGTGGAGGTTGGCATCAAATCAGTGCATGTAAGATATAGTTAAGAAAACTATTTAACAGTTGATGTTAAGAGAGAAAAATAAAACCCAATTGAAAATATCAAACATTGTAAAATCCTACTGTCTTCTAATTTATATATGTGGATATATATATATATATTTATATGCATACATGCACAAATATGCACATTGGAACTGATTCCATGGAAGCTAAATGTAGGTGTGTAAATAGTAACTTCTAAATAATCATCTATGAAGAGCCATTTGAAGATAAATTTGACATTTAAAGATGCAATCTGTCACATAAAGGGGTGCAGAGCCAAATGTATTAAAACAAAGAAACTTTTCTTTTTACACAATAAAATAAGAAAAAAAATCTTTGCTGGAATTTACATCTTTCTAAAGACTGTCCTTGTTGTGACAACAAAGTAGTGTTCCATCTCAGAGGATGTTGTCAAATTTTTCCAGAACAGATGAATAGAGTCACAAGAAATAGACAGGAAACTCTGACATGACGTGAGGCCCTACATTCATACTCTTGAGTACGTGAGTTTAGAGAGCAGTTGATAGGAGCAGGCATGTTTTCAAACAGAGCTCTTAAATCTCTACATTCAAAAACAGATCATGATACTCAGGAACCTTCAATACTAAAATAACAACTATCAAAATAGGAAAAAATAAGATTGTCAAAACAAAGAACAGTATTTTCCATGTATTAATGAAAAATAAAACCTCCTGACCTAATACCTGACATTATCTACGTGGAATATGTGTAAGGCATATAATAGAAATAAAAAGACTTTCAAAAGATAATTCATGATACACAAAAGAAATGTCTGAAGCTTTAGATAACAGCTTAGAGGTAAAAAACAACAGAAGTATCCTAAATCCACAGGAAAACCATGTCCAACAGACCTGAAGAAAAGCAAGAATGGACAGTGTAGCTCAAGGTTTACACATGGGACATTTGTGACATTTGTGATTATGCTTTATTTCACCGGCACAGTCTAAGCCTGTGAACACTTTGAGATTTGTGAAGGACTAAATTTAGCTTTAGAGATGCTAGGAGTAAACAGCAGGCTATTTTTTTTATTAATCTGTTGCAGAGATGCTCTGTGTCATTGATGGTGTTAAATCCCTACAAGAGAGCACCCCACTGGCTCTGGTCTGATGGCGAGAAGGTTCAGT
Organism: Peromyscus californicus insignis; assembly: GCF_007827085.1. Lineage (NCBI taxonomy): Eukaryota > Metazoa > Chordata > Mammalia > Rodentia > Cricetidae > Peromyscus > Peromyscus californicus. The sequence goes on along the minus strand of NW_026294534.1, from coordinate 55,302,877 downwards.
GTTCCACATCTAGGAGGTGGCAGACATCAAGTCCTGACCCAGGGGACACAATTCCAGAACAAGTGTAGTATCTACCTCTAGGTCATTATTTTTGCTTTCTTTGACCTCCAATGTCACCATCAAATAAAAACAAATTCTATATAAGTTGCTGCTGTTGAAAAATCCCTCCCACGCAGTGTCTGCTAGATAAACCAAGGGATAGAAACATGCTGCAATCAGAGATCCTTTTGAAAGTTGCTTACCTAATAAAGCCATTATACATTTTCTCAGTTAATAAAACATCAGACCCAGTGAGATGGTAAAGGCACTTGTTTCTCAAGTTCAGTGACATGAGATCAATCCCTGTAACCTATGTAAAGGTGGAAGGCGAGAACTGACTCCATGAAGTTATTGTGATAGTATGTATTTAATTGAGCCCATAATCTCATAGGGAGTAGCACTATGAAGAAGCATGGCTTTGTTGGAGTAAGTACAGCCTTATTGGCATAGGTACGGCCTTGTTGGAGAAAGTGTGGGTGCCAGCTTTGAGCTTTCCCGTGCTCAGGATACCACCCAGGGTCTCAGTTGACTTTCTGTTGCCTGGAAGATGTAGAACTTTCAGCTACTCCTCCAGTACCATGTCAACCTGTTTGCTGCCATCCTCCCTACCATGATGATAATGGGCTAAGCCTCTAAAACTCTAAGCTGCCACCTGAATTAAATGTTTTCCTTTATAAGAATTCCCATGATCATGGTGTCTTTTTACAGCAATAGAAACCCTAAGAGAGTTATCATCTGATTACCAAACATGTGCTATGGTCCCTACACTGACACATCATGTACTCATATAAATAATCATAATCATAATCATAATAAATTTAAAAATAATTGAAGAACAAAAAAGCACTGAAGCTGTGACTATTTTATGTTACAACATATTAAAAATCTGTATTGTTACAAAACATTGCTACATATGAATCATATCATGTTTTAGGTCACATTTATATAATGGCTTATATATATATTTCTCTGGTATTGTCTGTAACTCAATGTTCACCAAAATCTTAAGTTTCTGTCTCAGACAACAGTGAGCAGACTTGTGGAAAGAATATCGACATTTGGCATCTTTCAAGAAAGTGAATGCCTCTGAGATTAAAGAAATGTAAAGCCTAAGATACTTACATATTTAAATATTAGTCATGTTGTAGGAATTTGTAATTTAATTATAATGTAAAGTCCTGAAAGCTAATGGTTCACACTCTTTAATGGTCAATTCTCTGGCTAAACAGGGTTTTGATGTGGTTCATTTATAATAACATAAATAACAAGGAGGATCTTAAGAGGGACATTCATGGATCATCCCAGGAAGGAGAAAGAGATATTGCCAAGTCTGTCAGATATGCTAAGCCTGTAGGCCAAAGGTAATGCTTCAACATTGCAGAGAAACCTCTGGTGACTGTCCAGGCAGATGGCTGTTTCAATGCATTTTTGGAAGTCGCTTGTTTGCACTTCCTGTTTTACTAGTAATATTATTTCCTTCACAGGTCTCTGAGGGAGTTGAAGATTAGATAGTTGTAGTTATAGTTTTCCTTGTTAAGAAATTCAGAAAAGAAACTCACTCAGAGGTGTTAAGTGTGTAAGTTTGAAAGACATCATAAGATAGTTTTCTGTTGGTAATACAAGACAGGATAGAAAGTGAATTAAGTACATTTTGGACTTATAAAAACAGGATAGAAAATGAAATAATTTCTCTAAATTTATCAAATGCAAATGGACTAGACATTGTTGATGTATTTATTGCTTGTATATATTATATATAGTTATTGTTCTACTGTATATAGTTTTTCTTACATTAGTTATAACTATTTTATTTTTTATTAGACAAAAAAGGGGAAATGTGGTGATATTTTATTTGTGCTGAAATGTCGTGATATTTTATTTGTGCTTTAATAAATAAAGATTGCTTGGAGATCAGAGGAAAAAGCCAAGCCATTATAAATAAACAAATAAGTCAGGCAATGGTAGTACACACTTGGGAGGCAGGAATCTGTCTGGATCTCTGTGAGTTCAAGGCCACACTGGAAACAGAGCCAGATTTGATGGCACATACTTTAAATTCCAAAACTAGTTAAGCATGGAGGTCTGGAGGTCTGTACAGACAGACAGGAAGTAACTGAGCTGGGTAGGAAGAGGAAGTGATGTAGCTGGACAGAGAGAACAAATCAGATGACAGAACAGCAAGGCATATAGGCGTGGGTAGACAGGAAGTAACTCACATTTGGAAGCTGCTAAGTCGGTGAGGTAAGATTAGCTGTGGCTTTCCCTATTTCCCTGATCTCTCTAAGGCATTCACCCCATATCTGGCTCCATGTTTTTTATCTAATAAGACCATTTAGAAATTAATCTACAAGATAAGATCTCCTGGCTAAACTGGGAGAGCGTAGGAGGCTGAGGGAGTAGGGGGTGGAGGAATAAGAACCTGAGGGAACAGGATGGTTGACTTGGGGGAGGGAGACAGGGAGAGTAAGGGAAGAGATACCTTGATAGAGGGAGCCATTAGGGGGTTAGGGAGAAACCTGGTGCTAGGGAAATTCCCAGAAATTCACAAGGATGACCCCAGCTAAGACTCCAAGCAATAGTGGAGAGGGTGCCTGAACAGGCCATCCCCTGTAATCATATTGATGATTACCCTAATCGTCATCATAGAGCCTTCACCCAGTAACTGATGAAAGCAGATGCAGAGATCCACAGCTAAGCATTGGGCTGAGCTCTTGGATTCCAGTCAAAGAGAGGGAGGAGGGATTATATGAGCTACAGGGTGTGTGTGTGTGTGTGTGTGTGTGTGTGTGTGTGTGTGTGTGTGTGTAGAGAGCCGTGCACGGCCGCTCCTCAAGGATGGCGCCGGCGTCCGGCTTCCTTCCCGATGGCAGGTGTTCTCTGGGATAGTCAACTCCTTATTTGGCTTGGGCGTGGAATCTGGCTTGCTTGCGTATGTCTGACCCTATTGGCATTGTCCATGTGGCACTACGGGGTTGGTTGCCCAGTGGCTATAAAGGGCGTGGGCTGGCTTTCCCCAGGGTCAGAGAAGAAGATGGCTTTCCCCGGGGTCAGAAGATTGTCTCAAGGTTCCTGAATAAACTGCTTGGAGAAGAGCCTGGTGTTGCGTCTTCCTTGCTGGTCGAGGCGGACTCGACATGTGTGTGTGTGTGTGTGTGTGTGTGTGTGTGTGTGTGTGTGTGTGTGTGTGTGTATAGATCATGATGGGGAAATCCACAGAGAAAGTTGACCAGAGCTTGTGGGAACTCAAAGACTCTGGACTGACAGCTGGGGAGCCTGCATGGGACCGAACAAGGCACTCTGAATGTGGGTGACAGATGTGTGGCTTGGGCAGTTTGTAGGGCTACTGGCAGTGGGACCAGGATTTATCCCTAGTGCATGAACTGGCTTTTTGGAGCCCATTCCCTATGGTGGGATGCCTTGCTCAGCCTTGATGCACAGGGAAGGGATTTGGTCCTGCCTCAACTTGATATGCTAGACGTTGCTGACTCCCCATGGGAGGACTTACCCTCTTAGAGAAATGGATGGGTGGTGAGGGGTGGAGGATGTAGGTGGAGCGGGAGGAGGAGAGGAAGGAGAAACTGTGATTGGTATGTAACAATAAAAAAAACTTTTAAATACAAAAGAAAGAATTACTAGTCGATATTTAATAAATTTCTATATTGTATTTAAAGTGCCCAGTTGTTATAAATTGCTATTGTCATTTAGTTATTTGTAGAGCTCTTTTCTCTTGAAATGCCACATTATTTAAGCCAATTCCATTTTCCATTTTTCTTGTTTTTGTCCAAATATATTTCTAATGTAGGCATGACAGAAGAGAGTTACTGTATTTCTGCTGAACAGCTGTGTAGTTGTGATAAAATACTCTCACAAAAGCACTTCAAGGGTGACAGTGTGTTTTGTGGCTCACAGTTCCAGGATGCTGTCTGTCCCAGCAGTGAAGTCGCTGTGGCATGGTCTTGAGGTGGATTGACACGTTGCATCCACATCAGGAAATGAAGGATGCTGGGACTGTACTCACTTTCTCCTGCTATGCAGTTCGGATCCCAAGCTCAGGGAAGGATGTTGCCACTTAGGGTTAATCTTCTCACCTGAATTAACCTAATCAAGATAAATAAGGATAGCCCCAAACTAACCTAATGTAGATATTCCATCATAGGTATGTCCTGAAGCTTCTCACCTAGGGGACTTGAGATCCTGTCAAGCTGAAATGAAATTGTGCTTTAAATTAATTGACATATGAAAAGGGACTTGAAGTGTATCTCCTTGTTGATGACTATCACAATTACCCAATGCTCTGATGAAGCAAACAGGGATCACTAAAGAGGGACAGCTGGGTTAGAGTTGCTGCATTTTGTATTCTAGATCAGAGAAAGATTAATATAAAACTAAATAAAGCAATCAATGGAACTTAAATTATGATATTCTTCTTGAGACACCCCGTGATTCTTCTTTTGCATTATGGCATGATTCTTATTCATGGTCATATTTGAAGTGTTGCTATAATGTTGTAATGTTTTCTGTGTGGTTGGGTACTACTAGGGTATTGTGAAATGTCCAACTGAGAAAAGGGTAAATGGTCCCATTAGTATATAAATACAAGGCTTACATTATATCTATACCAAGGTTTAAGGCTATCCCAAGGTTAAGCCTGTGCTTCCTAAAAATTCTCTTACTTATGGTGATATGTGGGGGTTTACTCAGAGAACTCTAATCTGTACCCTCTAAAGGACTTCACAATTTAAAGAAGACAAGGAAAAAAACTTAGATGAGTTAATTACCTTTCAGAAAGTCACAGACACTTTAAAGTAAGTACATTTGATATATGTGCTAAATATTTATTATGACTCTCAAATCAAACAAAAATACTAGTCACAGCAAGGAGATGTATTTGACACCTGCATTTTTCATATATGAAAATTACATGCTTATTATTATTATGTATTACTGTATAAGTTATCATTGTTAATGTGTGAGTCTAGGATTCCTAGTTCATGAGCTAGGCAAAGTCTGGAGCCAAGAATTGATTCAGAGTTTGTTGGAACAGTTAACAACTAATGACTTGTAATGTTTAAAACAATACATTTGTGTTAACCAGTGAACCATGATTAATATTAATATCAATATTAGAATTATTAATTAATTTAGCAAAGAAGTAAGAGAAAACTGAAAAAAACAAATTTAAAAGAATATTAATAAAGTCACCAACTAGAGTTAGGTATTTTACTAGGCATGGTAGAGTAAATTTGAAATGGGTGCCTATAAGTGATGTTATATTCTAGTCAGAATAATTCAAGGGATGAGCCTTCCTCTGTGATAAGTGTGTGCTTTCTGGGGCTGTCTGGGCATGCACATCACCTGGAAATGAAACTAGATCGTCTTCTCAAAAGGAAGAGGAAGACAGAATTTGATTTGGTTGAAATACTGGAGAATACTTGATTTTTTTCACTTAAATTGATACAAGTGGATCCTTGAGAGAGAGTAAATGTGTACCCAAATAGAAGATGAAAGCCACTACTTATAAGGCTTTTATCAGAAGCTTAAAATTCTCAGTGAAGAATCACTTTATATCTGATGTGATTTATTTCAAAATCATGCTTGTCTCTTCTACAGTGTACAAGTTAACTTACTTTTTATTTCAAAAATAATTATGATATAGTAATGCTTTTTCTTTAAATACACACACACACACACACACACACACACACACACACACACACATATATATATATATATATATATATATATATATATATATATATATAAACTATGAGTTACCTGTATCCAGAAAGAATGGTCTTTGCCAAACAAATGATCTATACTTCATTTTCCAATTACTTTTGATGCATTCTGTCTTAGAATGTCAGTTCAAATATATGGCTACATGCAGTACTATTGCTTAATATTTTTCTTGTATTTATTCATTTAATCTTGAGGTTACTATGTAATTACAACATTCTCTCCTTCCTTTTCCTCCTTCCAAAACCACACATATACCCCTCCTTGCTCTCCTTCAAATTTATGGCCTCCATTTTTCATTAATTGTTATTGCATGCATAGCAATAAATACATATTATATAACTTTCTCAGTCCTTATCATGTTACTTGGATAACATATTTTCAGGGCTAACCATTTGGTACTGGACAACTAATTGGTGTGCTCTTCCCTGCTCCCTTCTTTCTTCAGTTGTCATCTATAGTTCTTCATGGAGGGTTGAGTCCTCATGGGATTCTCATACATCCATTGGTGTCATGCTTTTTCAGCTCACATCTGAGCTGTCATGCTGGTGAGACTTTGTGGGTGTAGCTTCCGATGTTACTAGGACATGCAATCTTGCAGTAACTTCCCTGATCTTCTGTCTTTAAACACTCATTTAAAACAATTAAGTCACACTAGGAAGACAAGGCACACTTAACACTGGGAAGACAAGTTTAAGGTTCTTCTTCAACTAGTGGTCATTCTCTTCATAGCAGATGGAAAGTGTCAAAACACTGCACATTAGAAACTTGGATATATGCTCTCCTTATACTTATTGGGTCATAAGAGGCGTCAGGGAAGCTGGGAGGCAGAAGTCCACCCCAAAGGTAAAGATCTTCATTGTTTGTCTTAGAGTGTACTCATAAACATAGGCAAGGGCCTGGTGATGAATGCTGGGAATGCATAGTGAAAGAAAGGCAAACTGATTCAACATTTTCAGAAAGATCATAATTGATGTTTATTTTTATTGAAGACATTCAAATTAAAGTTCAGTATCTGATTTTAAGTAACACCAATACTATTGAGTGAATTCCACAAAAATTATTTCAAATGTCTATGACTGAATTACAAATCTTCGTGTGTGTGTGTGTGTGTGTGTGTGTGTGTGTGTGTGTGTGTGTGTGTGTGTGTAACTTCGTCTTTTCAGCTACTATCTATTGAAAAATCCCATAAAGACATGAACAAAGAAATATCCTACTGACTGAGGTTTTATTAATAAGCCATAAAGTTAAAACATTGTTTTATGCATTATGAAAAACATGGTACACACATGCAAAAATAATTATTGATTTACTAAAATGACCAAACATTTTCTAGACTTTATATACTTGTCTTTGGGATATTTTTATCTTCTTTCAGGGGAAGGTTTCTACCTATGCCTCCTGAAATAGATCCAAATTTTTGAGAAAATCACATGTCACACATTTTGAGGTTTGCACTTCAGCCATAGAGACTTGAAATATTCCTGACATGTGGCCTGTTTCTCAAAGAGCTCTTTATTCCCCACTCTCCATCTCTAGTCAGGCAATAATAACTCATAACTGCTGGATCCATTGTGGTTTGCTTCCTCCATTTAGAGGCACATGGTGAATTTTAGTTTGAATGCTTGCAATTCTTTATACTCAAAAATATTCCTGTTTTTAAAAACATTTCTTTGGTTTTATTACATGAATATGTTCAGATAGTTTTGTGACAGGAACAAGCAATTTCTCTGGAAAGTTCACAATTTTGAGGGCTTTTCCTTTCTTTCTTTCTTTCTTTCTTTCTTTCTTTCTTTCTTTCTTTCTTTCTTCCTTCCTTCCTTCCTCCCTCCCTCCCTCCCTCCCCCTCTCCCTCTCTCTCTCTCTTTCTTTCTTTCTTTTTTTTTTTTTGATTTTTCCAGACAGGGTTTCTCTGTGTAGCTTTGGCTCCTGTCCTGGAACTCACTCTGGAGCCCAGGCTGGCCTCAAACTCACAGAGATCCATCTGCCTCTGCCTCCCATGTGCTGGGATTAAAGGCATATGCCACCACTGCCCAGTTATCTTTCTTTCTTCATTTTTTTTAGAATACTTCAATTCTAAGAACTGATTGATATCAAATAACCAACTTAGTGAGTCCCAACGATGAAATAGGCTCTGTACCTTAAATTGGTACTAATTAAAACAACAATGTGAAAGACAATTACTCCTTTAATTATATTCTCCATCACAACATGAACTGGAGAACCACTCACAGATTTCATAGCGTCAATGTCCAAATGGAAATAAGATTCATGAATCTTCTCTTTGGGATTAAATAAAATATTAAAATTGCTGTCCCTGTTATTCCAAGTACTTATGTACGGAAAATTAGCTTCTTTCTTCTGTTTTTGAATAAAGCTATATAAAGCCTTTATTGGCAAAAATTTTCTAATTAGTAATTTGTAAATTGTTGGACTCTCGCCCAAACAAGTCAAGTCCATTCCCTTTGTTCAATAGAATGTTTGTGGGATGCTGAGGACAATCACATGGCTGTGATCGGGTTGAGGAGGAGAGAAAACTGAGCAAAAGAGATGATTTTTAGAAGAGAAGCAAAGGTACATTCCAAAATGATAGAGAATTGAAGAATGCTGAACTATGAAGATTGTGTGTGTTAAGAATATGAAGACAAGCAAATATTAGAATTAGAATAACCTATCATACTAAGTTATTAGCTATATATTTTCTTCATATTGCTACAAAAATGGAATTTCAATAAACTCCTCACAACAAAAGCTGGTACTAGAATATATCAAATTTAGGAATGATGTCCCAACTTGATTTTTCCATTCCCGATTTATGTTTTCAACAGCCCATAGATGAACACCCAGAGTTTTTTATACTCAGCACTTACCATTTGAGTCTCTAAAAAAAAGAAGATTCTCTGAGTAAAGCTGAGAGCCAAACAAGTCTGTGGGTGTGGATATAAATATTTAGAACACAATTTGACAGTATGACCATTTAGTAAAGCAACAACAGCAACCTCCTTCCAAGCACATATGATCTCCCCAGTTATGGGCTTTTGACAAGACTATTCTGGAAAGCAAGCAGAAAATGGTTGGTGATCTCATAACTCTCATGCCATTATTGTATCCATTTGCCTATCTTGCCAAGCTGATCACTGTTGCAGCTTCCAGGGTCCAGCTCTGGGTAAGACCATTGGTGTTTCATTTGCTCAGCACCCTGAATAGCATCTTCTGCATCATGTAAATGAGTCATGTAAGAAGTTTCAGATGATCAGTGTCTTCAGCAACAGCGTCATACTGTCTAGTTACAGTGGGCAACCAAGAGCAATGATAGTAGCCTACTTTGTTTTGATGACCTTTGAGGCCTCCCTGAACATAATAATGTCCATGAAGAAAATAACTAGCTAGACTTTCCAAGTTCTAATAAAAAAAGAACACCATGCCGGGCAGTCGTGATACACACCTTTAATCCCAGCACTCAGGAGGCAGAGGCAGGCGGATCTCTGTGAGTTCGAGGCCAGCCTGGTTTATAGAGTGAGATCCAGGACAAAGTACACAGAGAAACTCTGTCTCGAAAAAAAACAAACCAAAACAAACCAAAACAAAAAAGAATACCACTAGCTGATGCTATGCAAAAGGAAAGAAAAATGCTAAGCTAATAATGGCTAGTAATTAAAAATCCATGACAAAATAGATTGCTTTACACATACAATATGTATTTGTGTCAAATCACTCTTTCATCAGCACCAAATTAGTTCACAGGGAGATAATCTATGTTAGTAACTCATGTATTCTGGGAACAGCATTATTCAACCATGTAGAATATTCCTAGTCAAACTACCTTTATGTAGTATTTTAAAAATTAGATTACAAACTAGTGAATCTACATTATGATACTTCTTCCTGTATCTTTGACATATCGCCATGTTTCTTCTCAACCACTAGATCACACAAATCAAGTCCAGTGTGTATTAATCCAGTGTCCCCTCTTTGCCCCTCTGTATGAATCTCATTTGGACAACTAAGACAGCTTTCCAGCTGGTTTTTTGCTCAGCATGTGGAACGTGAGATGTCAGTAAATGTTTGATGCAGTCACATGCAGCTGGAACTTTGAGTTATCCTAGCGAAACACAATTGAACTTAAGGCAAGAGTTGTACATTTGGTAGTTATTGGCATAGAAGTAATGTTTGATACCCGAGAAGAGGATTGGAAGAAAGGCTGAAAAAAGACAAAGAATGAATAGGAATAAGGTAATACCCTGTTTCTCTGCAGTTGACTGATGGTTTTCTACAATCTCTTATGTAGATATAGGACATACTTTTATAATTCACTAATTAAGTAAAAAAAAAAAAACTAGATAGACTGTCTAACTTCTAATAAAAAGGAATATTTCTAGCTGAGGCTATGCAAAAAAAATGCTAAACTAATAATAGCTAGTAGTTAATCAATTATGACAAAACAGATTGCACTTTTTAATTAGCACCAAATCTTGAAATGTTTAGGAAGCACAGAGACAGTTAGAATTAAAGGTCATCTGAGGGATATTATGGAAACCTGAAACAGTTGAAGCTTCCAAAAAAATATGGATATATGAAGACTGTCTAAATGGAATTACCAAACAGTGCAGGAGGCAGAGACCTAACTGGCCATTTCTTAATCACCAAATAAAACTTTCAGGATTGGGATATGTCTAATTGAGTTGTTGGACAATGGGTTTCCATGGGAATCCCCAAGCTACCCAGGCTGTTGTCAAGGCTATAGAGTACTCGCCACAAAAGGATGGCAAAGCCCCATTGCCAAAGGTAATATCTACACAATTCATTGAACATAGGAAGTTGAGCAGGTGCCTGATCCCCATGTTCTAGCATCTTTGGTACAGAAAGGTACTCTGAAGGCTGCCAAAAGAAGAATGTAAACATCAACCAAGCCACAAAACCTTTGACCTATAATGCTGCCCTGCCTGCAAGATATGATAGGGCAACCATGGCACAAGGCTTGTGAAAGTAACTAACTAATAAGTTATTTGATTTAAGAAACATTCTACAAAATGGAACCCATATCCAACGCTGCTTGGATGACCAAAAACCCAGTTGCCCAGAATGCTCTAGAGAGTCTATGTTGAGAACTGTGCTGTGTAAATGATAATGACAGCCTTGTATTATGAGTCCCTCAGGATGTGTCATTACTTGTGATCTCAAGATCAGTTATTTTCATTGCTGCAGAACTGTTCCCAATTAAATGTCTAAATAATGTTGGCATCCATGATTTAATCTCAGTGTGCTCATCATTAATCTTTTTCTTTGTACATGACTGGGGTTAATTCTCTCTTCAACAAAGTTTCTAAGCCCTCATTGACCACCTGAGTCAATCCTCAAAAAGTCACCATTGCTTCAATACTTTCCCTGATGTTTTAATTCCACAAGTTTGCATTTGTGTATGAGCATTGTTAATTTATTTTTTCTAATGAACAGATAAGTTTGATAATCATTGACTGCACTTTATCTTATTGCCTTCTAAATCATGTGTGTACTCTAAAATTTCATTTTCCACTTAAGTTTTCCTTTTTCTTATCTACACACTAACATTCTCAAGTCTCTAGTTTATATTTCAACCAAATACAGCCAAAATAAACAGGGAATTTTCCCCATAATCTTGCTACCAACTTTGATCTTGCTTACATTTTGGCCTCCTAAGTTATATTTTTCACAGAAAAGTCAGCTGGCCTTTTAAAAAGGTAAATTAGATGTTGGTTGAAAGACTCTCTAATAATTCAATTATATCTAAAATGAAGTCAAATTTCTTCCCATGACCTTCACACACACACACACACACACACACACACACACACACACACACACACTCGCACACATGTATCCATACACACACACACACACACACACACACACACTCGCACACATGTATGCATGCACACACACACACACACACACACACACACACACACACGTATATAAATGTAAGTATACCTGCTGAAGTATATGTGTTTATGTGTGTAAGTATGAAAGTGGAAGAAAGAGAGCAGAAGATGGTATGTAGAATCATGGGGAAGGTTTTATAAGTTATTTGAATTTTTCTTGCTTTCTTACTGTTCTTTTTAGGCATTTTGCTCTCTTTCTTCTTGATTCCATTTTATAAGTATTTGCAGGAGTATCACACGTTTTTGGTAGACACTTTCTAAATACTGACTTGCTTCTACATAATCAGCTTCCTTATTCTAGTCCAGGGCAGTAAGCAGCAGTGTGAATAGGAAGCAGAAAGGCGGGATATTAGTGTAGGGGAAAATGGGAACCATAATTATTCTGATTGGCAAGTATATTGAATGTGCACCCTGACACATTCAATAGGAAAACATTGATTAGGGATTGTCTGATTAAGGGATTTGAAAGACTCTAAGGAATTTAGTACAGACTCTTGTACTGCCTCAAAGGTTTTCCTACCTCATTGGTACCCTGACCACCAATGAAGCCCTAAGCATCACTTTGTCCTGTGAAGTTTAGGTTGAGATTGTGTGTATTGCCATGAACCCAGCAGCTCTAGTATGTGTGTTTGTGACTGTCTTTGATGCTGAGGGTGACAGGGTCTTTTAAGTACTCTTTCCTTAAAGTCATCAAATAAAGTCTTCAGTAGTTCAGTACTTTGTATATCAATCAAATTAAAAAAAGATAATTATAGGAAATGTCTGAAATTCTTTTTTGTTGTTTGTTTGTTTTTTGACACAGGTTTTCTCTGTGTAGCTTTGGAGTCTGTCCTGGAACTCACTCTGTAGACCACACTGGCCTTGAACTCACAGAGATCTGCCTGCCTCTGCCTCCTGAGTGCTGGAATTAAAGGCAAGCGCCACCACTGCCCGGCCTGAAATTCTTTATACCACCAACTGCAGAGTAACTAGATCTGTTTACTCTGGGCACTACCTGGATGCTCCACTTTTGTCTGTGACATGGTTATGTTTGTAATTCTATGTGACTATGAGTGACTGTATTTGTATGATACTGTATAATATAGAGACATTTCACATATTTGTCATCTAAGCATTAAGACAAGCTAGGAGGAGAAGGCTCCTGACATAAGACAATAATAATCACTGAATAAGTATCAATTAAGAGTTTAGATTTATATCAATGAAGCATTTTAGAAGGTAATCTTGTGTTTCAGGTAATTTGTGTAAAGCTGCAATAACAGGAAAGTTTTGTTAAGATTTCATGTCACTTGTGCATATAGGAACAGATGTCCAGAAAAGTCCTGTTACAGAAAATGTACATGATCCTAGAGCACCAATGAGGTAATCAAGGCATTAACAGGTGATTCTTGGCATAGTGGTTCTCAGAACATTAGCATCACTGTGAACTAGTAAAGTCACTGTCTATACCAACTAACTATATAGTTCATATAAATATAAATGCAACTTTCATATACCAGCATCCTTTATAACTGTAATGATTAAAAGCAATTGAAACACCTTGCATGGGGTAAAATTAAATCAGTTTTACTATATAGACTATAAAGGAAGCCTTTCCCTACTAATCTTTAGGGATGCTCACAATGCATTCTTCAATGTGAAAAGAAGTTGCAAAGGATACCATGTACAAATAATACCATCTACATTCAAATGACAGTGTGCAGTCATGTGCACATGTGTGTGCATGTACTTCACACAGACAAATACAAATATTTGCTAAGATTAATATAAAACTTTTAGTAACTACTGGAGGAGAAGACTAGCAAGGGCTTCACTATCACTGACAAGAATATCAGTCTACTCCATAAAACTTGTTATTTGTGTTTATGCCATATGCATGTAACATCAATTAGTGGATTTGGAGGTATGTGGGTGTACAAATACATGGCCTTTAAAAATTTAGCAAACTTTTATGTAATACACAGACTTTTCAAGTAAAATTTAAAACGTAAGAAATTTATTAGTTCTTAAATTTATATATAGAGAGAAGTTAAGATGTAGCAAATGAAACCCAAAGACGATTTGTATATTGACAATTAGATATCTGGCTGAAAATACTTTTAATTTCATAAAGTCATTGAATATGATTTAAATGACATTTTAGGAAATAATTTTTAAAATATTGCCTCTAACTTGTTTGCGTCTTCATTATAATGAATAACCTTGAACCACTGGAGAAGTAATTTAAATACCTAACAAAATGATTGTAATTCATATTGCTTTATATTTAGTGAATATTATAATATACTTGAGTATTCTATGATTTTGTTATAATTACATTTTAGTCCTTTAAATTATTACTATTACTAGCTTCTTAATTGTGTGAAAACTATTAACTATCAAATTATTAGTTTATTGAACACATAAGAAAGTAATATTTTCTGAATAAATACAACATGTGAACGAAGTTTTTGCATCATTCAGCCAAACATTTATCCACTATCAAGAAATCCAAATGAGCAACAATAATTAACTTCTTTGCAAAATTGTATCAAATTGCACCTACAGAAAGACACAGCTTTATGCTTTCTATAGATGGTGAAATCGTTTGTCTTTGATTTTAATAGAGGCTATTTATTTAAAATGTGTTGTTTTGATTCAATTTTACTATTTGACACCTACCCTCTGAGTTTCCACTGGAACCCCTTCCACACATATGTTCTACATACTCTTGTCTGTGAGCACTTACCATTCTCAACTGACAGAATCACCTGAGGAAGAAAGAAGTCCGGGAAGCTGGATGACTTAGGAACAGCAATGAGGAAAGGTGTGAAGAGACTGTCACACTAACATCATGACAGGTAGCAGAGTAGAATAGACAGGGGAGCTGCCATCATCATCCTTACAGCTCTGTGCTCTGAGACTCATCACTTACAAATGCACATTCTAACACATTTCTAGCTTGCACTGGGAAACACAGGCTAAAAACATCCACAGAATGTATATTTGGCACACATTCTATACTGGTCCTTCAGCTAAGCAGCGGGAAAGAGCCAAATGTGTCTCATTTTACATTATCTCATGTACAAAATAATTGGATGTGTATTAAGGGAAAGAGGAAGAGAGATAATAAACCAAACAGAACCAAAGCTTGGCATGGATGTAGAGAAAAGATAAAGGAACATTGTCTAATAATCTGTGGACAGATTGAACAGCAGAAACATGTCTATGAATTTCATGTGGGTGTAACCTCAGTGTCAACAGTCAAAGACATGTGAATGGGACAGCCACCCGGATGTGACCTCTTGTACATAGATAGGCAGTAGTCTAATGTTTCTTGACTGCTCTTCTCCAGGGAACACCATGAAAACAAAATATCTTGCTTATTAGGCTTCCTCAAATGAAATTTCTATAAATAAAATAATAAAGTTCTTTGTCAATTTGTGAAGAAATTGACATAAGTAGTGAATTGGGGGCAATGTCAGCTGCATCAACACCAGATAGTGATTGCTTTTCATTTCTTCCGGGGCAAGAGACTTGCCTCTCATTTTAATTTCTAGAAATATAGCATTTCACAGAGCAGAGATGAAATAGCAAATTTCTGGGTGTCATGGTTCAAAGTGCTTTTAAAAGACTCTACAATGATGAGAAGCATTTGTCCCTGAAATAAACAGAAAGCATCTTGGAGAATTGGCGATAAATGAGCCAGTGAACTCATTCAATCACCGTTTGATGCTGTGGGATGTTCTGTATGTCAAATGTGTTGCTGATTAGTCAATAATTAAAACACTGATTGGCCATTGGCTAGGCAGGAAGTGTAGACGGGACAAGGAGGAGAATAAAGCTGGGAAGTGGAAGGCTGAGTCAGAGAGACACTGCCAGCCGCCACGATGAGAAACAGCATGTGAAGATGCCGGTAAGCCACGAGCCATGTGGCAAGGTATAGATTTATAAAATGGATTAATTTAAGCTGAAAGAACAGTTAGCAAGAAGCCTGCCACGGCCATACAGTTTGAAACCAATACAAGTCTCTGTGTTTACTTGGTCGGGTCTGACGGCTGTGGGACTGGCAGGTGAGAGAGATTTGCCCTGACTGTGGGCCAGGCAGGAAAACTCTACCTACAAATGGCGCCCAACGTGGTGGCAAGAGTTTCCACCTAAAACCTGAGAAAAGATTCTAAAACGGAGCTAAAAACAGTTCCTAATTGTCTCTCTCAAATGAGCGGCAGCTGCTGGTTTGAGCTACTGGTGGGTTCCTAGCGTGCGTGCTCGACCTGCCTATGGCGGGAATGAGGCCTTTGCAAGTGGCACTTTGAGCTGCATAGTGGATTTAGCTTTTGCTGGTGCAGAGCAAAAGGGGAGGTTTCTGGGCTACACGCTGCTTGGCTAAAAGCATAGACCCCCGATAGCTCCCAGAGCTGGCGGTAAACCATGGCCATGTTGGGAAGCTGAGGTGGGTGGATCCAGCAGCCACAGCTGCTGCAGTTTAAGGCAATAGATTCACAATAAGACAGATTCAGATGTAATAGTTTACAATGTGTGTAAAAGATACGTAGGCTTGAAAGAGACAGTAAAGGTAGTATAAAAAATAAGCCACGTAAAAATGGATATTACACAGAGAATCTGCATTGTGTTGTCTTTGGGACTTTTAACTGCAGAAAAACATTTGATTGTAAAAGCTGTTGAGTTATGCCAATATGTATATTTTAAAGGTACCTTGACTTCAAAATTTGGATATAAGGATATGTTACTTTGGAAAGGAGACTCTGCTTTTGTTCCCACAGAAAGCCAGAGGCTATGGATTTGTTCCAGATTAAGATACATCAGGTTTGGCCAGCCAAGACCCCCTGAAAGGTCTCCGATGACACCATGGCCCAGATGATCCAACATCCAGAATGGTTTGAAGGCAACTGGCTCAGACGATACACCCTCATGGACTTTTCCATGATCCTAAAATTTTCTTTGTATCCCCATAAGATACAGCGCCCCCCTCCAGCAGGAAGTAGTAAGAGAAGCTACGCCCAAATTCCCAAATTATATGTAATTTTACTTTGTTAAGGTTAAAACCTTCCTTTTTTTTTTAAAAAAAAGGGGGGAAGTGCTGTGGGATGTTCTGTATGTCAAATGTGTTGCTGATTAGTCAATAATTAAAACACTGATTGGCCATTGGCTAGGCAGGAAGTGTAGACGGGACAAGGAGGAGAATAAAGCTGGGAAGTGGAAGGCTGAGTCAGAGAGACACTGCCAGCCGCCACGATGAGAAACAGCATGTGAAGATGCCGGTAAGCCACGAGCCATGTGGCAAGGTATAGATTTATAAAAATGGATTAATTTAAGCTGAAAGAACAGTTAGCAAGAAGCCTGCCACGGCCATACAGTTTGAAACCAATACAAGTCTCTGTGTTTACTTGGTCGGGTCTGACGGCTGTGGGACTGGCAGGTGAGAGAGATTTGCCCTGACTGTGGGCCAGGCAGGAAAACTCTACCTACAGTTTGACATGGCAGAGGCAACACAATGATGCTTACCTTCAATATGGAGGGTCTTGGAAAGCTCCCAATCAGCCTAGAAGTCCCAGGCCCAAGAAAACCAAAGATTTCAAGCTATTTAACTTGGACTCCCATGTTTAGATGGTGATACCAGTCTCATCTCTAAGCAGTTATCACATTATTAAAGGTAATATGGAACTACAATGTCCCTGTGTTTAGGTTTCATTATTCTATAGATTGGATTTGCCCCTCTTAGGCTTCTCTCAGAACAAAGACCATTATTAGCTCACATTCTCATAGGTATTCCTTTCCTTCTCATGATAAGTCTATATTTCCACTGTTGATAGAACATTAACATATTAAAACCTAATTTCATGTGTGGAGTAAATTTTAGCTTTTGGAGGATATGAAATACGTATAACTCACCACCTATGAGCCAGCAATATAGAAAGCTGTCCTGTGGCAATGCTATCTCACATGTTGCTTACTTCTGTCTGTTCGCAGTTAGGGGGTTACCTTCCTTGCCAACAACATATGTTTCTGCCCATACCACTCACCGTTGACATAAAGCAACAGGCTCAACAATTAGAAAGGAGGTAGAGTAAAAGGAGACATGGTCAATCTTGGATCATTCGTACAAACTGAGATGCCCAAAGATGAAAGCAAGGAAGGGTATGCTGTGCTGCACCTGACTGTAGTTGTGCTCTATCCATTAAATCCCAGCCTGGAGGAACTTGAGTGGCATGGGGAACCAAGCTCCTATCTACCTTCTCTGTGGCTGTGACTCCAGAATGATAGTCTGATGCCTGGTGAATGCTGGTGAGTCACATCCACTGCTCTCCTCTAAACAACATGCTCTCCCCTCCCCTCTTTTTTTCTCTCTCTCTCTGTGCAGTGCACCACAGTTGGCTTACTCTAACCCTCTAGAATGTACTTGGCGGCTCCTCCTGGAACACAGAGATCCAGGCCTTATTCAGAATATGTCAAACTTAACAAATACCACAATGAAGCCTATTAGGATGTTTTTGGCAAGATATATAGCTGGAAATGTGATTGTCATATCACAGGTAATATGTCCAGGGGTAGAAAAATGAGACCCTCATTCTATATCATAAAATGTCTTCTTTGTGATCTGAGATAAAAAAAGGGAATTGAGATGCTAAGGTCTTATTCTCTTATATTTTCGCATGGACAATAACATTCATAATTGTACTTACAAACATAAATTCTATTTAACTAAATATATTACTGGTCCTCACTAAACACCCAAGAACTGCATAGGAAGGTACAGAATAAAGAAAAGGGGCACAACATCACATTAAAGGAGATGCACTGCATTTCCTTTTGTCTTGTATATCACTATTCAGCTCCAGGAGGAGACTTGAGAATTAGATAAGGAGTCTTAAGAAATGCTATGAAAAAAAAATCACAAGATAATGTACTGCATGGTTAAAGAATATTGAGTGCCAGTACTTCAGATCTTAGCAGATAGTAGGGTTGGAATATGTTCCTCCTACGGCTTCAAAACCAAGTTACCCGATTAAATACAAGGAGTCCATTTGAATTTCAAATTATAGAACATTTTTAATATTAATATGTCTCAAGTGTCTCATGGAATTTATATTTAAATTCATTCACTATTTATCTTAAACTGATATTAAATAAGATGTCCTATATGGATGTTTTGCTATACCTAACAGCCCTATCACATTTTACTAATGGTGAATTGTCAGCCTGTGTATTGACATTAATATTTTGCTTTATCTAGTCTGAAGCCAATTTAGAACTACTTTAATGTGTCTATCACAAAATAGAAAATTGAAGTGCCCAGATATCTGTTTGATAAATAGGTATACAGATGGCTCTTCAAATCATCATGATTCTTACTAGAGCTGTGGTGTGCTCAGGGGAGTCCTGCCTCACTCAGCCATCACTCTGAGCATATATCAACATCCCTTTACATAGATGGATCTTAAATGGAATCAACTCCAAAGCAATTACCAATTCTTGGTGTGCCTCTTAACCTACATTCTTAGCTAATAATGCTGAGTGCTAGGCAGACAGCTGACAATTCATGAAGACAAAAGTCCTCTAAAGTTTCTTTGGAAGGCAGCCTGAGGTCCTCTTCTTCGACTGTGTGGCATCTCTCTTTAGACTCCATTGTTCTACATGCAGCAAGCAGTATCTGATTGTTTGTGTTTGGGGAAAATTTAATTTCTGTTCTGGATTCTAGGTGCTCTATGGAGACTGAGAATGCAAAATTATCCAGCATGATCTTTGGGGGATGGAAGCATGTGTCTAAGTAAATCTAGTAGCATCAATTAATTATTATGCTATGGTAAAGGTGTTCATTCAGACATGGTAGACATATGAGCTGATTTTCAGCCAATAGCTACAGTTAAATAAAGAAGCAAGGAATTACAAAAGAAAAGAAGTCAAAGGAGGAAAAAAAAACAGAGCAAAGTGTATTTGGGAGCACAAGAGTTAGTTACAGGTATTACATGTAGGTAATTGATATATGACACACACATACACACACACAATGACACTTATAGAGACCATACTTAGGCATTGTTTTAAGTATGTAATAAATGCCAAAGCATTTGATATTTTTAGTAATCTATAAGGTATATATTTTTGTATTATATTAATTATACATTTATATTTTTGCTTTTCTCTGGGTTCAATGTAAAGCCTTGAGAGTGCTAGGCCAAGTGCTGTGCTGCCGAGCTACATTCCCAACCCCTGTCTTCTCTACTCTAGGGATGAGGATTCAGAAGAATGGAAAAGTTAAATATTGTTTCTCATCGTCACACAGTGTCGGTCCTGGGAGCAGAATTTGAATCTAGGTAGGAGGGACCCCAGAGATGACAACTTTCACAACTGCATTAGTACGCTAATATGATGCTAATTTAAAGCATTTCTAATAAGTTACAAATACCTTTAGAGCAAGGATTGCATTTCATTCTTTGCGACAGTACGTTACCATGGAGTGCAGGCAAACATTTCCATAAATATGATGCATGATGAGAAGAGAATTCAAGTTAATTTTTTAAAAAGGAGGGACAAATGATCCTGCTTGGTGCCCTCAATTCTGAGTCTCCAGATTGCCTCAGTGTCCCCCAGTAACTGGTGTGTTCACCTCTAGCACAAAGCGAGAATCTCATTCTCATCCCATTTCACTTTCCTCAAACACTTATAGACCAGAAGCTACAAAGCTCGGACCCGGCAGCTCTCACCACTGTCAATCACTTGTTCCCCTTCTCTGTGTGTCCTTCTAACACATATTCTGGTGACACTATTCTTGACAAATAGTTATCAGCAGATCAAAAAATACTTCCCAACAATGAGCACTTCTGTGAGATTTTAAATGTAGAATTATGCCACAAGTGATAGATAGAATGTATTCCCTGGGCTTATGTCACACAACATTCCAGGTATTATGAAGTTTTAAAATTGACATCTTCCCATTTTATTATTTTTATCTGGTTTTTACTTTCATATTATTTTAAAATGAAATAAAATATTAGAAACAAGAGTGTGGACTTTAGAGAGAGAATAGGATGCATTCCTGGTCCAGGTCCCTCATTACCTTGGGACACATCACTTGATCTTTCTGAGCCTCAGTTCCCTCGCATATAAAGAGGAAAATGATAGTGTCCACCCTATTTTATTACAAGTTAAAGTTGTAAGAACTGTGCTTGGCAAACAGCAAGCACTATTTAAATGTAAGTATTATGCTTGTCTTAGAGTATATCCACATTCATACTTTCATTCTCTTAATAAACACATGCTAAGGACTTGCTATGGGCTAGACATGCTCTAGTGATGAATGTATCGAAAGACAGTATGTCTGGCTTTAAGAAGCCTGTATTTTACTGGGGGAGCTGTGGTGATAAACAAATGAGTCAGTCAACATGACAGACATCAGATGAAGTTGGATGGATACAAAATTCCCTCCAACTGAATGCATACTTTGCTTGGTGAATCAATTTGAATTAAAACATGAGTAAAAAACTATTTGTATTTATGGAGTATCCTATGTTTGGATACGTACATATATATTATAATATTTATATCATGGTAAACATATCATTTAACTCAGTTGATTGTAATTTATTTATAGTGAAAAGGTCTAAAGTCTTTCCTTCTACCTTTGTGAAATAGATCTTACATTGTCAATATCTGTAGTGGCCATCCCGGGCAGGAGCATGACAGAACCCCTTGCTATTATTCACTTAATAAGTTAGGATCCATTGATTAACATCACCATTTCCCACCCTCCTTCCTACCCTTTTGGTAACTACCACCCTACTTTCAACTTCCATAAGATCATTATTTTTATTCTTCCATATGTAATATTATAAGTTGGTACAATATGGGCTTATGAAACAATCTATAGTAAGGTATTTGGTGTGCTGTGTTTCCCAGGTTTGGACCTGTCCTCCCTCAGAGCTCATCTCAAACATAGAGGTCTAAGCTCTGCATCTGTTATTCCCAATTTCTAGGGTCAGTTGTTTTCCTGTGTGGTGTGCTCAGGGCTCAATGGAAAGTGAAGTGTGGGAGAGAAGGGGTCAATGATCCTTTTTCTCCTTTTTCTACACTGGAAAGTGTGATGTTTGGTTTTTTCACTTTGCCTGGATTGAGAAATGGCCGAGGTATACACAGTGTACCACTAGGGGTGTCTGTGAGAGTGTTCCCATTCCATGTGGGGTGGGAACTGAGAGGAAAAGGCTGACTTCTGATGTAGAAGCTGCTATTATATGGCCTAGATGGAATGAAAGTGAAGGACGAGAAAACTAGCCAGTAGATGCAAAGTCCGTCTTCCCCGAGTGTATGTCTGTAGTGTTGCTATGACATGTGGGTGCCAGGTCATAATGTCATCACATTTTCCATGTGGCCTCTTACTAGCAAGTCTTTAAGGAATTTCTGGGCCTTTAGTATGAGATGTGGACTGCTGAAGTAGAAGCTTCTAAAACTGAAAGGCTGTCAGGTTCTCTCAGTTTCCAGCAGATGGCCAATGTTGAGCTACTCAGTAAGACAATCGAACAAATCCCCAGGCATCTATCTGTATCTCTGTTGTCTATCTGTCATCTCCATTGACGTCCATCCAATTGGTCTGTTCCTCCAGAGAAGCCTGACTGCTATAGAAGATGACCTGCATAGCAGCAGTGTCTTCTGTACTCCACACCCAATGGGACAGGTCACGGTGCTTCTAGAATCTACCTGTTGACTCCAACCCCTATCCCTTCTGGCCCATGTGGGCCAGGGCTTCCCTTACTTCTAACTTCTCACTTGCGTGGCTTATCAGCAGTCTTATTACCTGATCAGTCTACTCCTTTCTGTCTACTCTCTTTATGTAAATGCTCAGAGCATTTTCTATTCCCCTGAATGGAAAGATGCACATCCTTATTTATTTATATCATTTACCTATAACTCAATTTTTCATTTATTTTATACTTATGGTATAGGTAGTATGTGATCCAATAATGTTTTATTGTATAGCTCTGAATATTTGAATTTATATTAATTTCTCAAAATCTTGAAGCCCTCATCACAGATACAATTTTTTCTAGTCTCAAATTAAATACCACAAATGACTACAGAATTGTGTCAGGAAAGTTGGAAACATATTACAAACATTTATATTGATTTTTCCCCGACTTCTTACCAATTAGTATAATTATCCTATATTTCAAATGCCAGAAACAAAAGTAAGTTCTGAACTCAAGAGATAGCATGTGAACAGAGAAAAGGTCACTGAAATCATGTCAGGTCACAATTTTGAGAACAGAGTGTTGTATGTTTTAGTAATTTTTTTTTTTCTGGGCAGAGTACAACAGCGATCAAATTTTCACCCTGAGCAGGTCGGTACTTCTCTTCTTGATTTCTCATTTCTGCCCCACAGGGATAACTGACCTTGCTAGTTAATAGAATGAATAATTTTCAGGTGTGAATTTGTAACCTGGAACTCCAGAATAAAGGGAATTAACTACAGAACACAGAATCCCGATCTCAAACTGCTCACACCTTGCTTTTGTGTTTTCCTTCCTGAAATTAAACACAGATTTCTAGTGGCCATAAATACACAGCACTTTTTCTAAAATGTGTTTCATAAAGGATCACTTCTCCCTACAGAATGTATGGACTCTGGGCTCACAATAAATGAAAGAAAACAAAAGAGTCAAAAACCAATCACCACTGCAGACAGTGAGCAGGAGCTTTCCAAAACAATCCCATCATTCACCACATTCCTCCACCACCAGGATCTGGATGTCTCTATCCTCGACTTGTCCATCACTGTAAAGGAGCAGGTCAGGGATGGTTTCTCTCATCTAAAGACCAATATAAATAGAGCCAACCAGGAGTGAAGTGATCCTGATGACACACTGACCTGGACCTGACTGTCCCTTCTCCAGTTTTCATTCTTTGATATTCATCTTCCTGGAGATGATGGATGACATATAATTGGCCTTTCTTTTATTACCAGTAACTGTGTTACAAGAATATATCCCATTTTGTATTCTACACTCTTCTAATTATTCGGCAGGGCATTTACTTCTTCCTTTTTAATGAAGTACTCTGGCACCTCAACAGATGTTAAACATACAACTGAGAGAAAAGAAACCTCAGGTATTTGGTGCTTGTGCTGACCCCCTTTAGTTTGCTGTTACTAAAGGCCATATGAGAAAAAAATGGTTTACGCTTTCATGATTTTGGAAGTCCAAGAACATGGCACAGGTGTCAGCTCAGCGGCAAGAGGGGTTTTTTATTCTGGGTCACGATAGAGTTACACAGGAAATAACAAGAAGAAGCAGACAAAGTATGTACTTCCATTGCAAAGCCATTCCCCCACAACCCATGAATGAATCTATCCTACCATAATCAGGTTTCATCTGTAGGTGAAAGAGCCTTTGGGACCCAATCACTCTTAAAGGTCACACCTAGCTCTACTTAATACTTCAAAATAGGGTTTTAAGTCTCAAATTGTTTTTTTTAAAGTGTGTGTGTGTGTGTGTGTGTGTGTGTGTGTGTGTGTGTGTGTGTGCAAATGTATGTGTGCCATGGTGTTTGGAAGTCAGGACAACCTCTGATGTCAGTCCTTCCCATCCAACCTTGTTTGAGACAGAGTCTCTGGTTCACCACTGCATAAGACAAGCTCGCTAGCCCGCGCAGCCCATGGCTTGCAGGAATTCTCCTATGCCCCACCTTTATCTCATATTTTGACTACTGGGCCAGCAAACGTGTTCTATTACATCAGGATTTACACGGGTCCTGGAAATCCGAAATGACGTCTTTACACTTGTGCAACAAGTCCTTTTACCCCCTGAGCTGTCTCTCCTGCCCTTGACATGAACTTTGATGGTGATATTTAAACTATAGCAACAGTATGACAAGGAAGTATTAAATACGCAGAAATTTTAGAAGTGAGACACCAGGCTGGCTTAATCTACTCAGCTCTGTTCACATTTTAAGTTCTCGGAAAGGAAAGAAATCAAATCATGAGTGCCACTTCCTACCCAGCTCTCTAGTGGCCACGGAACTCTTCAAATGAAAAATCTAGCAGGCAATTCCAGCATTTTAGGTTTGTATTACTTCAGTCACTCATTCATGTCTTCATTTATTGAATTAGTCCCCCAAACTTTAGTTAGGTCTAAAATGTACCTGCTATGTATGAAGTGGAGGCATTAACCTCCCTCAAGCTTGCCACAATCACACCAGATGGCCTACTGGGGCTCTGATATTTTGATTAAAAACAAATCTCTAGGAAATTGCTTCAAGAGTCAAAGCTACTATAGTTGTTATCATAAAGTCAATACTCTGTCATAAGCACCACAGATACAAGGAAAACATAAATCTAATTCTAATAAGTAGGATTGCATGTAGAGTTAATAATTTGTGTATTAATGTTTACTACAAGAAAAGGATCACAAAAGAAAAGGCATGATATTTAAAAGGATACTATGTCAAAACCAGGAATGATCTGACCACTTACGTGATTCTGCAGCTACTGTGAACCTTCATAGTGTCATGGGTGCTGACAGAATGCACGAGACTTGCAGTTAGAGGCAAATGGCCTTACTATTTCATAAAAATACCAGTAACCAAGGGGATTGCATTTGCTTCTTAAATCTGCATTTACACAAGGTACAATGTGCAAGGAGACCTAGGTGATGTGTTCATGCATTGTGGCTAAAATAAAGAGAAAGAAACTCAGAGCTCAGGGAAATCACTTCTTTTATAAGGGGCAGTAAGAATGCTTGACCATTGTTCTGGAGGAAAATGTGTTCTTTCTTATCTAGATGGTAAAGCATATTGTCTTGGTCCTCCATCTTCTTCTGCTGCCTTTTACTCCTGGGTCCTGGTAAAGAAAGTGAAGAACAGTGGCGAGGCAGATGGCACAGCAGTTAAGATCTCCTGCTGCTCTTGTAGAGGACCCAAGTTCAATCCCCAGCACCTCAGGATCTGCCTGTAGCTCCAGATCCAGGGGATCCATCATCTGATTGTACCTGCATTAATGTGAACGTGCCTACACACACACACACACACACACACACACACACACACACACACACACACACACACACACACACACACACATTCAAAGGTACCCGAGCATGGAATGAAAAATAAAACCATTTTTTTTTCTGAGACATGGTTTCTCTGTGTAGTGCTGGCCATTCTGGACCAGGCTGGCCTCTAACTCAGAGGTCTGTCTGTCTCTGCCTCCTACTAGTGCTGGGATTAAAGGGGTGTGCCACCACCGCCCTGCATAAAATAAATCTAAAAAAAAAAAAAAAACTTTAAAAGAAAGTTATGAACAAAGACATTCAGTACTTCTCATCACAGCATGTTCTGAAACACAAGACACCCACAAACAACTGGCTTTCAACACATTGAAAGACATCTGAGTAAACGCTTATAAGAATGTCAAACATTTTCTCCAGTTTGGAAATAGTTAATTGTTACATCTAAAACTGACCTGAGAACACATTAAGGAACTCTGAATTCTTGACACACAAATTAGGGTTAATGAGTATCTTCTTGAGTAAATAATTTTCCATTTACATCAAGATACATTTTTTAGTCTGACTAAAAGTCGCCTAATGATCATTTTAATGATAAAGCTTGAAAAAGTATGCCACCAGGCCACCGTGTGTCAAGCTGCTGGGAGCCAATGCCATCAAAAGATGCTCAGCAGCAGACAAGAAAGTCGACCCACTCAAGACTTCATCACTGCTGAAGTAGCACAGAAACACGGATCATGTTCGGAAACAAATTGGATTAATTCTAAAATTTGGTACCTCAATTAATTTTTCCATTTCCTCATTTCCCTTCTGTGATCACAGAAAATGAAACAGCATGAGGTAGTGATTCAGGATTACAAAAGCTGCTGGAGGTCAGGTCCAAAGTAATGTCATTTCCTATGAGAAACAGCAGCCTCGCTTTTGTTATCCTTCAAGATTCAGGTACCAGTGAGAAGAAACTTTCCTCCAAGGCTAGAGGCCTGACACTCTCCCTCTATATTACGGCAACATCCATGTCTGGGTGTCGGTTACATTATGGTCTGCTTAATTGTCTAAACATCTACTTTAGGTTATAAGGAAAATAGTTGAATCACAATCGTGTTTATCTACCCAATGCTTAAAATAAAGCCATATAAACACATAATAAGCATACATACAACCAAAAGCATAATGATAAGCAAAGACATAAGCTTCCTTGCCTGTCTCTAGAGGACTAAAGATGAGAGCGAATAAGCACATAATCACATACACATACATACAAGAATGCAAATATGTACATGAATATGTGTGCATATTTATTATGCAATGCTTAGAAAGTTTTCAGCACTAAACTTTACAGCAGTTTCAATGACTAAACCTATGCAATTAGGACAACTTGGAATTGTTTTAGTTCCATTAATGCTTTTTCTTCCAAAGTGCCAGTTGACACCCCCCCAATACCTGCCCCCCACTCTGAACAGCAATGAATCATTCACCACGTTCTTGGGACAGTTGGTTTTTCCAACTTCTTGATGAACTAGCTTAGCAGCAATGCTAGGCAGATGGCTAAGTGCTGTCTGTATGTTACTCTAGAAGCAGCTACCTAAGGCTCACCCTCACCCTGCCAGCTGAACAGGAAGTATGACTGAACACACACACACTCCTACATTTAACTGTTGTGGCAGTTGGTCTGCAGTTCTTCCAAAGTCAGAGGAGCAGAATACATAGAGCAAGAAAGGGTCCGTGATGTGTTTGAGAACCTTTATCGTATAAATGCAAACCTTTGTCTCAGAGACATAACAAAGTCTGATGGACACAATAAAACAGAGGGACACAATAAAACATTCCGATCAGGGCTCCTCTGGAAGATTCAGGCAGATAAAGCATTTCTGCATCTTCTGAGCTCAGGCTTTTATTGCTGCATTGCCAGTGGGCATGCTCAGTGAGTGCCTGACCCATCACTTAGACAGAACTAATACACAATGTCCTTGCTGCCCTCAGGACTTAGCCATGCTTCTTCACTTTGCCATCACTGTTCAGCCATGCAGTAAACATGACCCCTCACAAGTGAAAATGAGAAACAAAGTTAGCTCTAGAAGTGACTCCCTCGTATTCTGCGACAGCATTGATGGAGACTTCAGTTTTACTGTCTTGTTACATGCTAATGATGTTCTAAACCAACCATAAAACCTGTCTATGTGGGTGGACTGGGGGTGGGTAGAGATGAGAGCAGGAGGGATAAGGTAGGGGAGGGACAGAAAAGATAGCTGGAATTGGGGGGCACTTGGGGGAGAGTGTGGAAAACTAGTGTAGTAGAAACTTCCTGGAATCTGGAGGATGCATACTGATTTTGAACTGGCCGTCTTTTGTAGTCAGGCAACGCTTCCAGTGGTGAGACTATGTTGCATTGGTTGAGCTGTTGATCTAGGAGATGCCACCAAGATCCTAAACAGCTGAGGCTATTGCTAGGACAGAAGGTAATTCTCTGAAACCTGACAGCAGGCCCTCAGTGCAAAGGACAACATCCACATGGCTCATTGAACGTGGAGAAGTTGAGCTGGTGCCTGCATGGAACCTTCACCCCTATGTTCTCATCTCGTTGGTGCCAGAAGGTACTCTGCATGCTATGGAAAGAGAAACTTGGACACCCATCCAGCCATAAAACTCTCGACCTGTAATCTGTACTGCCTTCAAGATGTGCTGAGGCAGTAATCGGGCAGAGCTTGTGGGAGTGGCCAATCAATGTCTTGTTTAACTTGAGACCTGTACAAGAGGGAGCCCATACACTACACAACCTGGATGGCCAGGAACCAGAGACTGGATTGGCCATAGACCTAAGATATAACCAAATATGACTGGCAAAAATTAATAAATAAATAAATATTTCAAATGATATTCTGCTACTCATAGATCTATGCCTTGTCCAGTCATCATCAGAGAAGCTTCCTCCCACAGCAGATAGGAGCGAGTGAAGAGATCTACAGCCTGACATTGTACAGAAAGAAAGTCTAAAATGGAGGTGTCCATTGGGTCCCTCCCACTGGAGATGGGTAACTCCATAGAAGAGAAGGAGGAAAGATTGTAGGAGTCAGAGAGGAAGGGAACATCAGGAGAACATGGCTCACTGAATCAACTAAGAAGGGTTCATTCACATGGGCTCACAGAGACTGAAAAGGCAAGTAGGTGGCCTGCATGAGTCTGAACCAGATCCTCTGCATGTATGTTACGGCTGTTAGCTTGGTGTTTTTGTGGGACTCCTAACAGTAGGAATGGGTGTGTCTCTGACTCTTTTTCCTGTTCTTGGGACTCTTTTCCTTCTATTGGGAAAATTGACATTTCCTTGTCCAGCCTCAATAGAAGGGCTTCTGCCTTATCTTATTGTATCTTGTTTTGTCCTGTTTTTCATCCCCTGGAGGCCTGCTCTTTTCTGAAGAGAAAAGGAAGGAGAGTTGATCTGGAGTAGAGAGGAGGTAGGCAGGGCTAGGAGGTGGAAGGGAAGGAAACTGTAGTTGGGATGTAGTGGATGAGAGAACAATCTGCTTTCAATAAAAAAAAAGTCTAAACATTTCTCTCTGAATATCCTTTCATATTGTTCTTTGATCACACTGTCTGACCTCAAATTTATATTCAGCATATACTGTGTGGAGAAGAGTAAAAATTAATTCCCTGTCCTATACAACTTAGAGATTCTTAGCATGAAATTGCTTATAACAATAACCATTGGGGCAATGGGACCAACCACAGCTCTCAAGTGGATGTGTTGCTTAGTTTGAACTCTACAGCACAGTCTGGAAATCACAATGCAGCATTCACTCGCAACTCCACCAAGATATCCTCTTTTCTAGAGTTTAGCACATGACTTCATTCTTTCTCCTTCAATTATCTGGTCTGTAAGTGGTCAAAACAAGGCATTTGATCCTTACTGTATTTAAGGACTCTTCAGAGTCTCTTTTTGGAATCCATTCAATAAATGGAATTTTCTAATGGTTTTCCTGTAACAGTCCATCCATGTCATGTTTTTCTAGATTTTGTAACTTCTCTGGATTTGTATTTTGGGTCTCTCTCTTCTCTATTCTCAGACTCTAATGTTTGAAGCAAAATTGGCATGTCAATTTTCTTGATACTTACCTCTGACCCCAATGCTGTCTTCTGAAAAATAGTTAATTTTCTGAAGTGCTTGAGAACAAGAATTGAACAAAATTGTCAATCCCCTACTTCTGTACAAAATACTGACTTTTCCTGTAGCCCTTGAATTATAGGTCTGGGTTTTAGGAGTCACTTAGACTCCTCATAGATGTTTCTAAATAATGTTGTGTCTTATCTCTCCTCTTTAAAACACCTCATTTTGAAAATTTGTGTGAAATTAAATATACCATTCATGTTGATGTAATTGTACTCAATTCACCCTTGTTCCTATTCCTTCCATTTCTGAAACATTCACACACTTAACTTACTGCTCACTCTCTCCAATATCCCTGAATAATCCTTGATGATTTAAGTATACACATGAATAACTTTCCAGGTTATTCCTGGAGATGTTCTAACACTATGAGTTGTCAATCTTTTGATAAATCTTCATTTTTCAATCATGACCAGTTTCCCTAAAATTACAGTATAGCTCAGTCATTGCCAGTAACTACACCACACATTTGATTATAAGATCAAACATCTTATGCGTTGACCAATTCATCTTACCTTTCTAGTTCATTACCTCAAATACATTACTTCAAAAATTCTTCAGCTTAATTGGGATATCTAATTACTGAATTCATCCATGTTTTTCTATTCCTTTTTGACTTCTCTTAGCACTTTGGTAAAGGGAGTCACACTTAAATTTCTAAAATGTCTATTTTAAATCCCATGCCTGCAATGATTTTTTTTCAGTCATTCTCATGTTCTTTACATTCTCATAACTTTTCCTGACTGGAAAAAAAATCCTAACCTTAGTTCATAAATCTTGATGCTACTCAGCCACGCCCTAAACAAGTTGGGAAAACAAGAGACAATGGTACTAACAGGTCTCCATTTGCATGTAGACCACTTGCTGCTGGCACAAGCAACAATTTCACTGGGCAGGTTGCATTCTAATGCCTCCTCCCCATCCTTGGCTCAGATGATCACCTGGCTGTTCACAAAGGCCAGGAAAGCAGTTCCTATATTCTCGTCATCATTGCCTGCACACAGTGAACTTCAACTGCGGTCCTAGCATCTCTTTTCTCAGTTTAAGATGGGCACATTCTCTCAGCTCCCATGGGAGCTAACCTTGGCCAGTTCTTTCCATCTCACACCTGGAACCCCCAGCAGGCTTTTTGTTTCCTTTACTTCACCACCATTTTCCTGTCTACCCATTCTTCCCATGAACACAAACACACTTTGTTTTTTATAAGAAAGTAAATCCTTCCTTAGTAGCCACACTACTTCATCGATTTCTACTCCTCCAAATTTGTTTATGCACCACTTCCCCAAATTATTCACTCTCATCTCACTGGATCATTCAACTCTAAACACTTGTTCAATTTACTAGAACCCCTTTTGTCCTGGTCAGTCATGACTCTGAGCTGTTCAACTTGAATCTAGATTGGCAGTGTTTATTATGTCAGTCGTACACTGTATAAATCAATTTCTCCTTTCAAAATATATTCTTCACTTGGCCATTATGACATAGTGCTCTTGCCATTTACTCCCGATTCCTTCTGGTTAATTTTTACTCTTTTGTTAATTAATTTTTTAAATTTATTTTACATCCCTACTGACATTTCCCTTCTCTCCTCTACTCCCATTCCCGCCCCCCACCTCTCCTCTGTCTTTCCATCCACTCCTTTGTCCCTGTTCCTTGTTATTTTTATCACCTTCACAGGCTCTATTTTATTTTCAGATATGAACACAAGAATAGTTCAAGGTTGTAACCATAGATTTGTTTATTTAGGCTTAGTTCTAAGCTGTTATCAGTTTTGTTGCTTTAAAGAACATCAAAAAGTTGTTTATTCTCCAAATGTCCACGCCCAGAGCTACCCTCCTGATTTCCAGATTTATGCTCAACACTGAATTTTGAGTTTTTCATTTGAAGCTTGTAGAGCTTAATCTCAGTGGTTAACGAGATCTAGAATAACTAGGAAGATAGGCGTCTAGGTATGCCTGTGAGAGAGTATCTTGATTAGGTTAATTGAAGTGGAAAGATCTGCCCAGGGTGGAATTCTTTGGGCTTGGAACCCTGGGTGGTTTAAAAAGGAGAAAGTGAGTGAAACTTATATTCATCATACTTGGCTTACTGAATGTGGGTGGACTAAGACCAGCTCCCTACCGTCATGCCTTCCCTGACTGAGGCTATGTCTTTCCTGCCATGATGGACTACATCCCTCTGAAGCCAGGAGCCCAAACAAGCCATTTTCCCACTGTGCTGCTTTGATAAAGATGTTTCATCACTGCAAGGAGAGTAACAAGTGTAAGCAGCTCAAACAAAACCAACTTGGAGTCCATGCGCTCTCTCTCTCTCTCTCTCTCTCTCTCTCTCTCTCTCTCTCTCTCTCTCTCTCTCTCTCTCTCTCTCTCTCACACACACACACACACACACACACACACACACACACACACACACACACACACACTTGTTTTTCCCTTAGTAAATAGCGTCAAGTTTTATAGTAACTCAAGCCAGAGTTTCTTCCTTTCTTTCTTTTTTATTTCTTTTTTCTTTTTAACAAATCAGAGATGTTTACATGTCAAGTCTTTGTACTGATCTATCTTTACCCTTGAAGTCTGCTTTCTGATACCAATATAGCTTGCTCCTCAGACCCTTTGTCTTTTCTTAAAAGCCCTCATTGGTAACCTTCCCAGAAAGCCTTCTTGCCTTCCCACATTATTTGTCTCCAGTCTCTTGATTGAGAGTTTACTTAGAGATTTTCAATGATGATTTTTATTGCTATCTACTCCAATGAGTATAAGAGCTCCATAGAGACTGACTGTGACTGACTGAATCCTGAGTGTTCCTCTGCTTAACACTCAATGCAAAGTTGTATTTAGAACTGGCAAGCAATGAGTATTATATTTTAATGCTAAGCATAGCTTTTATTTGGAGATGACTTTATACCTATGTTTTCATACAGTGGTCGTCTGATTTTTCAATCAATCCTGCTTCTGTCCCAAGAAATGTAATGGCCATATATTGCTGGCCTAACAGCATTTACAAATTAATCCTCTGCTTAGTCAATATACCAAAGAAAGAAAATGATAAAGAAAGGTTAAAGATTTTTCTTCAATCTAGTTTAATTACCATTGATCTAAATCTATTCAGTAAATAGAGTTTTGGTATGATTGCCATCCATTTCTTGTAGAGAGTCAATCAAGAATTGCTGCTGATATCATAATTAACTTTACTGTTGATGCTATGAATTAAAGAGGCTCAGTTAAGATAGTCTGTCTCATGTTTATTTTAATAGCATACATCACTAAGATTTCCTGTGTTTGATATTGTGGTAGTCATCCCAGGAATATAGGCAACATAGTTCTTATGAAAAATTCAATAGAAAGGATAGATACATCATAAATGTACATACCCACGGATAAGCTGTGTATTAAATATTAATATTGTGATGTAACAAATATTTTAGCTAGCATTAACAATGCTCCAGGATGGCAGGGACTGAACAGTTTAAGGAATTTCAAGCCATTATGGTCTGTTCTGGACTGACTCCCATAAAACAAGCAACACAACTTTGCCATCCTTCAGTTACTCCATAATTTTATGCATATTTGGCAAGGAATTTCATAATACATAGTTCTAATTTATTGATTGTAAATGATATATACTGTCAAAAATGTTATAGAAAAGCAAAGGGATAACATAGGTTCAATAAAGTAGCCAAGTGACCTTCATTAAGCAAGAATGCGCCTCAAATCTTTCTTTTTTCTTCCACCTTATAATAAGACTATCTCAAGGAGAATGACAAGGATCTAATAAAATAATATGAGTGAATCATCAACTAAGCAGAGATTTCAGTAGTAGTTATTAGTAGGGGTGAGATCAGCATATGCCCTATTCTTATGATGTTACAAACTGTCTAACTTGATGGTACGTTTTCCACTCCATCTACTATATGAATGAAGTGTCTTTATTAGTCTTTGGCTACCTGTCTTAAACACATAATCCTCTTCATTTGCCCATGGCTATCATTAGATTTACTACTGCAGGAGTGGGGCCAGCCTTCTCGTTTTCCACAGCTCCTTAGAGAATCCAGAGCAGCATACATACTGCACACAGAGAGTTTTAATAAGTTTTCAGCCCCAGGGATATTTTTTCAGAGTTAAAATTGCTATAGAAAGGCACCAAGTGAAAAATGGGCTGTGAAAGCTCAGGCAGTAAAGATTTACAGAGGTACTGGCATCTCTGTTCCCAGTGGAGCAATCGCTGTGTCCTATTTCAGATATTCAGACTTTCTGGTATATTTATGAGAGCATCCAAAAAAATCCGCAGCTCCCCCTTTATCCCAGCTACCAAAACTTGCACTTCAGGAACTGCCAAGTAAATGATGCCAGCACAGAACTACCTCCAGTGCTTGGCTTCCTGTGCCCTTCCATCTAAAATCTGCTCTGTGGAATCAGTATCAAACTCCAAGTCATGTGAAAAGCAGAATTGCATTATATCATTTCAGTGAGCAATTCTGCTACAAAACTGCCAGGTGAGTAGGAAAGTGTTGCTGGTTAAGGACAGGCCCTGTTTATTAATACTTTCATATTCTGTATTATTTCCTCCAGAAAGAATAATGAAAGAAATGGGGGAGAGCAGTAACACAGGTAAGAAGCCTTGTTGAACTTTCCAGGCCAGTGTCCATACACTATCAAAACAGATCCCCACGCTAATGTGAAGCACATCTGTAGATCTCACAGGGGTCTCTCAATTTACTCTAGCAGCTGTACTGTGCCTGAATTACCATTACAGAATGCTGATTTTAAAGTCTAATCAAATACTAAGAAGGCAACAAACATCCTTCCTAGTGGTTTGATACCATAATGACAGACAGTTGATCACATGGAAGAAAAGCCAGCGTTATCAGTGGTTCACAGAGCACCTGAAGCGGCAGGCAAGAGTGCATACATCAACTCAAAGACATGGCTGTTGGCCCTTCTCTTAATGAGAAAAAGCTCTGAGACACCAGTTCCATCATCATGAAATTTGCATACATTTGTTGAAATCGCCTGTTGCATCTTTAATGCCTTTTTCTTCTCCTAAACAAAGACAATAAGCTAGGAAATTCTAACTCTATTGTCCCCAAACATCTCCATTTTTAGGATATAGGTTTCCTGACAAGACCATGATTGACTTTGTTTCTAAAAAATCTACCTGTTAACAAACATAATAAACAAAGACATATATTGATATATGCCAGTCTCCAAACATTGTAGGTCTTAGTTCCAAGGTATACTTATAGCTAAATTCTCCACATCATTATCACAGGGCTTCAGGATTGATTGCCCCTTATCCAAAGCACACCCTCTTACATTTTGCTGAAGTATATGTGCTGTTTCCCTCCCCTTATCCCTCTGAACCTTCCAAATGCCCTTCCTCTTGCATTCTAAATAGTCTATTCCCAACGACCTCCATTTCTAAAATATTCCCTAATAACAGTCAGTTCTTCAAACTAGATTTCAGGGCCACACATTTAAGATTATTACTATTTTTGAGAAATCAACTAATCTTTTAAATTTATTTGACAACCTTGAAAAATTGCCCCAAATGCTTAACTTTTGTGTAAGTAGAGACGCTTCTGGTTTTGAATGTGTTCTTCATATAATTCCCAGTTTGTGTGTGTGTATGTGTGTGTGTATGTGTGTGTGTGTGTGTATGGTGTGCCCTGGGTTTATTTCTTAGTGTAGTTCAGTCTTGATAACTATAGTTCTGTTCATTACAGAATATTCCTGTGTAACATGAGTTACAGATGGTTCAGTTGATTATTCCTAAATGCCTATTTGACTCAATTAAGCAAAAGTAGATAAACATAAAATTTTGCTATGGAGTTGAAAAATCAGTCATTATTTAAAATATGCTATTAATTTTAAATGGTATATCGTTAAAAGGTACTCTATACTATTTAAATTCTATCCCTTTTAAAATCAGCACTCCAAATAATCATGAATGCAAGTTTATAGAGAATTTTTATTTATAGAACACTTTGTATTCTACACTTTTTTTTTTTTTTTTGGTTTTTCGAGACAGGGTTTCTCTGTGTAGCTTTGCGCCTTTTCTGAGACTCACTTGGTAGCCCAGGCTGGCCTCGAACTCACAGAGATCCGCCTGGCTCTGCCTCCCGAGTGCTGGGATTAAAGGCGTGCGCCACCACCGCCCGGCTGTGTTCTACACATTTTATGTATGCTCTATAATGAAATAAGTAAAAGCTGCCTAGTGATTCAAATTATTCATACTTCTTTAAACAATCATTTTATTTATAAATTATAAATATTGATAATTTAAAGGACAAAACCTCAGATGCAGATGTATTTAATTTAATACTTATGATTTACTACATTGGATCACGTGGGGCTGGAATTACAGGTGGCTGTGAGTGTCCCAACATGGGTACTGTGATCCAAATATGGGTCATCTGCAAAAGAAATACATGGCCTTAACTGCTGAGGTATCTCTCTTAGCCCAGTATTTGAAATGGTTATAGAAGCTTTCTAATTTCTCTTGCTAATTTTTGTTTAAAACTAATATGAAAAATACAACAATACCTATTTTGAGGTAAATAGGTCTACATATAATCCTTTTAGGATATGACTTCCAGATCTTTTTTAAAAAAACAAAACAAAACAAAAAAAAAAACACAACGATCCAGGGAATTGGATATATTCTAGAACAAAGAAACTGATTCTTATCTTCTTTGTTACATCCTTTGCCCAGGTTTCTCACAAGAGCTCCAATAATGTTAGTGTTTTAGAAGTATTACTTGATGCAGCAGAGAGGAAGGACAAAGATGGTGGACCGAGAGCCAAAACAAGGATGTGTTAACCATACATGGGATATATATCCTAACTCTGCCATTTGTTAGAGTCTTGGGAAAGCTTTCTCCGGAGAACTTGAAAATATATTGCATATACTTAAAATAGTCACTTCCGTCAAGAAATAAGAAATCAACTTCAGCTCTGTTTTCTCCATGTGGATAGACAGCCTTGCTGCTTGCCGTTCTATTCCATGCCCTGGGAAATGCCTATGATTCTCACATTTTCTGAAGGTTATGGCTGGTTTTAAAACAGGATCTCACCCATAAGGGTCCTAAGAAACTGATCCAGAGCCCAGAGTTCTTCCCCAGGAATTTATATTTGAGGTTAAGAAACTGAACTTCAGGTTATGCTTGCTCCTGACTCAGAAGGATGGAAGCAATCTATAGCAGTTGGTTTTTGTACAGGCAAATGAGCAACAACATTAGCATTTTCTTATAGGATGTGAATATTGATTTTATTATAAAGGTAAAAATATTGAAATGTGGAGTAAAAGGAACTGTAAAAATTCTCAAATAAACATTTGTTCATTGAAAAAAAAAAAAAAAAAAAAAACAAATGTCTTTGAATCTCTGAACCAACCCCAACCAGAAGACATGCTAGGCAAGTTCAAGTGAATGAATAATTAATACTTATTAGAAGATTCTGTCGAATTAGAATATTCCCTTTTGCTTAGTACCTGTAAATCGTATTTTCATGTTGGTTATATCAAATCATGATGAGGCTTTAAAATCTCTGGAAGGGTACTAGAAAGAGGAATATTAAATTTGAAAACCTCTACCCTAAAAGAGCTGGTGTAAGTCTAAGAAAAAAAGAAATATCATATAGCCAGCAGTGGTGTCAAATGAAAACCCACAGACATCAGTAGAGCCTAAGCAAAGAGACAGAAAGTGGATAACTGATCACAGTCAGTGCAAATCTGTATTTAAGACTCAGTCCTCAGCAGAGTACCTTTTAGGAAAAATTGGTCACTCAGTAGCAAGTTCCTTTTCCAAAGCAGCAGAGACTTACTTACTACACACAAGATCCCACTCTTTAGGATCCTTTCTTGAAGGAATTTATGTTTTCTTTTTTTCAGTATACTTTTCAGTAGCATGTGTGTGTATGTACAAGCACTTTTAAGATAATTTTGAATTTCATCATTCTGAATTCTTTGCCTTAATATTAATAGATAATGCAGCAATTCAGCAATGCAGTCCACACATTACAGTGATCTTAAATTTTATTTCACATTGATTAAGGAAAACAAAATCCCAAACTGGATAAATTTTAAAAAATCATTTATATTGTGCTTTTCAACAATCTTTTCACATATTTTATTTAACAGCTATAATTAATAAAATTATATTTCCTGTTCTAGACCAACTGTTTCAAACTTACTGGAAAGGGATTTCTAAAATATCAGTAAAATGATTATTTCCAAAGTATCAATACCTGACATTGATACTTTAACAGTTGCAATTGCCCACTGGGGGAACTCAGGTGTTTCTTCTAATGCTACAGATAAAGAAATTGGGGCATAGTGGACATTCCTTTGCTTTGATTCTGAACCAACACAAGAGTATAAAATGATTGCACATAGCAAGGATATTATAATTTTCAATTCTTTTCAACAAATATTTATTGAGCATCCAACATGAGTATTCATCAACACAGCAAATGATCTTTTGTGCTCTCTAATGAATCAAGAGCTGACTGCAACTGTTCTTTCAACGCTTCAAACCTTTATCTTACAAATGAAGACTTAAACTTTCAAAACAGAACACGACTTCCCTAATCGTGATCTAACGTCCAGCTCATGGTTCTTATGCCTACATCTTCTCTAATCCCTATCAGTGATTATATTATGGCAAGAGAGGAAGAAGTCATTCAATGTCTGCTGAACACAGAAGCGGCAATAGTCCTGCTATGAAAATCTCGAACTCAAAAACACTGAAACTATTACCTCAACTGTGGTTGGGGATGCACAAACCAGATTTAGGCAATTTGTATTGCTTCTTTATCCCTGTACATCTGACACCATCTATGAGTAATAGGAAAGCTTAACTAATTACCAAACTTTATTTTTATTTTTTTAGAAATTCATACAGTATATTTTATCATATTTCTCTCCACCAACTCCTTCATTCATGTTCCTTCTCTCTCTTAAAAAATGAAAACGAAGAAAGCCACTGGAACCTGTAGAACCTGATTGGTGTTGGTCAATTGCTCTTGATTGGCAGCCGGCTGCATGTTGAATTTGATGAACATTTGTTGAAAACTGATTTCCCCAGCAGCTATGATTCGTAAAACACTTCTTGCCTAAGTTGGGGTACTATGTCCACTTCTCCTCTGTGGTGCTGGATTTGGTCCCGTTTGAACTTTTGCAGATCTTATGCATGATGGATTCTGTGTGCTTCCACGTGCATCTGCCCGG
The DNA here is from genome assembly GCF_007827085.1 of Peromyscus californicus insignis. NCBI lineage: Eukaryota > Metazoa > Chordata > Mammalia > Rodentia > Cricetidae > Peromyscus > Peromyscus californicus. Next base: position 55,263,803 of record NW_026294534.1, on the reverse strand, counting down.
TTGTGTTCGGAAACTGCTGTTTCCTTAAAATTATGTGTACCACTGGCTCCTTCTCCATCTCTTTCCACCCCTAAAAACTAGGTGATAATTTGTCTAACTTTTCATACCAACAGTATTCACCTGGTCTATTTAGCCAGTTACTATATAAATGTCCATTACTGTATCTTATAATTATGCAGAAAATTTGCATGTTAGCAGACATCTGCTAATACACATTTCTTAAAAATTCAGAATAACCACGTCTCTTAGGTAGGAAAGTTAAGGATGCTAAATTTCTGATATTTCAAGCAGATAAATTTATATAATAAACAAATGGAGCAAAATGTTTGTATTTAACCCCTGGAACAATGTAATGGCAAGTCAATGAAAAGCACTGATGAATGAATTCTTAATATGTTCTCTTCAACAGGAGTTCTTCTAGAAACCCTATGGGTTTATCCATCTCTTCCCTGCAACCTCTGCTCACAGAAAACAAAGCATTTCCTTGGTCTTTAGTGACTAATGGAGGAAATAAATGGGATTTTGAAGGAGAACCTGAGAAGTGCCCAGGCTCATTCCTTTGAAGTGGCTACAATCCTGCTCAGCTTGAAGAAGGAAAAGGCTACCATGGAGCGAAGAAGAAAAAGAAGAGAAAAAAAAACAGGGGTCTGACTAGAATTCAAATCATATGCTCCTTCATCGGCTCAAACCCAACATCTCACAATTTATTTATATCAAATATGTATTTTTAAATCCATGTGTGGTTGTCTGTGTATGTGACTGCTTGTAGGTATCCACAGGGGCCAGAAGAGATGGTTGGATCCTCTGGAGCTGGAGTTACTGGCCACTGTGAGACCCTCAATGTGGATGCTCATCTCGCAAGCTCTAATTTGCTTATTTCTTTCTTTAACTTATTTTTGATACACAAAAAGCTTTACCTATTGGAGATGATTATATATACATGAAACAGTCCCTGCAGTCTATGCCATTAACCAGTTCCTCTCTTCCTTTTAGCTATACTGTAGCAGGCTTGGGTATTGTTCAAAACCCAGTCTATGCTCATATCTCAGAGTAACAATAGGAAGTTTAACTTCAAACTGAAAATTACCTAGGCCCTGTCAAGGTCCTAGGCAACACAATCAGTATTTAATAAGCACAAGTTAAGAGCTATGCTACATCTTGATTTTATATTCTGGGTATCTAAGGCTTGATCTTGGTATCACATGAAATACACAAATGTATATTGCTTTTCTTCTCTCTCCCTCTCTCTGTCTCTGCTTCTTTTCTCTCTTCCCTTCCCATAACCAACATACTTTTATTCAGTGTTAATGCTTTTAACAGTTGTTGAAAATGAATAGATATGTTTATGAAGAAAATTTTCACATCTTTCACAAATCAAGTTAAGTCATGCTTAGGATCTATATGATACTTTCCATTTTTAGACACTGTGATAGTTTAAATGAAATTGGCTCCATAATCTCATAGGGAGTGGCACTTAAGTGTGGCTTTGTTGGTGTAAGTGTGGCCTTGTTGGAGTAGGTATGGACTTGTTGGAGGAAGTGTATCATTGTGGGGGCGGGCTTTGAGATTTCCTATGCTCAGGGTACCACCTAGTGACTCAGTCAACTTCCTGGTGCCTGGAAGATGTAGGACTCTCAGGTCCAGCACCATTTCTGCCTGCATGCAGCCATGCTGCCCACCATGATGATAATGGACTGAACCTCTGAAACTGTGATCAAGCCACCCACAATTAAATGTTTTCCTTTATAAGATTTGCCATGGTGTCTCTTCACAGCAATAAAAATCCTTACTAAGACAGACACTAAGTTAAAAAATATTAACCTTTTTTCAGTTATGAGTATTTTATATGATCTAATAGGAATCACCCAATAGTCCTTCTAAAATGTTTGACTTACTATCATTATACCATCCTTAGATTTTGTGTTCTATGATGTAAACTGAGCTTTTAAGATGAATTATTTTATATATATATATGTGTGTGTGTGTGTGTGTGTGTGTGTGTGTGTGTGTTCTATGATGTTAATTTGAGTTTTTAAGCTGAACTTTTTTATATCTATCATATATATACATTTGCTGTTTTAAATGTTTTATGTTTATGTGTTTTATATTTATCATATGCTATATTGTAAGCCTTTTATTTCCTAATTTTTATAAAACAAAATACTATTTAATAATATAGACATAATTTTTGTGTTATGTGTTTATATGATTATTGTATATTGTATATTTTCATTGTTGTGTGGTATTAGTCATATTCTTATTTCAAAGCTTTTGTTTTAAGAAAGAGTAAGATGTATATAGGTGAGAAATGAGTTATAAAAGAAATAATTGTTTACATTAGAAAGAACAGTAATATAATGAATGAAAATAAATAAGTAAGGAGAATTTAGCTATCTAATTATCTCTATTGTTTATTAATTTCCCATCTAAACAAAATACAAAAATTATACCAGAAAGAAATGTTATTTTATATCAATAAACCACATATTTGCATAGTTTTAAAAATTCTGAAAATAACCTTAACTTTTACATTTTGTTTCCAATTAAATAAAATTGTAACAGTATGTAACAGAATGGCTATGCAGGTGTGTTAACTTAATGGAATAAATTAAAGTGGTAATTTCTTAATTGGTCAGTCTGTCATGACCACTTGATTCAGTTATATTCTATTTGCCAGTAAGTAAAACAGGAACTATGTCAGTTCCTAAGAAACTTGACTCTACTTGACATCACCAACGTTTGTTCATCAGAATAACACCTGGGGTAACCTGATGCAAGATTCCCTCATACAGAGCTCACTACGTGTATCTTGTCACCTACAGAAGTTATGTATAGGATAATTTGAGAATAAGATAAGTTACTTAAACACTGATGTTGGGTTACAGTTGTCACATTCCACTGACATTCTCAGCTCTCTTAGCTGTACATAGCATACTGCTCTCAAGGCATTTATTCAAATGATACTTACTACTTTACTGGCATATATAAAAAGCACACAGTGTGATGTCTTGTCTCACAATACTAATTTAGCCATGTATTTGAAGAATACCAGGATGAAAAATTCTAAACCCCATTCTACCTCCTGCTCACATAAAAGACTTTAATCAGTGCCCAATATGAAACTTCACAACCATTTTTGGAAAATATTAAAATGAAAATCCATCTTGCTGTAGACACTAGGCTCCAATCAATGGAATTAATTATGTGCCTGTGACATGCAAACTGTTTATTGCATACATTCTCGATATTAGAGAAAGGAAGCAGAGAGATGAGAGGGAGAAAGAGATTTGCTTTTCTAGCTCATATTTTCAGAGTCAGAGATTTGCAAGCTGATTAACAATAACATACCAGACATTATATTTTCATGGAGAATTATCAATAAAATTCTGAGTTCATTACATAGTAAATGCAATAAAGTAAGTTTGGGGACATGTAAATATATCCAGTAGATGAAAAATTTTGTGCTACATTTTAAGAAGACGAAACTATAAAGTAGTTTGTGGTATTTTGAGGAAGATAAAGTTGTAGGAGTTCTGCCTTTGCATTGAGTAACAACTTTATTAAGGTTTAACTCATACAACGTGTATTTATCCAAGTAAAGGATACAATTCAGTGGGTTTTGTACTTTCACAGTTGTGCAACCAGGAAGACAGAGTCTTACATTTTAAACTGAAGTGGTCAAAACTAAAACATCCTGTAAAGAAGAAACCAATAGAATTCATTTACCCATCATCTGACAAGCACCCACACATAGATCTGGTAGAACAGAGGCTAAGGCAGGGGCTCTGAGTAGGCTGAGGATCATGAAGTCACTTTCGGAGAATCACCACACTGAATCATGGGAGATGAGAGCTCACCATTCTCAAATGCTTACACTTGGCCAAATGGTTTTAGTGCAATGATTCTCGAGAGTCAATTGACAAAGTTAACTAGAGGAGTCATGGTAAGTGACCCCTCTCGTGGCATACTGAGGACCAGTGAGGTTATCAGAACATGGGACTTGTGTGAATAAAATTAGGAGACCTGAAGATACCTACCTATTATCGTAAATAATCTCTAATGAGCATACTTATCTATACTCTTTGTGCTTACATTCCTGTATTCAATGCATGTATTATACATATGATATAATTATTGCTTAGATTTTGACACATGTTAAGTAAAAATATAACAGTTTATAGAGAGCATAAAATCAGTGGATCAACAAAGTTAATGTCAGTCTGTCACAACAAAATACTAAGGAAAGAAACATCAATGACATACTTCATTATGTTACCCTTTTTACATTATAATTTCCCCCAAAATGTAATTTCTTATGGGTATTCTAGGTTTCAAATTACTTTTCATTGGCAATTGGTAAGCTTCAGTATAATATACGTCTCTAAGTAGCTCATCTTGGATTAAGTTAATTTAATTTGAGTTTCTGAATAATGTAATTAAGTTGTGTTCAGATAATGGTTAATGTGAAAAGCTACCCAAAGTAACAGAAACAGTAAGTGTCTACATGTGAGATGATAATGAACTCTTACAGCACCACAGGTTTCTGATTTCAGAGGCTAACTATCTTTCATGTGCATAAACAGAAACATTTCTGTCGATGCAAGCCCATGAACTACTTCCCACTGTGGTAAATATAAATGATACATAAAGGCATACTTCATCCACACTCATGCTATAATTATTATGAAATACTACAGAATAATTTCAAGGGAAAGAGAATTAGTTCCAGGCCCTGGAATTGAAAAGGTTCCCTGTCTTCAAGGAATTCAATGGTATAGTGAGGACAGGGGGCGTGTTGTACAGCATAATGCTAGCTAAATTTCCTTTTTCTTTCATTAAGCAACCAGAAGTTTTCTTTAGGTTTGAGTTAAAATTCAAAGAATACAACCAAATACATTACAATACTTACTGACCTCTGATCTCTGATTCTTGAAGTATTAAGGAACTTTAAGCTCATAGAAAATAAAATTGATTGCTCTATATTGAATTTCTTTAGATTTCTAAAGTCAGGCAGTAGGAAGCAGACTATCTGCATAAATACATGTAAATAATATCAGCATTTCCTTGTGTTTGTTGTGAATAAAACCAAAACACAGTAGTACAAAATTACCTCAAACAATACACTAAGAAAATATTTTACCACTTACTCAGCTCAGTCATAGTTTTTAATTTGTTTTGAGAATTTTACATATGAATACTCTATGTATATTATTCCCCTTCTCTATTTTCCCTCCAATGTCTTCTATGACCCCCAAACTCATGGTATATATATAATCTTATGTTATTATTTATTTATATATTAGATTATTATATACATTTATGAAGAGAAGCTACTGAATTCATTCTCATGTATAGTTGTTTTAGGACTGAACACAAGGTTTGGCAAATCAATTTTCAAGGATGAATCTCCAGATAGATCCTTCAATCAGATTTTTAAGTATCAACACATACTTTTCTCATTATACCACGCTGAAAATAAAATTTTCTAATTGAATCTCAACTAGTAAACTAATTCTTAATCTAGTCGAAGAGAAATCACATAATTTTCTGATCACAGCAATCATTTTGCGTAGGTAGAATTCACTCATCCATTCCTGAATTATTATTTCAATTTTTCCTGTGAGTCACTGAATTATGTGTGAATAATTATAGATGATAATTTAATATTTTCTAGTGCTGGAGATTAAACCCATGGTCTCACCTATATGAGACAATTACTCTTACAATGATTAGAAATCTCCAGCTTGATAACTCAGCATTTAAAAGAGGCGATATAGCTCACTGGTAGAATGCTTGCTTAGCATGCACAAGCCCTGAGTTCAATCCCTAACACCACAGAATATACATGAAAGGGGAAACCAATGACTCGACTTTACACTATTTCACTGTGCTCTCTGCCATGGCCAAAACAGCAAATATTTTTAGAAGTGTGAACATTTGGGATAGTAAACATTTTCAGTACAAATTCTTTTTATAAGAACTCACGTTTATTTCTTTAGCACAAAACTGACATAAACATTACACAAACAACATGTTCTAGTAAAAATACTTGCAGAAAATAGGCAAAAGGCTAGATAAGGCACACAGGACATATTTTGCCAACCTTAGGTTTATGCTCACAAATAAATTCTTTCCAGACAGCACATCGTTTCCAGTGGCTTTGACATGTCTTGAAGTTCATCCTCTGCTCTCTGCTTTGTGACCCCCCTCTTGTCTTCCATCATCTCAAGTGTTGCAGATTTTACTGTTTTCTCACTGGTCATCTTCTAAAGTGCCTAGGGAACAGTCTCTCTTACAAGGGACAGTTAGACTAATCAATGATAGCTTTGGAAATTGTATATGCTATATGTTCAGGATTTCTTGCAGATGCCACTGCCAGTCTTTAACAGAGAAATAAATGTATAATACTGTGAGTAACTCCCAGTCGTAACAGGGATGGAAAAAAGTTCATTCAACATTATAACTGGAGAAAGTGGTGTGTTCCATGGGAGCATATTTAATTGGAGGTATATCCTTTTCCATTTTCTTTGTTCATTATTTATAGAGGTTCGGAATATTGGATGAAGTTGAGAGTAAAAACTCATGCTTGTAGTTTTGAACAGTCGCTTTCTTGGACCATAAGAAAGCTCACTTTAAATTTTGTCTCTGCCCTGTGACAAGTTTAGTGTTATATGTTTCCCCAGTGAAGGGAGGTGCACATCTTATGCTAGATTGGAATCCAGTACTGATAAAGAGAAGCATTATGAAGCATATGGTACCTACATCTAAGGTAGTCAGACAGTGAGATACTGAGAAGTCATGTGTGCAACCAAAACCTTGAATTCCTCCCATTTAGTAAAGAGGAGAGACTATATAAATGTATTGATAGGCAAAGAACTATTTCTCTGTGGGTCTGAAGGAAGAAGAGAAAGAAAGAAATGCTAAATAATTGCCTCCTAAAGAGTTACAGGTTTTTGTTGTTTGTTTTGCTTTTTGTTTGTTTGTGTTTTTGTTTTTTTTCAAGACAGGCTTTCTCTTGAAACTTGCTCTGTAGACCAGGTTGGCCTTGAACTCAGAGATCCACCTGCCTCTGCCTCCCTAGCATTGGAATCAAAGGTGTGCACCACCACCCCTGGCTGGGTTAAAGATTTTTAAACACAGGTTCATCCAGAGAGTAGTAGATAGTTCATTACATGGAGAGGGAACTGACGTTTTGGGTTGCTTACAAAAGACAGATGTGAATGAAAGACAATTGCAGGAAGGGAAGAATCTTCAGAGTCCATAAAACTGTAGTTTGAACTGGATTAAACATGACTCATTTGATTAGTTTTTCTGGTTATTATCTTTTTCTGTCTTCTATTTATTCCCACAGGACTCACATTGATTATCAAGACATTTACCACTCATTCTTCTTCTTGTTTGGGATAGTCAAATAAGCAAAATACCACATGGCAAAATAAAACCACCACATTATCTGACACCATGAGAAGCATTTTCAATATTATCTAGTTGCTTTCACTTGTGTCTGGACTCACTGGAAAGCAAAATGCAACACAGAAAGTATAAGAGGAAATTATTTATAAGTCAGTGCAGATAATTGCACAGGAATTAAGGTTTCTTTGACAAAAACAATGAATTATGTAAATAGAAATTCACATTCTCATAATTCAAGAGACTCATTCTTCTGAAACAAACATGTATAGACTTCTCTTAGATAAATGATGAGTGATACAAGTAAAAAAAACCATATTATGATTTTGTGGTACTCAATATACCACAAAATATTGGTATAGAGTATGTGAAGATAGGTTACAGAGTAAGCCTTTTATAGGGTTAATTATAAAATTATAGAGTATTGTTGGATGTTATTTTATTCTATTCAATTAGGCAAGCATCTCATGAGGCTTACAGACCTTAACGTTTTCCCGTTTTCTTTGCAAGCATGTGTCCTGATGGTTAGTTCTGTCCACTTCACACAACCTAGAATCCCCTGAAAGAGACGCCTCTGGGAATGCCTGAAGGGGATTTCTTGATTGCATTGGTGGAGAGGAGGTGGGAAACCCTGCCTGCAGTGCATAACACCATTCCCAGGGCAGGAAAGTGATCACAGGTAGTATAAGAGTGCTGGAATTGAACTCAGTACAAGCATCAATGTTATGGAATATTATTTTAAGATATGTTACATTTGTTTATGCCTTGGAACATCTGTTTAATGATGCAAAGATGTGTTGTGTTCTTTTATGTTGCATTTGTTTAACTCTGTGAAGCTGTGTTGCTGTGCCTCCTTAAAACACCTGATTGGACGCCGGGCGGTGGTGGCGCACGCCTTTAATCCCAGCACTCGGGAGGCAGAGCCAGGCGGATCTCTGTGAGTTCAAGGCCAGCCTGGACTACCAAGTGAGTTCCAGGAAAGGCGCAAAGCTACACAGAGAAACCCTGTCTCGAAAAAAAAAAAAAACAAAAAAAACAAAAAACACCTGATTGGTATAATAAAGAGCTGAATGGCCAATAGCAAGGTGGGAAAAAGGATAGATGGGGTTGGCAGGCAGAGAGAATAAATAGGGAAAATATTGGAAAAAAGAAGAACTAGGAATGTGAAAAGCAGGAGAGGACACAATGGACCAGCCAGCCAGCTGCACAGCAAGCCACAGAATAAGAAGTAAAGAAAGGTATATAGAAATAAACAAAGGGAAAGGCCCAGAGGCAAAAGATAGATGGGATAATTTAAGGAAAGATGGCTAGAAACAAGCCAAGCTAAGGCCGGGCATTTATAAGTAAGAATAAAACTCCTTGTGATTTATTTGGGAGCTGGGTGGCAGGTCCCTCAAAGAGAAAAGAGTAAAAACAACTAACTACACATGGATGCATTGCTTCATTTTTCTCTGCTCTTGACCATGGATGTATGGTAACAAGCTGCTTTAAGTATTACAGTGATTTCTGTGCAACAATGGACTGTAACCTTGAACAGTAAGCCAAATAAGCCCTTTCTCCCTTAAGTTGCATTTATCACAGCAACAAGAAGTGAAACTCAGACACAGCATAATGAAGTCAGCATGAGGGTATAATAAATCTATATTTCCAATGATTATAGTAACTGATTTTTACATTTCTTCTGAAATTGATTTTTTGTTTAAGGTTTAGTTTGTAAAAAGCTGACATTGGCTGGGCGGTGGTGGCAAACGCAGCACTCGGGAGGCAGAGCCAGAGGATCTCTGTGAGTTCGAGGTCAGCCTGGTCTACAGGGAAAGATCCAAGACAGGCATCAAAACTACACAGAAAAATCTTGTCTCAAAAAACCAAAAAAAAAAAAGTGCTGACATTGTCCTTCAGCATTGTCCTTCAGTTTTAGTCAATACACAGAATAGCACTTGCTGGGATCCCATATTCTAGTATCTAAAACCCACTTTCCTGCATTCTATTTTTTTTGCACACGTTTTTCACAATCCCTCTGTCACTGTAGGGGAAAATTCCCTTGACTCTTACTTACAAATTGCATTTAAAACTAGGACACTGGGGCTGGGGTTGTAGTTAGTGGCAGAGTGCCTGCGTAGCATGTACAAGAACCTGAGTTCATCCCCAGGTCAGGGATTGGGGGGAAATCTAGGTCACTGAAGCCCTTACAATGTGCTATTCGGTGTTAAAGATTGTTTTGCTGAAGAGACAGAATAGAGGAGAAATAGAGATTTATGCAGAAGAACCTCTTACGGTCAGACACAAAGCTATCCTAACGCCACCTCCACAGCTGGTGGACACTGCTGCTCTGAGGTCCTTCCGACATCTATTGTCACCTACTGCTACTGTCACCAGAGCTGAAGTGCACAGACCCAGCGTATCTTGGGCGTGATAAATGTTAACTGACTGGACTCCCGGCTTTCACCACAGCAGGAACTGGATGTTTATTTAACATTTGCCCTGCAGGGGACAGCAGGCTGAAAAAGCAGCCCTGAGGTTGGGCAGTGTGAAGAACCACAGGCAAGTGATCGCCGGGCTTTGGATTTGTTCTTTGTCCCTCGCGCAAACTGTCTTTTGACAGCTGTTTTCAAGTTTTGTGAAACAGTGCACGGAACGATTCTAAATCTGCTTTTCCTTTAGGAAGACAGGGTCTCCAAATTTATGAACCTGTCAATTTAAAAGTGACTTTTTTATAGCCTCTTCAAACATCATCAAAACTGTTTTTAATTGTGGACTAATTTCATTTCTGCAAACATTTTGATAAAATTGCTAGGAAATATAATTTTATGAAAGCAACCATCATTTTCCTATAATCAATATAATTATGACGAACCTTTTAAAATTGTCATTCTTCATCTAGTAATGCCTCAGTCAAAGGCAAGGGTTTTAAAACTCTCTGAAGGAAATTGTGTGACTGCTATGAATGTTTTCAAAGAACAATGTATGTGAGAGAAGAGGTCTATAAATAGTCATAACATTTTAATTCTCCCTTCACTGCTGAGTGCATACATGCAATAAAATGCCAGGTAAAAAGGAGATTAAAAAAATAAGTTGCTAGGAGGTCGAATTTAGGCTGGCTATCTTTCCAACATTGTAAAAACAAACAAACCTCTCATAAAGTAAAAACAATAGTATATGGGTATTACGATGATTAAGATTAATTTGAGCTTTGATCTTATTAAGAATACATTATAAATACATCCCACATACTTGTTAAAAATGCTTGGATGATAAATCCTTAAGTATACATGAAAATATTTGTCAAATTAGAATTATGTAAAACTTGATATCATACTAAAATAGAAACTTATTGTAAGCTTAAAATTTTTCCTTGGAAATACAAAAGGCAGGGAAAAAAATCACAGATAGAGATTATTTAGAAAATTTTGATTTTAAATCCTACAATAAAATTTAAGAGGGCATATGGAGCTATATTTAGCGGCAAATGTATCTTTTCAACAGTTTTACACAATAAATATGTAATTAATATCAATAAAGTAAATATTGTTTCAAGAAACAAGGAATACGTCCGTAAAAGGGAAATAATAAATTTTAAAATTAATTACTGAGGAGCGAGCGTTTTAATTGTTTTTTTAAAGAGCAGTAAAGGGAATCGGGGAGAGGGTAAGGCCTTTGCTGTATAAGCGTGAGGACTGAGTCCAAACTCACTGCGGTGGCTAACGTTATGCTGATGGCTCAAGTTGTGTTTAAAAGCTTAAAATCTATGTGTTCAAGAAAACTATAAAGTAAAATTAGGCTTCCAGAGGTTAAGGGCTCTTAATGATGAATTCTTTACAGCTGTTTTGCTTCTGCAATCAAAGCCCTGTTTTACACCAGAGCGAGTTGTAATTTTGCCTTTATAAACGCCCGACTAACATGGTTGGGCACTGCCTCTGGGACTCCTGAGACCATGTGTGACCTGGCGCCAGGGTCTGAACACAGCCTCTTCTTTGTTAAGATTTATTAGTGGTCAGACTGGTGAATCTCTAAACATCAGACCATTGACATTTGGGGCCTCATCCAGAATTTGAGCTTTCAGCCAATTTCACCTTCTCTTTCTGGCTGGCCTTGGGACCCTGGAAGCTCCCAGCACACTAGGAGCTGAGAAATCAATCCTTTAGGCCCAATGTTGGGAGGGAGCCACCAGTCTTTAACGCTTAGACATAAAAGAAAAAAAAAAGCCCCCAGTCCGTGATGCGAGTTGAGCAAGCAGATAGCCCCAGCAATGGAAGGAGCCGCTGGCACGTTCTCAATGCTTAGATTGTGAGAAAAGAGTCATCAGAAAACGCTGAGAGCTGTATGTTTGGAACCTGTCTATGTAGCACATCTGTGAGACTTGTGGAGAGCTGGATGCTGTGCCAGTGCCCGAGTCAGAGGGACCTTCAGGACGGCTGTCCCTCGTGTAATTTGGTGATTTGGTTTTGGTAGAATTTTGTCTGTCTGGTTTGTGTTGTTTGGATTGTTTGTGTTTGTGGTGTTCCAGATACTTTCAAAAAGCAGTAGGCCAGCTGCAGGCCTGCACCCACATCCCACACTCCTCACTGACTGGGGCATCCCTCAGCTCCCTCCTCCATCCTCTGTCTATAACCAGGGCTCCAAAACCTCTTCTCTCTAAACCTTCTTTGTTCTCAGCTTACTCTGTACCCTCCCCTTGGTCCCTGGATGCAGTTTTACAGGGATTCAAGTGTCCTTTAGGTCGGGTGTCTTTTAGGGCTGAGGCAGTCCCATCTGAGATCCTGAATGGAACTAGCTAGAGATCAAGTTACAACTTGCCTCCAGACCAGTCTCTGTAAGGCTGCTCTTAAAGTGGTAAATTGTGAAAAAAAAATCCAAGAGGTCATCCAGGATAAACATCAAAACCTGTCTCAATTCTTAGATCACCTTATAAAGTCCCTCCTACAGTATACCAATCTGGATCCCGAGACACCAGATGGAAAATAACCTCTCAAGACCTACTTCTCCCAGCATCTTATTGACATTAGGGTTTGAAGAGACTAAAACGCCCCCCACTTTGTACAAATGAATTTAGGTTTCAGTTCCTTAAGAAACAAGTTTCCTTCCTAACAAAGGGCCACCAGTCAACGGCTCCTTTGAATGAAGGGATGAGGGAGAAAGTGGTACAAGGCTTGGTTGAAAATCTATACATAGGTAATCTTAATTTGCTAGAGTATGTGTAACTTGGATTCAACTCTTGTTTTAAAAGAAATGAATGCTTTTTAATTACAGCATGTCTCCAAGATATTTCAGATTGGGATCGATTTTTGTGTGGTGATTCTTGTTCTGAAACGAATAACAGATGAGGAAAAAAAATCAGAAAATCAAGGTTTATTAAAAAAAATAGGAAACAATACTAAAAGTGCTATGATGATTAGAAATGTAATAGTTTTTATTTGTCAAGGCAACATAAATGAGGCTTTGTTTTCTGTGTTCTTTTCTATTATTAAACATATAGCTAAATAGCAGGCCTTCTGGGTGTCAGCTAATCTCACAACAATGTCACAGGTTAAACCAAAATGTTTGTCCTTGAATGATCTCAAAATTCATTGAGTCTGAAAGCACCAGTGGTTTAATATATGTAACAATTCTTCTAGTATTTTTATCAATTTTAGTTTTCACTTTATACGGAAGGCTACAGCCAGATACACATCTGAACTAACAGAATAAAGCCGCTCAGGTCCCAGAAGACAGGCCTGAGAAATCCATTTTAAAAAGACAAGACAAAAATGCTGCCAGAAGCAGAACCAAGTAGGAAAGTTGCAGGAAGGAAGCCATCTCCACAGAATCAGCCCAGGTCACCTCCTGGCTTAGGACCGCTTACCTCTGCCAAGGTTTGGATGCCAATCTGACAGTCACTATCTAGGACTCTCATCCCTATTTGGATCTTCTGATTAAAAATATGACTTAAAAAGACCAACAGAGGCTTAATGTCCTGAGGTCTGACCAGGGTTTAGGACAGACTAAGATGGCAGAGAGCTAAATTGTTCTAGGTAAAGAATAATAGAGGGTAGAGAAACAGGGTGAGCCAGGATGAAAAAAATTAAATATGAGAAAGGAGATGAGAAGCTAAGAAGTTAGGGTCACACCTATGAGCACCAAAAACTGAGATAGTCCTCTCTTATGATGTAGTGAGACAATGGCCTAAGCAGTTTGGTAAGAGCCTATGGAATATCATTCCTTAGCTAAAATCTATTCTGGGTATTAGAAACTGACTTGAAAATGTATGTCTGGCCTCTTTGTCTTTGCTTAATTTGCTAAGCTTTGAGGAAACTGAGCCTTGCAAGAAACTGTTATATTCTATAATGATGCACTACCAAAGGATCAAAATGATGAGATTCTCAGTTTCTCTAGGGCTGCACTTATGATTTGAAGTTTTATTTTTGTGCTAAAAGGACTTCAGTTCAAGATTGTAAATTTTAAGGCTATAATTAGGACACGTAGGTCAATAGTCAGTCACCTTATAAATGATTGAATTCTTAGATATGCTCAAAGCTGTGAGTATAGTCATGCTAAGAACAAATGTGATTCATTAACAGGGATAAGCTTTATTTAGCCTTCTGTATATGCTTTCAAGATTAAGCCTAAAGCAAGTAACTAAAAGCAAGTAAGGTCTATTTTAAGTCCACACATACTTAATAGATACCCTTCAAAAACTCTTCAAAGACCAGCTGAATATGGCACTTAAAGTTTTTAGTGAAAAGGGCTTCTTGTGACAGATAAAACAATGCCAGCTCCCAGAGGCAGCCCTAAGGTCTCCTCCAAAGAAGATGACTTCACCTGGATTGTGGTAATGATAACCACTGGGCAAATCTGTCCCACACCTGATCCATCTCCAGGACTTGTCACTGACTATGGATAAGCAGGACACTGGAGAATTGACTGCTCCACTTTGCCTCACTAAGGTAGACTGGTCTCTCAAGTTTCTCATACACAGGAAAGTTTCTCAGATTTCTTGAGTCTGGAGACTGAAGGCTGCTGCTGCTGCCCTGTGTGGCAGTTAGAAAGTTAACTCTATCCTGTGTGACTATAGGAGACTGAAACCACTCTGCCTCCATGGAGATCACTGAGAATGTCCAGAAGGAGGCTATGGTAATCATCCAGGCAGCAGATAAATCTCTGTCATTTCACTGATATAGACGGCATTTGGTTTATCCTTTCTGCTCAAGTTTATCCTTCTCAAATCTCTCACGGTGTTGGTGGCTCACTGTAGCTTTATAAGTTTAGCAGCAGCTGCCTGGTTAAGGCATTTCCTATATGAAAATCAGGCCTTTCTTTTTCTGGAGTTATTATGTCTCCTGGTGAAAAAGGCAAACACATGAAATATGTTTCCATGTAATTTTTACTATTCCCCTATTTAAGAGAACTTGTTTTACAGTGACTGCTGTCAGTGATCGGTCACTTGTGTCTCACGGCAAATGATTGAATGGAAAAGGTTTGAGGTTTATGTAAGTTGTAAGGGTCCAGGAAAATAATTTTAAAATAATAATAAAATTTAAAGGCTATATATGATGTTAAGAGTTCAAAGGTTCATAGTCTTTTTATTTGTTTGTTTGTTTTGGTTTTTCGAGGCAGGGTTTCTCTGTGTAGCTTTGCGCCTTTCCTGGAACTCGCTTTGGAGACCAGGCTGGCCTCGAACTCACAGAGATCTGCCTGGCTCTGCCTCCCGAGTGCTGGGATTAAAGGTGTGTGCCACCACCGCCCGGCAGGTTCATAGTCTTAATATATTCATCTTGGAGTTCTGATAAGCTGTTGATCTGGCTCCAATAAATCACTGACTACTGTAGTCACAAGCTCAAATTTTAAATTTTCCTCTGGTTGTTCTCTTTTTTCTTCTCTGTGAATTTCATATCATGTACACCAATCCCTCTCATTTCCCAGTCCTTTCATATATGCCTTCTACCCTTGTCACCTCCCCTGAAAAGATAATAAAAAACTAAAATTAAAAAATAATGTCTGCTTTGGAAGCTGCAATGTGTCACACTTTTGCACTCTTTTGTCCAAACAGCTTTACTTGCAAATATTCATTGTAATAAGTCATTGGTCTGGTTCAAGGCCTCTGCATAACTATAACAGTTATAATAGTATAACTATACTGTTAATATTGGACCCTTGCCAGCACTCTTCTTGGATATCCTGAGTCATGAAGATCCTGCGGCTTTGGTTCTATAGCACCCGCCCCTTCACATGCTCCAGCAGCTCATAGATGGGGTAAGTGTTGGAGTGGGCCAGCACAAAGCCCTGGATCTGGACCTGGGTGGTAACTGAGTTGGTCAGCCTGCCACTTTTCCATGTCTACACCATCAGAGTCAGCTCTCCTTCATTGCCCAAGTGAGGCATAGGGAAAGCGGTGGGGCCAGCTCTCCTGTGTCCATGTCATCTGGGCCAGCTCTCCCACACTCATGCCACCAGGGCCAACTCTCCTGTGCTGCCCAGGCATGGGGTGGGGACAGCTCTTCTGATTGCGGTGGCTGGCAAGGGGTTGGGCCAGCTCTCCTTGTGCCTACACCATCCAGGCCAGCCCTCCCACATCCGCCAGGGACGGCTCTCCTGAGATACTCCAGTGAGGAGTGGGGCCAGCTCTCCTGCACTCATATCACTGCTGGAGCTACCATGTTGTGGCTGGTGAGTGGTTGGGCCAGCTTTAGTGCAACACTCAGATATCAACGTACCACAGATGGCAGCCCAGACCAAGGAGATCCACATGGCCTTTGATGCTAACATAGGCCACAGACATTAACACAGACCCCGCTGCAGAAGGGCCACAGACTCAGACATGGCCCTCAGCAGCCCAGCCCAGGCCTGTGGCTTCTGCCTGTATTCTACTCCTACTTGTGCTGGTCCCTGGTTGTTTTCTAGGTATAGACTAACAGGTGCTTCTCATCATCCTAAAAAGTCTCTGTCATTTATATATATATACACAGCCCTCTGGGCAAAGAAAAATGTGTTAATGCTCTCGAATCTAAATAATTTTTGGGGTCCCAAAGCTTTTACTATGAGTCAAAGCAAAGGCATGGGCATAGTGCTATTTTCTACAGGTGGATTTCTGTACAGATTACAAACAGTGGTAATGCTGAAATATCAAACTTTTATCTCTTTCTGTGAACTTTAAATTCATAGAAGCTTCAGGGAGTTGTGACTCGGATTCATCTGTGGCAGGTCACGTGGACTCCAGATAAGCACTCCTGTCAATCAATAGCATAAGCCTCCCTTCCTACTGCTCATTCCTAAGGGAGGAAGTTCTAAATGTAAGATTTTCCTTTAAGTTCCTAAACTTTAACTTTGGTCCCTAGTTTATATCTGTCCCAGCAGATTTCCACTTGGCTGACAGACACCATCTATGAAACAGCCGTGAACTACAAACTGCTCCCAATGGCCTCAAGCCCTTGACTTGCTGAAAGCTGATGTGAACCAGTGCAGCCAATATGATTACTCCCTGTCTCTTCAGCTGGCTCAGCACCCCTGATGCTTCTGATGACCCTCTCCCTCTCATTGTCCAAACCCCCACCTCTTGGCCTTTCACTAGCATTCCAGCCTTCCTGGACTCTGACAATGACATCCTGATTTCAGCTGAGAAGTAGTTGCAGAAGAGAGTATATCACCCGCTCACTCAACAAAAGGTTGGAATGCTAGGTCTAAAGGAAATTGTGACCTCACTGGAAGGGACCACACCTCATCATCCTTACCACCCTCACTGCTGTCAAAGGTATACTGTGTCTGCACCTGGAGACATCACTCCCAGGTCAGTGTATCTCTGGGGATGATGACCCTGCTGCAGAAAAATGGACTGTCACCAAGGCCTGAGAAGATCCACTGAAGATAAGACTGACAGGGGAATTTCATAGGACTCCTAGGTTTTTTTTTACCTTGATGGGTCCGAGGAGTAGAGGTGGGTGCTTCTTTCTAGAACTTTTTTATCTTATCATATTTATGTTGAGTTGATGAACCAAAGGGAGGAGAGTCTCAGTTTTTGCAGTTGACATCAGCCATTACTGTGTCAGTTGCCCCAAGAGTGGCTCCAGCTGTTCCCAATCCTAAGCTTACTAGGAGGGGTATAAGGAGAGGAACTGCTTGTTTCTCTCTGCCCAAGGGGCTGGAAAGATTTGTGATTACAAGTGCTCTGTCTCCCTGATGGACCATCATAAACAAACATCTAGGGAAATAGGAATACTCCGATACAAAATGAACTGCTCCATCCAGTTCAGAGGAAGTCTCCAGCACAACCTCACCACTTGCAATAAAGACATCATGTCAATTTGCTAGATTTCAGTCAAAGGGGAAATGGCGAAGGTGGCACATAGGGGTCTATGCTGCCTGATCAGTTTTTTCATAAAGATACAACTAATTTAATAATGAAGTCTGTTAATAAACTTGAATACTTGGTTCATTGAAGCTTGCTGTTGGAATCCTTGTAGGATCCTCTATATAGGCAGCAGGACCCATGGGAATTGGTCCAGCTCTACCCTGTAAGCCCTCTGACTCAACTCACAGGCCTTTCCCTTTGAGAACCCAGGTGCTGAGATTTTTCTTTAAGTAAAGAATTGGTGGTGGGTGATAGATATTCTCCATGGCACTTAGGCCTTATTCTCCATGGCAATTAGGTCTTATCTAGAAATATCTAAGAACATGAGTTGAATCTTCTGTAAACCAATGCAGGGAGGCTGCAGCCTGGCTGAATGCCAGTGGACAGACGAGATGATTGGGCTGTGTTCCTGGTTAGCATGTCAAACAGTACATGTAAATGGGAAGTTGACCAGAGCAGAAAAGAAGCAAGAACCACTTGTGTAGTTTAGTGTGGGTTTCCCTTAGTCTTTCAAAGAAGTGATTCCCACAATTCGTGGTTATCAGGTACATACCTGTGCGAAACCATGAGAAGAGAAGATGCAGGCATAGGGTTGAACAGAAAAGGCAGTTATAAAAATGTGGATCCAAACAGCCAGAGATATAACCACTGTTTTCCTAAAGAGCCACAGGAATTATATTGCTAGGCTCTGAGGAACATGTTAAAAGGGTGACTTTGTGTGTGTGTGTGTGTGTGTGTGTGTGTGTGTGTGTGTGTGTGTGTGTGTATGTTCCTAAACCTGTCACAGAAATGGTTCTATAGGTAAATTCCTTTGGTTTTACATATTATGAACATTATTTTGTAAAGTAAGTTTCAGTACATAGAAAAATTGAGTGGAAGGTACAAAATTTCCTATATATGTGCACAGCCTCCTCCATTAGTCACACCTAGTATGAGGTGGTATCTATGTGTCAGCCAATAACCCTGAGACATCAACACCATGCAAAGCACATAGCTAACGTTAGTGTTCAGTCACAATTTACAATCTATATGTCTGGACAAACGTACATTCTCACGAATCTAACATCAGAAAGGAAAGAATTACAGTGCTAGACATCGTTCGTGCTCCACTTACTCACCATTTGCCCCAAGCCCTGGCCATCACCAATCTTTTCACTATTTGTAACAGTCATTATCTTCTTGGTATGACAAAATTCTTGACAGAAGAGCCTCAAGAAAACAAATACGAATTTTGATTCACAGTTCGATGTTACAGTCTACCAGCTTAGGGAGGTTATGGTGTCTAGGCACATAAGACAGCTAGTAATGTTGCACCTGATCAGGGACAGACAGAGATGAATTTCGGCGCTCAACTTGCTTTGGCTTTTTTATTCAGTCCAGGATATTAGTGAATGGAATTGTGCCATTCACAATTGAAGTGGGTCTTCCATGTTCATGGGCTAATCTAGATAATCCCTTATGAGAATGCCCAGAGACTACTCTTCGAGGAGATTATAGATTCTGGAAAGTTCATAATGTTAGTACAACTCTATCCTTTGTCATCTTGTCACTCAACACATCATTTTTAAGTATTTGCATTGAACTAAAATTTTAACAAAAAAAAGGAGTATTGATTACAGAAAGATAGCATGCTAGAATTTAATAGAGATATGGTAGTAAAAACTCATTGAAAAACAACAAAAAATGTAGTTCCTGAAGCATTCCTTTTTACTTCATAAATGTGGGAGATCTGTCTATTCAAATGAATTCAAAGTTTTCTTAAATATAATGGTTAAGAGACTACACCTAAAATCATTTTATTTGTTCTTTTTTTTTAATTTGTTGTATGGCTTAGTGTGGACTAATTGGTAATTAGAAATCAGCAGTAAGGGAAAAAAAGGAAATATAATGTATTTTACAGTAAGTTCTTTGTGAAAGAATTTTCTTTCTTAATTTATTCGTATGCTTTTCTACTTGTATAGTATTTATGAACTGATGTCTGTAGGAATTTGGACTTCATATTGTTCTTCGCTGGTAACATGATCTTGTGAGAAATTAAACTGTTTCAGATGTGAGATTGTTTTTGTTTTTCTCCTGTAGAGAGATAGAATCTAGCAAGGTCACAAATATTTCTGAAACAGAAGGCTGTTTCCTTCTTAGTTAGGGAACGATATTGACACACAATCCATGAGATGGTATTGATTTTGTCTTAAGATTGTGAGCAAGGATGCAGAGGTGCCTTTGACTAGCAAAGATGTGATGAGCTGGATTTCATTTGAGAGCAAATGTTCAAGCATTTGTTTGATTAAAATTTATTCTGAAACTATTGGAGAGAAGTTTTGAGCTGAGGAAAGCTGAGAGGACAAAGAAATCACTTAGAGAAAGTAAGAGTAACTCCTTCACTAGAAAAGACTAATAACACAGCAAGAAAACAGGTGACAATAAACAGTTCACCAAAAAGGAAACAAAATAAAAACTTTATTACACTGAAATTTTAATTAGTGAAATATTTAGATATAGATACTATATAAATATATAGATTAAAGTGATAGAGGAATAAAATTGCAATGACTTGAATTACAAAGTTTATATGTATCCTTCCCTCCTTTCTTTCTCTTTCTTTCTAATTTATTTTGTTTATATTAGAAGTGGAGTAAATTAAATTTGTGGAAATGTGAAAAGATACATTTTATGTAACCTTCAATTGCGTAGCTGATACTGATGAAGTATATGTAGGAAGGCATGAATTCTGGTTGCCTGGTGAGTTAATTTAGGAACAAAGATTACTATAATGTTTTAATAATTCAGAATTTCCAGAAATATTTGAGCGGTCGCGCAGTGGTACCTAAAATTTCAGAGCTATGTCTTCTTTAGTGTGTTGCGTGTAGTAATCTACAGAAAATCAGATCTGCTCAAGAACAAACAGGGCACCTTCCCATTTGAATGCAGCTCCACCCCTTGAATAGTATGCAATCTAGCTTAGCAATTAAATCTTCATGATTGCACTACTTTGAGTTAAATGAGGATAATAAATTATATATCATGGGCTCCTTAGATTTTTGGAAGAATTAAAATAAGGTGAGATAATCACATGTTAAAGTTACCCCATGTTGGATCCTATACAGAAAGCATTCAAAAGACAGAAGCAATCCGTGGCTCTTCAATTATTTAGGAATTAGTAGATGTAGACTGTGAACACCAGCTGGAAATAAGGACTGAACTTTAATAATGTATAAATCAACACACTGTGTTCTGATTCACCTCTGTGCAGTTTTAAGTGTGTAAAAACTTTCTCATTGGTTAGAGAAGCAGGACAATGTGTATGGGACATTTTTCCTTGAAGGTCCCCTGTTCCCTCTTTCTGTAAGTTTCTCCATTTGCTTCCATCTCCCATGGCATGCCTTCCTTTAGTCTTCTGAATCCTGTCTTTACTTTGCTGTATTGCAGACGGCAGGTTCCTGAAGAATGGCGACTGTGTCTCACAAGGCTTACGAGATATTTCAAGCGAGGCTTCATACCCTCGTTCCTCTGTTGCTTCTTATTGTGTGGTCTTTGGAAGGCTGCTGGCATATGCTCTCCATAATCTGAGCTACTGGCCTACATTCCTATGGTCCTGATGCTCATGGGCAATAAGATCAGCTATGGGATCATTTTACTAAAATAAGTCTGTGTGTGTGTGTGTGTGTGTGTGTGTGTGTGTGTGTGTGTGTGTGTGTGTGTGTGTGTTTAGAGGGGTATTGGGGAAGAACCTGGGGCTTCATGCATACTAGGCTGGTGCACTACCATTATCCATATTTCTACCTAAAATAAGTTTTAAGGATAACCTTGTCTCCATACCTCAAGGTTCAATGTCCATTCTTAATAGATTCTTGGGTAGTGTAATCTGAATTACAAATGCCTCTTGGAAATCTCAAACTCATAGAACCTTAATTTTTTTTCAACGAAGAGCTTATAGCTGCTTACCAAGATTTTGGCTGGGCAGTTACTGTATATTGCCATTATTATGTTGAGATATAGCCACTGTAGCACTAAATTCTCTAGGTTTCCCAACCATGATCTGAGAAGCTTCTATCTGCAGCAGATGGTTATTAGCACAGACTCCTAACTAATCCAGGTTCCGAGAATCAGAGACTGCAGAGTGTTCAGCCCTAAATGGGACATACACATTGTACCATCTTTCCCTCACCTCTCGGGCATCACTGAGGAAGAGGTACAGACTGTCTTTCCCTCACCTCTCGGGCATCACTAAAGAAGAGGGGCAGACACACACTGCACCGTCTTTCCCTCACCTCTCGGGCATCACTGAAGAAGAGGGGAGATGCACACTGCACCGTCTTTCCCTCACCTCTCGGGCATCACTGAAGAAGAGGGGAGATGCACACTGTACCATCTTTCCCTCACCTCTCGGGCATCACTGAAGAAGAGGGGCAGGCAGAGTGTAAGAGCCAGAGACTGTGCATGAACACAAGGAAAGCAGTGATTCCCAGAGACAGAAGAGCAGTTGTACACACGAACTCACAGTGCTTGTGACAACATGTGCAAGACCTGTGCAAGTTCAAGCCAGACCAGATCCCGGAAGGGAAAGGGGAGGTGCTCACTAAACTCCACCATTAGTCAAGGAGCTCCTGGCAAAAAAGAGCTGTTGAGAAAGTCGGTTTTCTTTGGAGAATAGCTCCTGTGAAGTCAACTGTCCTGCAGAGGAAGGCCACACATTCAAGAACACAGTAAAAATCTGGCATCACAAATTGGACTTGATAAATATGAGAGAGAGAGAGAGAGAGAGAGAGAGAGAGAGAGAGAGAGAGAGAGAGAGAGAGATTGAGAGAGAAAGAGAGAGAGAGAGAGAGAGAATAAGGAAGGGAGGGAGGGAGGAAGGGAGGGATGGAGGGATGGAGGGAGGATACAAAGTTGGATAGGTTAGGAAGGGGGCATGGATCTGAGAGGAGCTAGGAGACAGTGAACATGATCAAAACGCATTGAGTGAACTTCTCAAAGACATAATTTTACAAATATTTTACAAATTTTAACCAAGGTGGCTCAAATTTTAAAAGTAAAGCCTATAAACATGGCATATTATAAAAATTTAAAAATGTATAACTTGAAAACCTCCACATATGAAATTGAATTATACCAAAAGGTTTTTTCCCCCATAGACACAGTTCCCAAATGTCTTGTTCTACATAGTGCAAACTAAGACTAGAACAGCTTAAAATACCAGGAAAGAGGCTTAAATAAGAAGAGGCGAGCTATGTGTGGTGCTGTGGATAGCACTTGGGAACAGCCGATGTCCCTATATATTTGGAAGTGCTTATTTTTACTCTTGCTTATCTGGAATCCTTAATGGCCTCTCCGGGTACTATAATGAGATAGGCATCTATGTGAGGAAAGATTGGGATAATCAGCTTAAAAGAAATCAGGCAAATCTAGAAGAGAGTGTTCATCCCAAGTTTTCATCCTCTGCTCAAGGGCAGCAGGTGGTGAATTTTAAGGAAGGGACAATCAGTGTGGAGGCTGTATATGTACACAGCTAGACCATTACCAGAACCTGCCATGATGACTATGCAGTACAAGACAGCAAAATAAGAATTGTTAACAATTTTTAGTAATAAGATACAGAGTACAAACCAAATTCAGAGTTCTTGATAGTTATGGATATTCTTTGCAGACTATTATTGGTATGATAAAATGATAGCATGGTAAGGAAAAATACCAATTCATAATTCATTACAATAGTTTAGTTCTCAGGAAAGTTAAGATCAAGGTCTATGAGAGAAAAACGTTATTTCTTTTATTCTTCCAAATTAGTACAACTTAAAGTTGAGGAAAAATCTTGGGCATCTTTAAGAAAACATTAGGAAGTCATTCTGTAACTGTGCCATAAAACTGAAGAGGACACTATAATTTTCGTTTTACATCAGTGTTATGTAGTAAACAGAAAGAAAGCACCTTTTGTGTGCTGTACAGTGGATCACACAGACCCACTATATTTTATCAAGATTCCCCTGACCACCAGGCTCTTTCCAACGTGCTGAGCCTGTAGAACACATTTAAATCCACCATCTGCCAATCACACACAGCTATTGCAATTTGCAATTCTTGATGACATAGGTGTTAAACTAGCACTGTTTGGTTTTACAAGATTGGGATTTTGAATCTCTCTCTGTCTATTTCCAACATTATGTTAAGATAGTTCAGCTAAGTAAAGCAACTTTACATCAGCAATTAATTGGTCTTCAAATGAGAAATGACACAAATTGGCAGATACTCCCCACAGAGCAAACCGCTCCTCTGTTTCCATCTTATTGTTACAGAGCTGTTTCTTTCAATATAACTCAGATATATTTTCCTACAACAGACATCTCTTAGGAATATCATAGAGAATAAAGGAATTACTGACAAAGTCAAATTTAGCTTAAAAAAGTAAATTGCACATAATTTATCCTAGAAAAACTATATAGGTAAAGGAATGTTTGTTTAAGAATTAATACATTCTGTAAAGAAATAAATGTCTGGTATGTGTACCTCTCAGGGTTTGAGAAAAGATGCTATACAAGAAAAGTGTAGAAAAGTGATCCAGTAGTAGGTAATCTCATGGGGTGATACGTAATGTAATACCTCAGAAATCAATTTTGGAAGATCAATTAAACTCACTTCTAATTGCTATTTACAAAAATTGTCCCTTCAAGTCATCAAAATGTTTCTTCTGCATTCCTTCATGTGTGCACTAGTGTGAAATCCATTTTCCAAATGCATCATTTATTGAATATTTTCAAGATATGTATCCTCCCTTTGTTTTTAGCCCTCTGTAAGTGTGTTGTAACTTCTTTCTGCATACTTTT
The DNA here is from genome assembly GCF_007827085.1 of Peromyscus californicus insignis. NCBI lineage: Eukaryota > Metazoa > Chordata > Mammalia > Rodentia > Cricetidae > Peromyscus > Peromyscus californicus. The sequence goes on along the minus strand of NW_026294534.1, from coordinate 55,239,257 downwards.
TAGCCCTCTGTAAGTGTGTTGTAACTTCTTTCTGCATGCTTTTTAGCCCTCTGTAAGTGTGTTGTAACTTCTTTCTGCATGCTTTTTAATTTCTGCATGTTTAGATCAAACTTAAGAATAGATTGGAAATTTCTATATAGAAATACTCAGCAATTCACCCAAGATTACTTACTATCTGTTATTCATTCTGCTAAGCATTCCCCCTTTTTAACCACTAGTTATTATGTTTACCATAGACAAGAAGGAAACAATTCCTATAAAACCACTGTCCAGGGTTAATCTCTTAGGTCTAGTTAACATATTGAAATCTATTTCCTCTAAATTTGAAGTCTTTGACAATGGAAATACATTTGTTAAGTTTCTGGGCTAATTTAATTTTAATGTAATTGTTTATGCTGTAATGTTGGGATTTTAAAATTATAAAGTTGTTTTCAACCTTCCTAATGCTCTGACCCTTTAAAACAGTTCCTCATGTATGGTGACCCCCCCAACCATAAAATTATTTTAGTTGTTACTTCATAACTGTAATTTTGCTTCTGTTATGAATTGTAATGTAAATATTTTTGGAAACAGAGGTTTGCTAAAGGGGTCATAGCCCACAGGTTGAGAAGCAGTGCATTAGAATCATAGGAACTGTGACAGAGTAAAGAGTCTGAGAAGACGGCATGGTAGGCTAAGAACCTGCTCTGAAAGCATGAGGCCCTCAGTGTAGGAGTGTAGAATATACGTAAAAGCTGGGGATGGGCGCTTGTTCCTGTAACTCTGGTTCTGGCAAGCAAAGACAGGAAAACCCCAGGGACTCATTGGACAGCAAGTCTAGGACAATGAACTTCAGGGAGATGACTGTCTCAAAACAAACAAAGCAAAGTAAGATGTAAAAATGAGAAAGGAAAGACACTCTGATGTTAACCTAGGCTGCCACATGTATTTCCTTACAAAGGGGTGCACACACACACACACACACACACACACGCACACACGCACGCACGCACGCACACATACATACACACAAATTTTTAAAAACTAAAATGTAAATCTTCTGCATCTTATTACACAAACGTAAATATTATTGACATCTAAGTTGTCTTTTGCAATAGATAGCAATGATCAATATTGTGGATATGAATGAGATATAAATAAATATTACAATTTATTTTTATAAATTTGGTTCATATAACCAATTAAGTTTTCTATCACTTAGTTTTATATGAGTACTCTGTTTTGACAATAAAAATTCTCAGAAATAAATATCTAATCATCATACTTTCTTTTAAAATATATTTAAGTAAGATTAATCTATTTGTGAATATTTATTCATTCATCTTCTATGCACCAAAATTATGCTTGACGTATGGCATATAGAAAGATTTGTACATCTCCACACCAGCAGTCTAGGAGATGAAGTGTCATATTTAAGAAACTATAACACAGAATGGGAAGCACTTAGATGCTATAAAAGAACATCGTGCTTTGCAATTTCAGAAGTGGGAGAAAATTAGCATCCAGCTTTGGAGAGCAGTCAAAGGAAACAAATGCCTTCAGCTAAGCTTTCAGGGATAGTTAGGCTTTGGACACATGGATTTAAAAGAAGAGAAAGCGTGAGCTGTGGGGCAGATGGACATCTAAAGTGTGGGTGAGTCATCGCAGAAAGTATGGCACAGTACATTCAAGGTTGACTGCATCAGAGTCTCATGGAACAGACAACAAGAGAGAAGAACACTGTGACACGGTTAAAGACAATACCAATCGTGGGCTGCTAGATATTTCCTTCTTTTATTTACTTAATTTCCTTTCAGATTTTACTTACTGCACTTAAGAAACTAAATAAGTACTAAGAATGTCACTCACAAAATAATAAACAGAGAGCCTGGAGACACAGTTCAGAGTTAAGGGCACAGGCTCTTCTTCCAGAAGACCTGGGTTAAATTCCCGAGCACCCACATGGTGGCTCATACATGTCTTTAACTACAGCTGCAGAGGACAAAAGACATATGTGTGATGCAAAAATATAAATTCATGCAAAGCACTCATACACATAAAATGAAAATAAATAATTAAAAAAACAACGAGTGGGTTAATTTGGTTACTCTGGCTCATGTGTTCAGGGCTTTGTTGTCAGACAGGGGCGCTATTGAGGTATGATAGTACTCTAGGAAGAGGTAGCTACTTAGAGAAACTTAAGTCACCAAAGGTATGCCCTTGAAGGAGATACTGAGGGGACCCTAATCCCTTTAACTTTCCAGAGAACTGCTCTATTGCTCTGATGTATTTCCTTACCTCCGTTTGAAAAGCACAGGAGCACAGGATCAGAAGAAGCATGATCAAAGGCCTACAACCAGTATGTGTCAATGGTCTATCTCAGTCCCGAGAAGTTTTACTCCAAAGTTCAGGCTCTTGGCCAATTTCTCTCTTTTCCCATGTTTATGATTAATAATTGTTAAAAACTCAAGAGACAGTAAATTAATTTTAATATTATAATACACACATTCTTATTAAACTTTATTAGCATAGATATCCCTTCCCAATCAATTCTCAGATTACTTTTGGCCCACACCCTTGAGTAGACATATGACAGTGACGGATCTGGTTGAGATGTGATTCTGTGGAATTCTAGACCTAATGTCATTTCCAAGGTCCTAAGCCACTGCTTGGTCCCTCTGGCTTTGATCTCTAGAGACCTTTGACAGTTAATTGATTTTCTCCATGCAGGACTACAGCTACTGATCAACCTAAAGGCATTGTCAGGAAGGGCTGAGAACAGCCAAAGACGGACATTTTTTTTACAGTAATTTTCCTGTTGGTTTGATGGTATTTTCCACCAGGTAAAAACCATTAAGAGAGAGAGAGAGAGAAATAAAATAGGAATAAGTAAAAATAAAGAGCATGAGATTTTGTTCATAGATGAAGTCATTTAGAACAAACCTTAAATACGGTGTCTGTTAGAGGCATGTGAAAGCACAAGCTGGTCTCAATGGTTGAGAGACCCACTCCTCGCACATCCCAAACCACCAAGTAGTCGGGTGCTCTGTGGACTCTCACAGGGAAATGCTCTCAAATAATCCTTCCGTCATTAGCAGTGTTATGAAAAGTTTTAAAGCAATGAAAACAGAGCCGCCCAATAACCCCTTGAGACATTATAAATTGAACGTAACACATACATATGGAAATAACGCAAGTCAAAGGAGACAGAGTCAGAATTGCTTTCCAAAAGGAGCGTCTGCGCAAATCTGCTTCTGCTCCAGTTTAAAGACTCTCAGAATGAATGTCAAGAAGCAGTAACAGTTCTCCCGAGGAAACGGAGACTGAACAGTGGAGCACAGTGTAAGAATGAGATGTGTGAGGATGTTTAAGTAGGAGAGACTGCACCGTACTAATCTCTGCAGAGTAACTGCTGCCTTTGGTAAATTATTCATGAAGGAGATACCATTTGTTTGCCAATCAAAACATATAGACAGAAAATTTTACGTTAATAAAGTATTCCAACAATTAATATTGAATTTATAATAAAAGAGAGGTAGGGCTTAAAATTTTTTCAACATGTTCCCTAAGTTTCTTTTCCCTCAAGAAGTATTCTCAAGGTGTGTTTAGTCCTCTTCATGTTCAGTATACAAATAAATAGCAAGCTGTGTGTAAACACATTTTATATACTTTTATACTAACATATCATGTACATGAAGTAGAACATTTTTTCAGTGTATAACTTATTATATGTAATACATTGACATCAGTATGTATAATGATTGCCATGTGGGTCAAGATATAGAAAAACCAATTAATACCTCTTACAAGGATAACCATTAATTTTTCAAATATTCATTGCCTGTGTTTGAACTTCATAGAAAAGGAACATAAAATTGATACATATTAACACCTGGATTCTTTCACTTCACAATCTATAAAATTCATCCATATTTTTTGTGAGAAATTGTTGTGTTTTTAAATTTGACATTATATAAATTTATTATATATTTGTCCATTAACTTTTTATTGTATTACTTCCAGTTATAGTAAAGATGATTGTTGATAAGGTTCCTAAGAACATTTTTATGCATTCAATATTGCAAATGAATAAATATAAAAACATCTGTTATATATACATGATTTTAAATACCTGTATACATATTTACACATATTTAAACATACATGCCTAAATAACTGTTTATCTCATATATGCTTTTCATTGACTATATATATGGTCATATATATAATCATATATATATAGTCACATATGTAGATAGTACACGTGTGCCTTGCAATGACTATATATATATATATATATATATATATATATATATATATATGCATTATATATAATTTCCAGTGGAAACATATATATGGAATTTATAAGAAGAAGAATATGTGGATGCTGCTTTTAATAATTACATCCAGATATTTCCCCAAAAGAATGGTTTATCAGTTGTACTGTCATCACACTTTAGGAAGATGTCAATTATTCTATACTCTACAAATACTTAGAATTATCAGCCTTTTGAAGGTTTTATGTGCTGAGGCACATGATAATAGGACTCCACTTACTATTTAATATGTGTTTTTCTGAAACCAAAAAAAAAACAAAAACAAAAAAAAGAAGGAAGGGAAAACCACTACTTATAACCCAGAACTTAGACAAATATCAGGATGAGCAGGAAGTCCCAGAAATATCCTCAAAGGAGATGGGCAACTTTATTATTATCAGAGAACCTCGAAATATTGGAGCATACAGAAGTCTAGACTAGACTAGTATAATGGAGATAAGCCAAGTAATAGAGCAAAACCCTAGTGAGTGAAAAATCAATGTTGAATAAGAACTATCAAGGTGCTATTTTGTTATTCACTTCCAAAATCCACTTTAAAATCTTGGATTGTTAAAGGACTATCACTATGACTGCCATACACCCCTCTCCCTCCCCCCTCCCTTCCCCTTACCCCATATTCCTCTCTTTCCTTCCCTCTCTCGTAAAGAGACTTCATGGTTTCAACATGCAGAATATGGTGAGGTCAGCATTCCCTCCTTGCACGATCTAAGTTCTAACTGCTAGATCGAATGTTTTAGATAACTCTAAACAAAACAGTCTCAACCAGATTCACAATCCAGGTCCTGCAGCTGGGAAAAATTTCAATTTAAATAAGCCATTTGGAGTATCCCAGTAAACAAATGAAAAACAAGGTTATAGCAACCGGAACTAAAATTGTTGTAGTAGAATATTACACATCTGCATTTAGCCAACAGATATATGGAAGGAAAAATGGGGGTGTTTTGTTTGCATCAATGAAGTTATTTAAATTTTAAATGATACTTTCAAAGTGAATAGATTTTAAAGTATTTTGTCAGTACATATTAATTATATATCTATATACATATACATACACACATATATGTATGTACATATATCCATGTGTGTTGATCATATTCATTCTTCCTTTACCTCTTCTGTCCCATTCCCACTCCAGAAAACTGAATGGGGCATTTTTATGCACAGTTTCTCAATTATGAAACTTCATTTTAAATGACCCAGACAAGACTAAGAAATAAAATCACAGCACTCTGTGATGAACAGACCGGCAGCTTAGCACGGAGAGTAATTTTGGAGTGGACTACACAACAGAAGGGAAACAAGTCCTATCTAAATTGCTTTCAAGAAAAAGATAGACCAATACCCGTGGGCTCTCGGTATAACACAAAACACACAATAGTGCTAATCTGTATCAGTCACAAGAATTCTAAGATGAAGGATGAGAGCAAGCACATATTTTCAATTGGCATTTTGTGCAAACACTGAGTGTGTGAACTCAAGCAAGCAGAAGCTCATATGAGCAGATACTCATGAGAAAAGAGGTCAAATGGTGGAGACATTAATTTTTTCCTTTCTTCCAAATGATATAATGGAAATTGGTAATGGAGGGCGTACACTCTCTTTCCTCGTATGTTGTCTAAGTTTTCTTTGCTGTATGATTGTCTACTTTTGGATTAGTCATTTGACGTTTGAATGGGGTATGCACAGATTGCTCAGCTTTGGGAAAATCTCAACTAAGTGTTGTTGGTTTTTTTAATCCTCCTTCAGAAAATAAAAACATCATGGTAGATAAGAGGTCTCTTAGATAATGTCCACAGTATGGAAAATAAAGGGAGGTGTCATTGCTAAATAATCACTTCTCATTGATTTGTTCTTTCTTTCCATTAATCATTACTTAGCATTATCTATATTCTAATAACTGGTGACAGATTCTTTAAAGATATAATCAAATTCAAATAGAATCCTTTGGATGGCTCAAAATCCAGTGTGAATGGCATGCACATTCTGTGTGGGAACAAAGAGAAGGCAGTCACCTGTCACCTAACAGGGAGGACTCAGAAGAAACTAACACTCCTGGTACCATGATCATATAATTTTAATCTCTGCAATTGTGAGGAAATACATCTGACTTTTAAGTTACCTAGATCATGGTGCTTGTTACACAGCCTTTGAAAATGAGTGCATTGTGTCTAGTATTCCATGGTTTTCCTAATGTTTCCCCAATTTTAAAATAGAAGCTTGTAAAGCTTAAGGTAAAACAGAATTATAGGGATATATTTTAAATGCATGTTTTGAGACTGAGTTTTGTGTGCAGGAGTCTGAACCCCTGGTTACATATTTTAAGTTGATGAGGACAAAACTGTTTAAGAAGTTGATTCATAACAGCAAAATTTTTGGTTTGTTTGTTTATATAATTCTTGAAAAGAATACCCAAAGTGCTCTTTAAAATCAAGACTAAGTTAAAGAGTTTCTGTCCCCAAACCTTGCAATTTCTTTTCTTCTATACCTAGTTGTATTGGCCTTAAAACTTAAAATTATTCTGTAAGTCATGAGATTACGCAAGATACAATTAGCAGGACCACTCCCTTGCCATCTCTAGTGAAATAGGTTCTTAAACTCTTCTGAGTATCCCAAATAGTGGCACTTGCCTCACAGAACTACTACAGAGATTAAATGAACTATTACATATGGAGAAGGATAGAACCATTGAATGTAAATCTCTAACTTTTACCTGTAATTGTGAGCATTAAAATGGTATGATCCTTATTTTCTATAGCATTAATTCTAGTAGACAAACTCTGGCCAGAATGATTTAATTTTTTTTATATAACCTCCCAGTTCATCTTCATCAAACAAGGTTTTATCTCATTCTTGCAAGTCATACAAGCTATTTTAATATGGAGAATTTGACATGGGAAATTTGTAAACCATGTTTGTGTAACTAAGAAAGCAGAACAAAGGAACATTAAGGTAAGCAATAACTATAGAAGTCAATAATAACATCTCCTGGGCTGAGGAAATGAAAAGGGATGTCTTAAGTTTCTGAACCCTCAGAAGTTCAGAGGAAGGCACCTAAGACCTACAACTGAAATCTCCTTAGGATAAAGTGTTGGCATATTCCAGAAGGCTATAGGGAGGTTCCAACCTACTTGGGACTCAATGAAAGGATGGCTATCATTGAGAATTTAGGGTTTCACATGAATCTTGATAAAACTTGGAGAAATAAATTTGACATTTCATTATAGCTACCCAAGTAGATTAGACAACTAGTGTGGCCCACTTTCCACCGTGAGTGAGCACCATCTAATCAGCTGATGACCTGACAAGAACAATGACTCACCTTCTCCAAGAAGAAATTCTGCCAAGACTCAACTTGTACTTCTTCTCTTTTCTCATAGCTAGACATTCTATTGTCATCAGCTCTTGAACATGCCAAGCCTTTTCAATCTCATATACACATTCCAGACAAACTAAAACAATCATCTCTACATGATTATACATCTTGTGGAGTCAGTTTCTCTAGAGAACCTTGAATGATACATACCTGCCTACCACTGACCTTAGGATTTCAGAGGGAAACTGGGAAGGAAGAGTTCAGGTCTCTGTGAAAGAGATAGTGGCTGGCTACCCACAGTACTTTGTAGGCTTGAGGAATGGGCACTGTGGAGCTGGGGCTGAAATCTTCAGGATCAGTTGCTGCACATGTGTTCCTGACAGCTCTGTGTAGTCACATTCAGGCTGACTCAGGAAATGTGTGAAAAAGAATGAGGTGTAAACAAGCTGCAGTTGCTTGAGTGATCAGGATGACTCTGACAGAATTCTTCCAGCTTGATGACTCAGTGAGTAGTAACATGGGTTACAGGAGCATGGACTGCTCACAGGTACCCACCTCCTTGACAACTAGTCAATAGCTATCCCCTGCATAAATTCCACCTCTTTCATATAAGCACAAGGGTGGACAGGGTCACATGAGGATCTCATGAACGTCTTTTAAGAGTCACATGAGCTTCTTGGCCCTCCTGTTTTCTTCCATGAGGGAATATTAGTAGGCTAGACTTTGCAAGATTCTTCAATGAATCTTCAAAGCTGTTCTGCTTTAGGATAACAATACTATTCTCCCACTCACAAGAAATACCTACATCGTAGACTAGATGTGATATATCATACATCCTAAGAAGCAATGTGTGTGCACTTGAACTGCCAATCTAACACTAACAGCTTTGTTCTGAATAACAAGTCATAAATATCATTTATACATGTGGAATAACTCTGTCTCCCTATGAATAAGTACAAAATCTAGACTGCCTACTGTCCATCTCTAGTGACAGAAGTTCATTATGTTTCTGTTATAGTTACAATCACACTGAAATACTTTGCAATTTAAAGACACATCTCTCAGTAAAATAACAATATCAAGACTTAAGTAATAAGGAAGCAATGAAGCAGAAACTTACAAACACACATCCATACATATATCTACACACCTAAATGCACACTGGACATATACTGGACATATGTATAGATGGTTGTCATAGTGTCTTGTCTTCTACAAAAAAAGAATCACAGATGCTTTTTGTTATCAGTTGCTTGTGTGTAATCTATATCTTCATTCGTAATCTGAATCCTCAGTGCATAATACATAGTTGGATTAGAGTCACAAAACACAGTCCATTAAACTTTGTCATTCCACTCATCTCAGAGTCTGGATTCTTTGACACACTGCCCTAGTTTTGCAATTGTGTCATGATCCACTTCACTTCTGCAAGTAAGATCGGTCATTCCAGCAAGTGCAGTGACATGTGTTTTCAGCTTCCGGAAAAGCACAAAATGACCAGATGGCTGTCTCAATAATTGTTCTTGTATCCCATGGTGAAATTATTTTGCTCTCAGAAAGTAAGAAATTCCAATCAGTGGAATCTAAATTGTTGGAAATAGATGTAAAATTTCTACAAGAGGGCTACTCAGTAAACAATGTGATTCCTCCTTTTTCTCTTCACCCCCAGATTCATCTAGTCCGGCTGTGGGAAGAAATGACACAATATCCTGATCACTGCTCATTACTAGAAACATTCTATTCATTGAGCAAAATAAATGTCACCCTTAGAGAAGATAGTCACTAATCTGCATGGTAATTAAATTTCAATAGAAAATCCCATCATCCTACCAGGCCATCTGCTTTAAAATGATGGACTGAATGGTTAAAATTGATAATTCTGTGAGTAAGAGTCTATTGGCACACTTCATTGGAGTGAAATGAATACTTGACTCTGGGAAATGTGGTGTGAAAGAAAATGATGGTTTAGCATCACCATAGATTGGTAGTAGAAGTTTTTGAAGCATGGAGTGCAAATGAGTATCCAGAATATAGTCTGCAGATTCCAGTGAGAACAATTATTTTCTCTTTAGTATAAAGTTTCCAGTGATGTGACTGATTGGTACCAATTGATAAAGGTTCCATTCTCGAACTTTGTGTTCATTTCAGTTAATGAAGGGATTAGGCATCCATGGTGGTGGTAGCCAGATCAGCCATGGTGAGCAAAATTTCACACTATGAAGCTCAAATCCTAGCTTGGATTTATGCTACCAGAGTCTCTTTGTTCCTTTTGAGGTTAGTAAAGCTACCCAGATGAATTGTCAAAAAGAAAGATCGATGTATTCCTTAACCTAGAAGATATATCTAAAGTGAGAACAGAAAGTAGATGACTTCTTATCTCTTGTCTGACTAGATCCTGGTAAATCAAGCTAGTGGTATTTGCAAGTGGGTGGAGACTGCACATCTGCATGCACACTTAGTGTGCTCATGACTAAAGATGATGCAGAGTGAAACAATCTCTGAGACATAGACCTCCTAAAGACCACACAACTATAAACAGAGATGCCAGTAGTATAACCAGCCCCACTGTTTTCAATGCTCCTATAAACCTCACTTGTCTAACTCCAATTCTGGGGATAGCTGCAGGTCCAGTACAGGAGGGCAGGCTGTGGGCTTTGTCTTTGATGTCTCTGCCTTTTATCCCATTTTTTTGTTACTACTGAAAACTTTCATGTTTATAGTAGAATTTATGATCTTGATGTCTCTAATTGTACCAAGTACTCCTCTGTATTAGCTTACTGGGGAAAAAGCCAGACAGACATCCACAGAGCCCATTTTTTTCTGTTTATTTCTCTATTGGAAGACTCTGTAGATAGATTTTAGTAGCCATTCTTCATGTTTCTTCATATTCTATGCACACTTTAAAGGTCCATCTGCCTGGCTCCCTTCCATTCTTCATTGTCTGTCCATTTTTTCCCATATCCCTTACCATCAAGCCATTCTGCGTGCTACTACTGATAATTTGATGATGAAATATACATATCACATAAACAATATACACACTATATGCTAACACCATCTATGGCCTCAATTTATTTCAAACTATACTGCCTAGGACTGAAATAGATATAAAGATAGATGTGCATATACACGTTCGTGTAAGTGTATATATGATTTAAAGTATTTTGTACAAGATAAAATAGCCAACAATGTAGATGACTCCAAGTTTTGTTTCATTCAGTTGAATAATGGTTTCTATCACTGGTTTTCAGGGAGATTGCTCATCGGCACTGTGCTACAGGATGTCAGCGTAACACACTGAACCATCATTCCTAAGCAACTTCCTATGGAGTCATATATCTGAAGAGAGAATTCAGTATAGAAGAAAAAGGCTTTAAGGAATGCTATGAACTGAAATTTGTGTTCCCCTGACCTTCTCAGCTGATCTCCTACCCCTTAATGTGGTAGCATTAGAGAAGTAATTAGGTCAGGGCAGTAGAGTCCTAATGAGTGGGATTATCACTGAATCAGAGAACATGACATGGTTTGTCTTACCACTTTGCCCTTTAGCATGAGAGGATACAGTTAGAAGATAGCCATCTGCAAGGGAGCATGAGGAGGGCCTCCCCAGACATCAGATTTGGTGGTTCCCTGATACCGGGTACCCCAGGCTCTAAAACTGTGAGAATGTCTGTTGCTTAATCCACCCACTCTGTGGAATTCTGTTATAGAAACTGGAGCCAAGACAAAGAGTCACCTGTTTACACAAATTGTGATTTCTGTTTTATGTATTTATAAATGTCTCTAAATGTACTCAGAGAAAAGAGGAGAAATACCTCCTTATATATAAACATGGCTGGCTCTGCCTGTTAGGTGGGGATATATTCTAGTAGTCTATACATACATGTGTGCTCCATGCCCTGTTCCCTCGACCAGATTTTTAAGGCCTTGTAGGAAACACACAGGTGCAATATCAAAGGTTCAAAGATGTGCTTTGTTCATAGAGGACAGGCATTCTATACTTGTTTCCTGGAATCCTTCTAGTGTTATGAAATATTTGTGCGTACTACTTAATAAAATCTGAAATAAATCTGTACTTTATATTTAAAAGCATTGCAAACGTAACAAGTGTGAAGTATGGAGGACATGGGTGATCTCGTAAAGGAAATTCCCTCACATCAACAACACTAGTGGGAACAAGACACCATCCCAGTGTTGTGAAAGGAGTAACCTGGGGCGAATATAAAGTTTGTGACATAGACAATTAACATTTGCTTTTATAGTTGATTCTATTTATCTTGCCAAATATTATACTAGGAACTTTGAGGAGTCATCACAGTGCAGCGCACGATGATTTCACCTTTGGAATTTCTATGCTAAATCAAGACAAGATAGATTCCATAATTTAAAACATACCTTATTTAAATTTAGATGCCTCATAGTTCAACTTTACTCTCTAGAGTAGCTGTGTAACCCTGAGAAGAAAATTTGACATCTCTAGTTGTTACTTAATTTAAAATAGAAATAATCTCTGGTGGTGCGAATTTATAATTTCACCTTCCTGAGGTGGGAAGTTCTGCTTAGGTCAAGAGTAAATGCAAGAGAGATTGAGTAATTTGGTAGAAACAGTCTCAAAAAGATTGGGGATAATGCTCAGGGCTAACGTGCTTACCTAGTGAGACCCTACACTCAATCACACAGGAGTAAATCTCTAGTACCACAAGGGGAAAAAAGTGGGAGCAGTGTGAACAATTTCAGAGGATTTTGAACAATTTCAGTGAACTGTGTGATGTTCAGCCCCAACTGCCTACAGAGAGAGAGAGAGAGAGAGAGAGAGAGAGAGAGAGAGAGAGAGAGAGAGAGAGAGAGAGAGAGAGGAGAGAGAGGAGAGAGAGAGAGATTGAGTATATCCTTTAAGGGATAAAAGAAAATTTGGTCTTAGATGTCCCATGATGAGAAGCTTTATAAAGCTCTAGAACTGGACTAGGTGCTGAATTTTGGTGAATAAAGAGATGAAAAGGATAACCCAAGAAGCCAAGAGAACAAGTGCTGAGGCCGTGATAAATATGCAGATGCAGCAACAGTTGGGAAACACGGCTATTCTAATTAGAAAGAGTGATACATGTTAATTAGAAAACACCACTAAATGATGTCGTTTTAAATCCTAGTTAACCATTCCAACTTCTAAATTCTGGCGCTCTCACTTGCTATTTTGGGTGTCTCCCTCAATGAATACAAAGCATTATTGTACCATCCTAAATTCTGCCCCATAGACTGCTCTCCATTCCCCACTGTGCCTTCAGAGACACTTGTTGCTTTTCTGGTTCATCTCTCAAGAACAAAAATGTAAGTATGCTGGTTTCCTCATTTGTGAAAGCAAAGATTGTACTATCCATGACATGGAGTTGCGACAATAATTAAAGGATTCATGATTTATATAAGTGCTTAAAATGGCTTTTGGTACATAGTACATGCTGTAATATATTTCTAAATTACTATTCAAGCTGATGGTTTAATTTTCAAAACTGTGAACTAGTATTCAGAGATGCTTCATTGGCATACAATGTCTACAAGGTAAGCAAACTTCTCTGTTTTGTGTTCAAAGTCAAATGAACAATTTATTGTGAAGTGGGAATGGGTCAAATTGACACACCTCAATAAAAATGGCTGCATTTGGTCTTATAAGTAATAAAATAGTAACATGCTTCTTTTCTATTGCTTTACATTTCCTTCTTCAAATAGCACAGTTTTATTTTCTGAAGTGTCTGAAATTATAGGTTCTACATGCTTATTTCCCTGGACAAACATCCCAATCCCCCAGGGATTACTCGGAAATCTTTCGACAAGTACACTCTAAACAGCGAAGCAAAGAAATTAGCCATAGGCTTCACCGTGGTTCTATTTCACATGCAGTTTTCTTGATAATGAAGCAGAGATGCTCTGACTCACTGCAGCTGCTGTGACTGCTTCCTTCAGCACGATAAGGGGAATTGTCCTGGAAGCCTCTTCAGTAGCTGATTGACTTTGTGTTGCATACATTGACAAGCCGGAGCTCTGAGAACTGGAGAGGATGAAGAGGCGAACTATTCCAAGGGGATGGAGAACTAAATGTTAGTGTTTGAAGACACTGTGATGTTTCTTTCCCAATTTGAATACGTTTCTGTTTAATTTTCTTTGATAATACCACTCTTCTGTGTAATGCGTAGTGATGGTGGAATATACCGTGATGGGAAAACTTAATACTCCAAATAGTGCTACAAGTAAAATCCTTGTTTCTTCATTTTTTTCCTTTGCATAAAGATTTACTAGAAGTAATCCATTCTCTCGTAGATATTGTGCTATGTTTTTGATCTAAGTTTCTGCTTTATACCATGTATACAAAAACAACACAAACTGACTCAGCAGGTTGTATTTATATGTTTGTGCATATATATATATATGTAACACTAATGAAAAATGAGGTTATTAATTTAAAAGTGAGGGAAGGTATGAGAGGGATTAGACAATACCTGGGACATACTGGGGGGAGGGTAGGGAAGGGGGAAATTGGCATTATTCTATTTTAGTAAAATATTCTGCATTGTGATGAGTTGAAACAATTGTCTTTAAATTTAGCATTTCTCCTCTCTTCCTTATTAATTACTTTGTTTTATTCCATTAGCAATTTCCTAATTTCTTTAAGTGAAAAACTATATTATTGGAGAAAATCTTTCTTATGAATATTCCCATCTCTTCAGCATTTTCATCTCAGACATCAACTCATGGAACATTTTATTATTATTATTACTATTATTATTATTTTATTATTTTATATTCATTTAAATATCACATAGCAGTATCTTTGTAAGCAATTGAAAACAACATTAGTGAACTAAAATAATTATAAGGAATGTGTTTAATAATATGACATAGCTCACAGAGTCAAAGGAAACATTTAATTGCTCAATCGCCACCAGATCAGAGGCCAGGAAATCTCTTTTGATATTGTCCACAACAATAAAACCAGGATCAGCCATTTGATTCCTACTCTTGTTATTTCTCTCAAAACTTCAAATTCTAGGCAAAATGAATCACATTGGATGAGCTAGCTTTAGCTAACTACATCTCAGTGAGAACATAGCAGAGTACCTGTCCATTATAATAGTTTTCCAACAGGAAATTAAGGTTCTGTTACTCGAAGAAAGAAAATTGGAGTTTGGATAAACAAAATCCCTAGAGAACCATTCAAGGACACAATGGCCCTTGTGTCTCTTGAGTATGCATCATGTTCATGATGTCTCTGTCCTTGGGCTTGCTCTAGACCCTTCCTTGCAATGTAAATATATGATTAAGGGTTATTATAGTCATGGCTTGTAGAACATTAGATTGGACATATCATAATTCACACATTGCCATCAGCACAGAATGACTACCTAATATTTCAGGATTATGCACTGTTTCCTGACTCAGTGCAGTACACAAAAAAAGGACATGCCTAGTTACAAGAGGGTCAGTAGACAGTCTTGCTGTATTCTTTGCAAAAAAAAAAAAAAACCTACCTCCTCTGATAAAATAAACTTTCTGGAGATACTCCATGTCCAGTAATTGAGTGAAAAAGGTAATAGGATAAAGGTCAAGTTCAGCCAGTTGCAGAGTGATTCTGCCAGGCTCACCCAAGAGCTCCCACCCTGGCTCGTCAAAACTGGCTGGATCTACAATGCATTGCAAGTGTCCCTCTACTCACTCCCACTGCTACTTTCTTTGCCAGTACTGATTTCCAAAAACCACCTTAAATCTCTTAATCTTCTTCTGACCTACTCCAGAAAATCCTACATTCAATTCTTGGAAACTGAGGCAAAAATAGTATGTAATTTGATCAAAATCACACTCATGTCAGGCAAATACTCAACTGGAAACACATGTCCTTTGACCAGAAATCTAGAGCTATTTTCTATTTTGCACACAACCTCGTGTATTTACAGACAGCATGACAGGTTAGCTGATTCAAGTCTTGCAAGATTAATATGATTTGATGTGTTTAGTAGAGCTGCCAGGTAAAAATACTCATCTTTGTGAATTTACTACTGACATCCACAGACCTAACCATTCCAAGTACGTTTTTGATTCATCTTTCCATTTTTCACAGGCCAATGTATTTTTTTATAGTCCTATAGGTACTGCTGTAATGCAAAATGATATTTTCATACTCACATGAGCAGCATCAACAAAAACTGAGTGCCAAGTGTATAGGGTGTTCTTAAAAACCCTATCCTATCTTCTATTCCCCCTTCTCTCAAGGAAGTAATCTGGCATTTGCTATCTATATATTTATAGAAATATAATTTTCCTTAATTTTCCCTTGACTCTTGGTTGGAGCCCAGAGTCAGTCCCTTTCCATGTGGAGTTCTTTGTCATGAAGCCTCAGGGATTATTTAGGTTTCTAATTGGAGTTCATTGAAATAGATACAACTGGGAAAAAATAAGGACTAAAGACTCCTGCTGTCTTTTGAAATGAGATTTATTTTATAATAAGCCTACTATCTATGAGATAGGAGATTCAACCTGGTCGGGGTTTAGTAAGATGAATATGTGCAAGTGAGATAATTTTCAAATGATTTTGAAGCCCCCCAGTCATAATATTTATAAATTAGTTTGTTAATAGTTAAAGTAGAAAAAAACACCCTAAACCTTTTGAATTGGTGACCTCAGTTTCAGCAATACTGCAATTACAGATTTTCAACAGTTGAATATTTCATTAGCCCCTAAACTAGTTTATTATTAGCAACTCAATATTTTGCACATGAATTCAACTGAAAATTATATTTCCTTGAGGATTCCTAACTCATTTATTGGGTAATCTTGACACTTTAAAGGATAAAATAATTGTAAAGAAAAAGAGATATTATCCTAGGCATATAACAGAAAGATGTTGGCAATTCTCTGCTTTTAAGTGACTTGAATGAACAAACATTTATCTAGGAAATATGGAATTGCTATGGAGTCTAGCTTTGGAGAGGAGCCTTGGGTGAATCACCTTTCTAGAGTTGAATCAAAAATCTGTACTCTATAGTTTCCCTACTCCTTAGGTTGTTGTATGGGGACTATGAAACTCAGTTTATTCTTAATTTCTAGTACATCTAGCAAAAAGAAAAAGAACCTAGATTCCAGATAGTGTTGAAATGATTCATCATTCATACTAAAGCATGCATTTTAAAGTTGCTATGCTGCAAAAATATTACATGAAAAATGAATGTGACCATTTATTCACCCATTAAAATTCAATGAATATATTTTTGGCATCACTGTGGACATATAGACTATCATTTAGGAAAAAGAAAATCTGATAACAATGCTCTGTATTTTTTTCAGTATCCCAAAGTACATTTATGTATTTATTATGTTGAGGGACATTACCTTAAAGGGGTTTGATGGACTGAGTTTTTAATGTCTTGTATATTATAAAAAAAACTGTATTATTTTTCCTTACTGGATCTTTTATTTATTTATTTATTTATTTGTTTATTTATTTATTTATTTATTTATTTATTTATTTATTTATTGAGGCAGGGTTTTGCTAAATGGCCTGTGTGGCTACAAACTTTTTATCTTCTTCCTTCAATCCTTTTGTGTGTTGACACAGATGCCCATCAATTGTATCACAGCTTCCTCTTCTCCTGCTCCTGCTCCTCCTTCTCCTTCTTTTCTCATTCTTCTTTTCTCCTTCTTCTCCTCCTCCTCTTCCTCCTTTTTTTTTTTTTTTTTTTTTGAAGACAGGGTTTCTCTGTATAGCAGTCCTAGCTGTCCTGGAACTAACTCTGTAGACCAGGCTGGCCTCGAACTCACAGAGATCCGCCTGCCTCTGCCTCCTGAGTGCTGAGATTGAAGGTGTGCACCACCACTGTACAGCTTCTTAATGGACCTTTGAATTGCACCCTATCTTTCCAAATTTTACCCTACACCCTCATACCCCTAACCCTGGTTTATTTTCCATACTTTTCTTGTTTTTAATGAACTTTATATCTTCACCCATTTTTTTTGCCTTGTCTAATGCTCAACCTATAGGCTTGATTTAATGATAATGTCAATTAATCTAAAACAAGAGCCCTAATTCTCAGAAATTGTAAAATAGTGGCCATTATGGGTGGGGCTAATGTTATCAGTCAAATGCAAACAAGGAAATATGTAGAATAAACAAACTTGGGTGCCTAATTTCCAACATGAACACAACCAGTAATAAAATTATAGTGGAGATTTCATTACATAAGTAGACTTTTAGCTGCCCTTGCCATGAGAAATAAGCTACATAATATTTAGATATGATCATCGGCTTTATCACAACAGCCATCTCACCATCCATATGCGTTCCATAATATTGTTGTATACTCCAAATATATACACTAAGGTTGATATATTTAAATAGTACAGCAACCTCTAAGAGAGTTTCTGGACTTCTTTAATCCAGGACGTCATGTTCATTTCCCAATTTTTAATGAAATTTAGGTTGTCTGAAAGCACAACTGAACTATCCGTGATGATTAATCTAGTTTTCAGTAATTCTAAATAGTCCTCATAAAACTATGGTTTTAATAGTACAGAGACATCTCAACTACCCTTAGCAATTAGAAAATGATTCAGTTTTCTATGATGTATTTTTCATGGAATGGAATTGTGTTGCTTATAAAATGCCTCTTAAATATTGCTGCACTGTTCTGTTGACATGTTGCCTTCATGACCATAAGAAAATCCATGTCCATTTCTAAATACATGCTACATAATTACAGCATTTGTTAAATGGAGACAGCCTTTCCCTTCCACACAAGCTTATGGAACATGAATGAAAATAGCACATTTAATAAGCCAAAGAAGTCCTGAGTGAGTGAAGTTTCATATTGTTGACAAACACCAAGACCTTCTTGAGCCCATGGAAATTTGGCAAAACCATTCCTTATATGAGCCAGGACTATGAGGGTTGGCAAAGCTTTCCCAGGGGTCTAAATGAGTGTGTGTAAAGGCTAGCAACTGCAGCTTTCTGCATGCCTTAGACTACTCTTAAAGAGTCCTACAACCAAAATACCTGAAGTTCTCGGTTGCTGATGGTAGTAGGTGCCCTTCACCAGAGTGAGTACACCCTCAACTGACTTCAGCTTTTCTGTATATGTATCTGTGTGTCTGTCCTACTTCATTCCTTCACCATCCCTATTCAGGTTTCCAGGACCCCAGACACACAGGGCATGGCAAGTAACAATAACTATTTGCACTTTATTTTTTGAACACTAAGCAAGTGTTCAACCTTAGAGTTCCTTAGAAACCTAAAATAACAACTGTGTGGCAGCTTAACTCACTAAATTTGTAGTATTTTGTAGTAGACAGAAGGTATTGTTAGTGACTTACTATCCAGAAGCCACCTGCATTTTACAAAGTTTAGTTTCACCTTGTATCATATCATCTGAGTTACCTTTAATTCATAACTATTTATAGTTTTCAGTTTCATAGCTGAGACTAAAATTCTTGTGGAGTTATTGTTTCTTAAGAGGGCGATACAGTTTAACATTTCTATTTCGATTGTCTATTTCCAAGATTCTGAAGTCTGATATAAAATTCTACAGTGTGAATCCCTCTGCTTCCAGCTGACCACCACCCCTCCATCCTGACAACTTTACCTTCTTGCCATCCTAATTATTAGTTCCTTACCATGTTGGGTCTTCCCAAAAAGTACATTACAAACCACTGGGCAGTGGTGGCCCATGCCTTTAATGCCAGCACTTGGAAGGCAGAGGCAGGTAGATCTCTGTGAGTTCAAGGTCAAACTGCTCTACAGAGCTAGGTCTGGGACAGCCAAGACTACACAAAGAAACCCTGGCTCAAAAAACCAAAACCCAAAGAAAACATTACGAACCTAGATGACTGATCCCACTGTCCCACATAGTAGAAGGAGTGAATTGACTCCCATACTGCACCCACCCATACACGCAAATGAAAAATTAAATGCACACCATAAAAAATTAAAATATAATAATTAAAAACTAAGACCCAGATGACAATAAAGGCATCTTTACACACACATATAAGACACAAGTAAATACAATGCCATTTTAAACTAAATAATCAATGTCCTAGCCTGACACTACATAATGCACTTCATGTTTTAATGGTTCATAACAATACAACTGTCAGGTGAGATAGTATCCATTATATTTCTATCATCATGAGATTCAAATTCCTAGAAGTCAAACTATGTTTAGAAGTGTAATATATGACAAAAGCCATGCATTTCAATCAGGAAGTTCAGTCTTTTAAGAATTTACTGTCTTCTATTTTAAGACTTTGTAATGACAAATTTGATTCTTCACAAATATAAATCTTATGATTAAGTTAACAACAGAGTCTAGTAATAAGGATTATGCAACTACTTGACAAGTATTTTAGTGGAGATGATATGTGCAAAGGAATTTGCAGCTTGTCTGAGGAGAGTCTTCTCAGGAAAAGAGCTTGTGGGAACGGGACGTTAATGTTTCTTATGGTGGTTACAAGTGTGTGTAGAAGAGAAAGACCTGGAACAAATGAACAAACAAACCCAAAAACTGTTAGGAAGGTTTAAATACAACACTGCAGAGATTTCACAACACAGAGTAGCAGCATAAAACGGGAATAAATGAGGTGAAATATCTGCACTGAAGGGAGCAGTCTATAGCTACTCAGAAATATCCCAGTGACCCACACAAGCATATGGAGTGATGAATGCTTTTAGGGGCAATTATTACAGCGTGTTGAAGAATGAAAACTATGGAAGTCAGAAACAATAAATCTGGAGGATGAGGAAGGGCAGGACAGACTTTCATCTGGGATCAACCTAACACATTCAAGTGTACCTTAACATACATTCTCCTGATGGCTCTACAGTGTCCAAACACGTAGACTGTAGCAAGGTAAATAAACACACATATAAAAGCAGACAAAAACATCATGTCTGTCTCTTTGATGGTGTTCTGAAACACGATGTAGATTCCAGATAGGGTAACATCAGATGGATTGAAGATAGTTATTCACAGAGGAGACAAAATTGTAAAAGGAGAGGAGTGAGAGGGATTATTAGGTCTGCAAGTAGTCTATTCTGTTTACACTTGCCTTAATCATACCTATAATTTTTTCCTGAATGTTATTAATGACTGTGGCTCTTAATCCGTCCCCTTTAAAATAACCCTTATCCTGCCTGAATGCTTACTAAATAGATGTGTCATTCAGATGCAAACAAGTAGGAACAAGGGTGTAAGCCTGAACGAAATTAGGGAGAAGAAGTTTGCCTATGTAAGTAAACAAGAGTCTTCCCGATGGAGGGATACAAAGACTAGTGTCAAAGTCAAGAAGACAAGCAAATGTCAGCCAATTACGAGAGAAACCAGTGTGTGGGTAGATAGTGTCTTTGAGTAACTGGTAGCCCTGGAGATGTCCCAGAAACGACAGCTCCAAAAGAGGAGAGACTGTTCTTTAAGAACCAAAGAATAGAGAGTCAGAGAAAAATCAGAAACCGAAGGAGACAAGAGGACCAAAGTCAGTGTAAAGTGAAAATGAACGTTCACAGCCTGCTTCCTGTGGTTTTGTGGCACACTCATGGAGACAAATCACACAGTGGAAGGAGCTCTACCTTAAAGACCCATAGGAGGCAAGCAGGAAATGTGAGTATTCCTGACAGTAGCTCCTTAGACATTTCCACCTTAACATGCTACAGCTTAAGATCAGTTAGAATGATATTTTCATAAGCAGGCAGTCTCCAGGTAACCATTTCAAATGTGCTGCACACTGTGATTTATGCAAGTCACACTTCTGTGAGGCGACTTCCTACCTGTGTTTCTGAATTTCCAACTCTGTGATATAACTTAACATTCTAAAGCACAAAACATTTCTAAATCCCAGGGAATAATTATTAATAGCAAAAAAAGATTCTATTGATCTCTAGCCCCCTTCAGACTTTGTGAAGAAGGCTTGCTGTCCCATGCATAAGCAAGAGGCCATGACAAACATTGATTTGAATTTGATCTTCCAGGTATAGTCTTTTTTCCACCTAATGACTCAAGGGTGAAGACTATTTAATGTCACAAATTTCATCCACTAGATATTCTTTATACATACTTTTCTGCTTTTATATTTATTGGGTGAGTGTGGGGGGGGTGTGTGTGTGAGTGTTTATACACTTATGTGTTCCAGGCATGTGTAGTGTGCAGAGACCAAATGAGGACCTTAGGCATCCTTTTCTCTTATTCTCCAATTTGTTCCCTTGGGAAAGCATCTCTCATTGATCTGGAATTTAGCATAATTTTTGCTAGGCTGGACAGCAACCACTTCCCAGTTGTGCTCCTGTTTTTACTCACCTCTAGCATGGGAATAGGTCACACAGTCATACCTGGCATTTTTAATTAATAATTAATTAATTATTCTCAGCCTGATCACATTTTCCCCTCCCTCCCTCCTCTCCTCCAAGTCCCTTTCCCCAACCTCATCTCCATACTCTCTCATCCATTCTTCTTCCTTTCTCTTCAGGAAAGGGCAGCCCTCCCATGTATATCAGCCAGCCATGGCATATTAAGTTGCAGTAAAACTAGGCACCTCCTCTCCTATTGAGACTGGACAAGGCAAACCAGGAGGAGGAAAGGGTCTCAAAAGAAGGCAACAGAATCAGAGACAGCCCCTGCTCCCACTGTTAGGAGTCACACAAGAAGGCCAAGCTACACAACTGTAACATACATGCAGAGGGCCTAGCTCAGTCCTACACAAGCTCTCTGGTTGGCGGTTCAGTCTGTGTGAGCCCAAGTTAGTTGAATCTGTGGGTTTTTTTTTTGTGATGTCTATGGCTCCTATAATCCTTCCTCCCCTCTTCCACAGGAGTCCCTGAGGTCCACCTAATATTTGGAAGTGGTTCTCTGCATCTGTTTTCATTAGTTGCTGGGTGGAGCCTCTCTGATGACAATTGGGATAGGCAATGATTTATAAAAATATCATTAGGAGTCATTTCATTGATTTTTTTTTTTGCCAGTCATGTTTGGTTCTATCCTGGGTCTCTAGGCTGTAGAACCTCTGGATCCCAACCCTCCAGGCAGTGTCATGACTCCCTCTCATGGGTTTCAAGCTGGACCAGTCATTGATTGGCCACTCTCATAATTTCTGTACCTCCTTTATCCTAGCATATCTTGTAGTCAGGGCAAATTGTAGGTCAAATGTTATATGGCTGGGTGGCATCCCAATCCCTCTACTGGAAGTCTTGCCTAGTTAAAGAAGATGGCTGGTTCAGGCTTCATATCTCCCATTGCTAGGAGTCTTAGTTAGAGTTCCCCCTCAGATTCCTGGTACACCTGGCTTTTATGTAGGTGCTGGGGATCTAACCTCTGGTCTCAGCCTTGTATGTCCAGCATGTTACCCACGGAACCACCTCCCTGGCATTTAGTTCTTTTCTTTCTCCTGTGTAATGATGTGACAACTAACAATTGAACCAGCTAAAAGTTAAGCACATGATAAAAGAAGAAACTGCCACCAAGAGGAGAATGTGGGTTGTGTAGACGAACAGGCTCACTGTACAACAAGGAGAGTTTGCATAAAGTGTTGGAGTTGGCATGCTTGTGCTAATAAAGCACTTGCCACTAATTGCCTGTGTAGAAATTAGTTTTGAGCTCAAATACTGTGACGAGGTATAATTTGCATATCATCTGAATAGTTATGTGACTGTAATCTGCTTTGAGGAAGCACAAATCGCAATGGTGTGCAAAAGACACAAGCCCCTGGCAGCCCCTTGCTTTGTCTCTGTGACTGCACACTGCCAAGTCCAGTTGGTCCAATGCCTTAAATGAAAATCATCAAACGGAAGGAAAACTCTGTTGACATGTTTCTTGGGGACGTAGACACGGCAGGTGAGCAGCACTGATATTATTTTTTGAAAAACTGGACTTAAGGATAAACAGATGAGGAACAGGAATAATATGAAACAATTCATTTTTATCAGATTCAAAAGACATAAAAAATTTTAGGAAAAAGAGAAGGCATATGTATAGGGTGAAAGAAAGACATGACATCCATGAAAATTTAGAGCTGGCCATCCATCTGTTCATGTTTTACACCCCAACGCAGATCTCTTCACTTTGTACCTATCCATCTCTAATAGATCTTTGCTTATTTTTGAGACTGTATTTTAATGACAACATTTCCCTTCCCCTTTGCCCTCTAAACCCTCTCCTATATCCATCCCTACTCTCCTTCAAATTCATGGCCTCTTTTATTGATTCAATTATTATTTCATTCATATCTGTATTTGTATATACACACATGTAATCTGTTGAGTCCATATAATGCAGCTACACTTTCGAGAACCTTCCTCCCACCTCCAGTTACTTGCTAATTTCCCACCTCAAGGTTTCAAACACATATTACATTTTTTGTGACATCATTGCTCATCTCCCTCTGAAAGAAATCTTTTCCATAAAATGTGCATGTCTGCATTGACTGAGCCATTGGGGTAGAGCAATACAATACAAATGTCTTGGGATTCAAAGTTTGACTAGGATTAATCACACCACTTATTCACCACATGACTTTGAAAAGTTGTTAAATCTCAATTTTCTCACATGCACATGACACCCATTTCATGCAGGTGTGGTAAAGATTTGAATAAGTAAAGCTGAGACTGAGCTATGCACCATCTTCAATTGCTGTCAGTGTGTCAATGATCTGAGCTATGCTTGAGGAAGGCAGTGCCCCACATGTATGTGATGATTTCTTGATGGAAGAAATGATTCCTGTGCAACAAAACGGCAGGAAATTTAAAAAGACACCAATACTTTGAAAGTTAAATCACATCTTTTATTTACTAAAATTTTACTTGTAATCTCATAGTTATTAGAATACAATGATTAGCCCACCACCAAGAAATTAATATTCTTAGAGAAACAAGGTATGTTTTGGTTTAACATATGACCACACACTTCAGTGAGGCTACAGAACCTGACATTTAAAATTCCATGTACAAAACTTTCTCGGAAGGCTGATGTAACAAGCTTCATTCAGTCATTAAAAAAAAATACATAATCAGAAAGAGTGAAGTTTAATGAGGTGATATTTAAAGACACTTAAAATTAATTTTCCCATTTGTTCCTTGTGTGTACTCAGGTAAAAATAAAATGCAAATTTAAAAGGTTGATAATTAGATACAATGTTATTTCCTTCTTAGAATTTTAGTGTAGACATATTGTCTTGAATGGGTTTTCCACCTTTAGAAAACAAATGATAGTTGTGATTTCAGGACCAACAAATACTTCTTTATAAAATGTAAAAATTAAAAAAAAAGCCAGTGCTAATTTAAATCCATTTTAACCTAATTATTCTGAAACTTGAGCATGTATGTGAGTTACCTGGGGATATTGTTACAAATAGGTTTGCTGGTTCAGTCCCTCCCAGGTGACACTGATCACACACAGAACACTGAGGCCTAAAATGATGCTGACTTCTCACAGAGACAAAGCCACTAAGGCCATGCTTTAAAATTAATAATTTTGTCCCCTGGCACCTTGAATAAATTCACCATAAAACTGCTTAATTTGATGCTTGGCTTGGAGATTTCAAGTAGCTATTACAATGTTTGCAATACCAATCTTTTTGTAAGGAAATGCTTCAGTCTGCATTCATAAAAGAGATTCCAGATTATTGTGAAGTTTTATATTCCTCTGTACTTTTGGTCCATCTCTGCATCCATCATGTTTTTAATGTGTATATATTGGTTAATTCAGACAGTGGAGGTAGGATACATTAAGGTATATTTTTATCTGCTCTACCAAAATTTATTTCCGAGGAAAGATGAGTTCTAAAATGTTTATGAATGGTTTAGTTCCAAAGATTTTCTTAATTGTTATTAAATATCAAAGGAATATAGTGTCTAAGAGAGACAGTATTTAGAATGAAAAGTAAATGGCTCTCCAGAATGATGTAAAGATTGTCTAGCAGGCTCTGCCACATAACACAGGACCATAAAGTCAATGGGTTTCATTGCTTGTGAAGTGAGCATGCCTTTTTAGCAAAGCATATGAGGCTTGCCCAATCTGACATCCATTCGTCCCTGTGTTTTCTCATAATACATTGATAATCCCACACATCGCTTCTGACAGTAACTATTCTCCGCATCCAGTCCCAGCCTCTTCATACATGTTGTTTTCTGGCTTTAATCAGCCCCAGCTATCTATAGAGGTCTCCCGCATGTCCTTTAAGGATCTCATTTCATTTTTCCAACTAGAGTGAGTTACTTCCCACAGCGTAGTCTTCATGTCTTTGTTACAGTATTTGTGTCATAGTTAGACTGCATCTCTTACAACAGAGACTCACTAGCAAAGGAATAGTCTGGTCATTCCTATATTGTGATGCCAACAACAGTATATTATGATAGAACCTTAGTAACAACTTTTACTCATATAAAAGACATTAGGATTCATAAGCAATCAACTGTTTTGTACATTAATGTCAGAAATCTGAAATACTGTCATTTTTTTATTATTATTTATTTATTTATTTTTTGGTTTTTCGAGACAGGGTTTCTCTGTGTAGCTTTGCGCCTGTCCTGGAACTCACTTGGTAGCCCAGGCTGGCCTCGAACTCACAGAGATCTGCCTGGCTCTGCCTCCCGAGTGCTGGGATTAAAGGCGTGCGCCACCACCGCCCGGCTCTGAAATACTGTCATAAACAGGAGACAAGAATACCTTATACAAAAATCCAGTGGGGGATTCTGGATTGGATATTGGAGAAGAAAAATTAATATGGCTAAAAATTTGTTGGAATACAAACAATGAACACATAAATATATAAGTAGTCTACAGTTAACATTGAACTATTGTTTATAATTTAGTTTTGTTAAAATTAATGTACATAACTAGAATTATGTGAAATGTTAATTTTAGAAGAAGGTAAGTGGTGGGTCCATCATCAAAACATTCTATTTTCCAGATAATGTTTCTGTAAATCCCAAACTCCAAGGTTAAAAGAAAGTCTGAACAAATCAAGGTTTCAAGCTAGGTTCCCTAAACTCATTTGATCATTCTGTAAATATTTACTAAATATGCCTGACACGTGACAGGAGTTCAAAATCTTGACATAACACAATGCACACTGGTTTGGTATTACAGAAACTCTGTTGTTTAAGTCACTGCTGAACTAGCCAACGAAAGGCACCAGTGCTGCCACTGGAATACCACAGTTGAAGACAGGCCACACAGTAAGTTTCCTTCTTATGCTAAACTGGAAATAGGTTTGTCATTCTGTTGCCTTTAGTAATCGATGTGATATTAGGGAGGAGATTTCATAGAAACAACAAAACAGAAAGCGTGAGTAGACCATGGTAGATATAAAATGTGTATTAAGTAAATAATCTAAAATACTTTCAGTGATAGTGTAAGTCACAGGTTGAGATTACACACAAGTGGTGTGGGAGAAAGCTGACAGACAGTTTCAGGACACTGGCAGCTCTCTGCAGTGAGCATCTGCAGAAGCACATCTACCGTTGTGCTCCTCCCATTTCGTTTGGAATGATGACCCCCAGAAAGTGGTGTCTTCTTCAAAGGACAACAAAACTTGTAAGGATTATGATGGCTATCTATTTATCCAAGAGAGTCTGAACATTCATCTAACAAGAATTCCCACTGCTAACACATTCTCACTTAACCAGGGAGATTTATTCACATAAGGTTGAGTATCCAGCCAACAAGAAGCCCAGCTGCTAATGTATTCTCACCCAACCCAGGAGATTTATTCACATTACATCTATAATATTGGAAACTTCAGAAAAGGATTCTTATTTTTCTTCTAAGTGGAATAAATCAAGGTGATTTCTACTACTTTAAGAACAACTATTAATTGTAAAAGAATGGTTTAGGGGTAAACAGCAGATCCTGTACATTTTTCTAAGACAAGTTTATTTTTGAAGTTACTTATAGAATTTCATACAGCTTACAGTTTTCTAGAAAAGGTTGTTTATTAAATTTTCCAGTAATCATATTAATATAACTTATTGGCTTTCAAAATTTTTATGAGCTCAGTCCTTGTAATGGAAATTAGTACAGGCAGTAGCTGTTTGGTTCCTTCTGATTAAGTTTCTACAACAGAAATGAAACCAGAATAAGACCTGGTAGTAATGTGTCCACTAACATCAAGTTTGCTTCCAATGACAGAAGGCTCCACGTTGTTTTCAACTAAGGAACTTGGCCTCATTCCACTTTTCTTAAAGATACCTCTTAACATACTTTCACCTACAAAAATGTAATAGGAGGCCCTTTAATTAACTATGTGCCAGATCCAGTGATGGACACATCTTTCCTTGGTTTCGAAAGGCATGCTTTTTTTTCAGTGTTTCTTGTTAAATAAAGAGCTCTCCGTGACGCTCATTGAATCGCTGCAGCCACAAATATGTAAGTCATTTCTTACTACTAGTCAGTTTTCCACCCGACTTTGAATCCCTCAGTTGGTTCCCCATCTCTCTTTTCCTCAGTACATGGTGAATCTGGCCAGCTCTGGGAGCACATACAGAGATCACCCAGGCACTGGTCCACATTGTCATTTTCCCAGCACTGCTTGTTCACTCATGACTCTAGTTCTTTCTTCTTTTATTAATTTTTTTTATTTATTTTACATACCAACCACGGTTTTCCATCTCTCCTTTCAAATTCCCCCCCCACCTCCTTTCTACACCCCATTCAGAAAGGGTAAGGCCTCCCATGGGAGTCAACAAAGCATGGTATGTCAAGTTGAGGCATGACCAATCTCCTCTCCACTGCATCAAGGCTGAACAAGGCATCCCACCACAGGGAATAGGTTCCAAAAAGCCAGCTCATGAGCCAGGGACAGGTCTTGGTCCCTCTGCTCAGGGCCCTACAAACAGACCAAGTTACATAACTGTCACCTACATGCTGAGGGACTAGGTCTGATGGGTGACATCGCTCTGTATGCTGTGAATGTGTTGCTCTGATTGGTTGATACATAAAATGCTGATTGGCCAGTAACCAGGCAGGAAGTATAGGTGGGATAAGCAGACAAGGAAAATTCTGGGAAGGGGAAGGCTAAGTCAGGACGGTGGTCCAGGGAACAGCATGTAATGACACACAGGTAAGCCATGGAAAATGTGGCGATTTATAGATTAACAGAAATGGACTGAGTTTAAGTGTAGGAGCTAGTCAGTGGTAGGCCTGAGCTAATGGCCAAACAGTTTTAATTAATATAAGCCTCTGTGTATTTCCTTGGGTCTGAGCAGCTGTGGGACTGGCAGGTGAGAGAGATTTGTCCTGACCACAGGCCAAGCAGGACACAGAAAAACTTCAGCTACATAGGTCATGACTGTATTTCCACATATGGCTTTTAAAAGTTCGGTAATTCCCAGGGTCTGTTGGAAACAAACATTAAGCCAGACAGCATCCTGCAATCATTGAGATGGGTACATTCCTACTACAGCTTTTTGCTACTGAGCCCCAGAATATTGAAAAGCATTCTTATGTTAAAATGAACTTTATTTTTCTAAAAGCCTTTTGTTACTTTTTGGAGAAGAGTCATTTCAAAAATAATTTTAAATTATTTAGAGCTTAGAATTTTTCTTTGCTCCTTTGGTGAAATTTTAATGAGTTTCATACAAAGACGTGACATCTGGCTGGATCCATAGGAGATGAACACTCTGAACAATAGAGCTTAGATAGCTAAGACTTTTTTTTGGAAAAAAAATTAAAAATTGAAAAAAAAAGAAGAGAAAAGAAAAAGAAAAATCTACATATCACTCAACTGATTTTCCCAGAGGGCACTGCATATCTCCTTGTACTTCAAAAATCTGGGTCATAATAAAACCATTATGTTCTTAAGGAATAATTATCTAAATGGGATACAAAGTTCCACCCCCATAAAATGCCATTAAATGCAGCTATAAGATATTACTGACTTTATAAACCTTATGCAGGTATGCTGGTTAAAACCAGCATTCTGAGGCTGTGCTGTAGATGTGGGCATTGTGTATACCAATTGTACAGATGAAATTACAGCAAGCATGTCATCAATGTAGATATATCTTTTGGTTTCTTACAGGTACTGGTAAATTTAAAACTTGAAGGGAAATTTCTATGACTGCTCTTTTTCAATGATCCATACTTATCACTAATTAAATAAGATGCCATAGGAAAAGAAAAAAATTATATGTAATGTATATATACTATATTTTGTATATGTTTACTGGACTGTGGGAAGAAAAGGCCATATTACAATACTCTAGAGATCATCTAGGCCAAACTTCCATTCCCCAGAAATTGCCAGAGATTTGTTACTGCTAGTCTCTAAAGATGACCTTAAAACAAATCATAGTTGCTGGTACACCTACTCACAGCAAACACTTCCACTCCCTGAACCAAAACTGAACTTTTAATTTTGATGGCTAGGAAAGTATGGTAGGGTTGAAGCTGAGCTAATTTCAGTTCTGTCAGAAGACTGGGAGGTTATTTCCTTTCTCTTAGAACCCAACTTCATGGTACAAAAAGCCAAGGGTGTCTTGAGACTATTACACAAAGAAGCCTAAAACATATAGAGAAGCTCTAGGGATGAGACACTGAGCGTAGAGAGAAAGAGCTGAAGGTGTGTGAATGAGGAAGTTCTTAGAAATCCAGCCTAAGCCGGGCGGTGGTGTCGCACGCTTTTAATCCCAGCATTCGGGAGGCAGAGCCAGGCGGATCTCTGTGAGTTCGAGGCCAGCCTGGGCTACCAAGTGAGTTCCAGGACAGGCGCAAAGCTACACAGAGAAACCGTGTCTCGAAAAACAAAAACAAACAAACAAAAAAAAAGAAATCCAGCCTAGTCAAACTTGGTGGGATTCCAAATCTGACTACAAACCAGACAGAAAAGGGCTGGAGACTGTAAATATCAACTGCTCAGCTGAGTCCAAAAATTCTCATAAATACAAGAAACAGTTATAAATTGTCATTATAAGCTACCAGGTCTGGATGCTTTGTTATCCTGGGTCAATAAATAGAAGGCTGATCTAGACACACAGGGCTAATACAAGACAATATTTTGCTTCTCCTAAGTTGTATTTGTTGGACCTTCCCAACTAATCACATTTGCTGCTTTCCATTTTGTCTACACCTCTTGATTTTACAAACAATTATGAGACACTTAGCAAAGTCTGCTTTGTATTATGTGTTTATTTGGGATTTTTTTTAATAACTAATGAAAGCAGAACAGATCTGCTGTTTAGCTTCAAAGCAGACACTTAAACACTTGGTATTTATTAAGTACTGTGATAGTTCAAAAAGAAGTTCTATCACCATCAATTCAATAAACAGTGAGTATTGACAACTCTGTGCTGTTGATTTTATACTGTATTAAGAAAGTTGTCATATAAAGAAGACTTCCTAAACGGCCTCCTTCTTCCAGATTTTTCCGATTTGGAAGATTTATAATATACCTCAATAATAGGTAACTTTAAGGAGTTAACAAGTGACACTGATGTCACCAGTCAAGATCCACAGTTTATAAACTTTGGGCTAAAACAACACCAAAATGCTATTTTCTAGGAATATTTGAAAAAAAATAACAGAACATGTAAATCAGCTCAGATAAGTATCTACGTTCTGCATTTCATCGTTTGCTGCTCTTAGGCAGCTCCTCTAAGTTCATTTCAGTCTTGGAGTTTCTGTTTGTAACAGTCACTGCACTGAAGACATCTCAAATCATGCAGAGCATGCTCAAACACCCAGAGCTTCACTTGGTATTCACGAATGTTATTTAAATGATTGATCTTGAGTCCACACTGGGGTGACATTAAGCTGATGTCATTCTGAAATCAGAAGTGCTCAGAACAGTACATGCCACATAGAGTCCGCAGCTCAAATAGTAAAGTATTGTGTAAACATGCGAACCTGAGTTTGGTCTCCAGAATCCACATTCAAAGCCAGGTAGTATGGACTACACTTGTAATCTCAAACCTGGGAAAGCGGGGACAGGTTGGTCCCAAGGGCCTTCCAGCAGTGTCTAGAGCAAGTAGAGTCATTGTCTCTAAAAACAAGGAAGACAGTACCAGAGGAACAGCTCTCAAAGTTGACTTCTGACCTTCACATGCATGCATACACACATTCACAGGAACCCACCCTCACTTATCCATATACATATGAACACATAAGCACACATACAAAGAAAAAATTTTGAGTAATTTGAAAATCTTACAGGTCTCAAGAGTATTAGGTGCCTTTGTGAAGGAACTGGGAATGATGATAAGTGGGTTGCAGTCATGATATCTACAGACTCACAAACTGGAAGAAGACAATTGGGCAGTTACATTTTTCTAAGCACTCCAAATGTGGCACTGATTTTTCATTAGGAAGGGTGTCATCTGGCTTCAGAGATACTCTGCTCTGGGCATTTTACATGACTTCACTCTGAATTCTTGAAAGTACTGTACATGAGAGGGACTGTTATCCTCAGTGTCCTCGTGTATAGATGAGGAAACTACCTGTAGAGAAATGTCCAACAGGACTGAACTTGGGCAATCTAGAATAAGGCCTTCTTAGAATTGGGCTGGTTTTTTGTTTTGTTTTGTTTTAAGTTATAGAAACAAGAAAATGCTAAAAGATATCCAAATGAGACATCTAGCAGTTAATTGCTCCTAGATAAACACACTTATCAACAAGCCTGGTGGCATGAGTTGAATCTCTAGGACCCAAATGGTGAAGTGATAAAAACCATTTCCTGTGGGTTGTCTTCTGACTTCCACATATGCTTGAAATGGTACACATGCCTCCACCTAATAAAAAAGTAAATACAATTGAAAATTATTTTTAAATGAAGGTCTCTGACCTATCTCACTCCTGATTCCAGATCATGGTATTTTTATCAGAATTATTGACATATGATGGCATGACTGTTATTATCTGCACTGTTATTTTTAAATCTCCTGACAACACACAGTGAAACCAAGTTGATCTCTGTCAACTATTCCCAAGTAGATATTCTTGAATTTGAAATACACATCATCAGAGAACCCTGAGAAAACTTTTTGCTCTAATACTGTATAAGTCACATGGATAGTGATAGATTCACTCCAAAAGCCCTATGTTGATCTCAAAGGACATGCACACAATACTTTTATACTTTTATTATAAAAGGGGACACACTTGGAGTTGTCCTTATCACAATTTTGAGTGAAATCTATGATATGTCAGGAACTGAGAGAAGATAGATATAATTACATACAATTGTACATTGTAAGTATATTATTTACTTTTCTACTGCTGTGCTAAAACACCATGACCAAGGCAACTTAGAGAAGAGAGAGTATGTGTGGGCTGATTGTTCCAGAGGATTTGAGTCTGAGGAAAGAGTGAAGGCATGGTGTCAGGAGCAGGAAACAGAGGGTTCATGTCTTAAACTGTAAGCATGAAACAGAGAGAGCTCACTAGAAACAGTATGAGTCTTTTTTTTTTTTTTTTTGGTTTTTCGAGACAGTGTTTCTCTGTGTAGCTTTGTGCTTTTCCTGGATCTTGCTATGTAGACCAGGCTGGCCTCGAACTCACAAAGATCTTCCTGCCCCTCCTCCCAAGTGCTGGGATTAAAGGCATGTGCCACCACCGCCCAGCTCGGTATGAGTCTTTAAAATATCAAAGCTGGCCTCCACTGACACACTTCTCAGAAGGCCACACCTCTTAAACTTACCAAAGAATGCCATCAATTGGAGATGAAATATTCAAATGTCTAAGAGTATGTAGGGGCCATCTCATTCAAACCTCCGTATTTTGTAATAGAGGCTATGGATTATCAAGCCTGCATATATATATACTGCAAAATCATAAATATGTGTGCATGTATGCATGTACTTATACATACATTATATATTCATGCATGTATATGTATGTGTGTATATATTATATGTATGTATATATGTATATATAATTGTACATGTACATATAATCATACATACATGCATATATAACTTTATAGGATATATATAGATGATAGAGATATAAGCATATATATATATATATATATATCTCCTGAAAAATAATACTGATTTTTATTTCAAAAAGCTGAGCTTATTAATATTTCAAAAAGAAATTTACTCTCATTATACTAAAATTTGCTATAAGACATTATGACTAAAATACATAATCTGAACATTTATAAGTTGGTGCATCCAATGTAATTTCCTAATGTATTGTCTTTATAAACATAGTTATTTTGCATACAAGAGAGACAGTATTTCATTTTAATTAGGTTGTTTAAATTCTCTACCACTAAGAGAAACAGCTTAGGGTATGAAACATAGCCCTAAGCTGTAAAATTTTACCTAATAAATAAGATTAGAAACCAAGCACCCAATTTCCAAGTCTTTAAGCCTAATGGCCAAGTAGTTCTTCTATCAATAAGCATCCTACAAATATGATGTGACACTTATTGAACTAGCTACTCAGAATTCAGAAATGATTGAGAATCCAATAGCAGAAAGAGTGAGAGAGATGAACAATAAAATTTGTGTCACTCAACACATATTTAATACTTTTTGAAGAGTCAATATACAAAAGAATGGAAGCTATTACTATTTTAAAGGTCTTTCTACATACTAAGAACTAATCTAAATAATTTCATAGATTGAAATATTTGCTCACCTTTTTATTTCTGTTATTTGTACTGTTTTACAGGTAAGGAAATTAAGACTTAGGGAATAATTTCCCCAGTGTACCATCACAGTCGGCTTTTATCTATTTTGAGCTCCAGCAGGAGGCTTAGAAGGGTGAAGCAAAGCCAGCTAAATACTGATAAGGCAGCATGATGCCTGTTATATAAAACAAGGGCTCTGACCCCAGAAGAAGGAAGGGTTCACTCTTCTGCTGTGCGATAGCAAATATTTTAGATCGGAGCTCTCTTTGTAGTAGCGTCTACAAAACCAAATGCTGGAGAACAGGAAATGAACATTGCAGGCAACGGGAACACACGGCAGCATAGCTGTGTATTCGCACGGTGACGAGTACATTAGTGCTTCTGCAGCAATGCAAAGGGAAGAGCCCTGGCAGGACTGGGAAGAAAAACATCCTTGGGAGTCACATCCGGAAGGACCTTGCAAAGCATGACAAGGGAATGAGGTCTGGCAGTGGGAAGGAATCAAAGTCACCTAAGCAGAGGAGCGATACTGTCTAATTGTCTGTTACGAAGTTATCCTGTCAACAGAGTAAGGATGGCCCCTTGATAGAGATCAACAGGGAGAGCAAGTGCAGTCAACAAAGAAGAGAAATAAATGATCTGTGAGGGATGCCACATCTCACTGGCAGAAAATTTCCTTGTGATCATTTTTTTTTTCTCTTTCAAGGTGGTTTGAAAAAAGCAAATCACACCATCAATTTGCATACATAGCCCAATTCAAAATAAGAGGAGCGGTGCTTCCAACTATATGGCTTTCCTGCTCTCACTCTTTGTCCCATTGCCAAATCCTTTCTCAAGTCCCCACAACTCCTGCTAGTGGAAAAAAAAAAAAACCAGGGTAACAATCAAATGACATTTACAGCTGTACTACTCAGACTTACCAGAGGAACAGAACAGAATGGAGACCTATTGACTTAACTAATGACTTTCCTATAAACTTGCATCTACACCTAGTTCTACATCTATACCCATCATTGTGGGCAAGATCTATAAGAAAAAATTAGCTCACATGATTTTGGGTCCTGAGACATCTAAATTCTACTGCAGGCTCAAAGACCCCAAAGCAGCATAAATGAACTTCAAAGGCAGCCTCTTGGTGAATCTCTCCCATCTGGCTATGCCTGTCTTTATGCTGTATGTAGGCTGTCCACTTATTGAAGGTTCATTCACATTATAAAAGTTCCATCTTTTTACTCAAAGCCCATTCAATTAAATCTTAATCTAATCTGAAAACGTCTTTTTAACTGACATATCAGCTTAACCATTCTCTCGGTTGTTACTAAGCAGATGTCAGGGAAAATTACTAACCAAGTAAGCTACCTTTCTTTTAAAGTTTATCTTAGCCAATGGGATAGCAATAATGAAGCATTCATAAGAAGCTTCCATGAATATTTTCCAATGCCTTTCAGCCCAATATCAAGAAAACTCTCTCAGTGGCTGCAGAAACTTCTTAGTGAGAGTCAAATTCAGGATTCCCTGGATCCTTCTGGATGAAAACACTTCCTTTTTAGCAGTCTCTTATACACTATCTGAATACCAGATACTATATACTACCTACCCGGGCAAGAGGAATGTCTTGTTTTTGTGGAAGGCATCTTAACATTCCTGTTACTTTGGCAGGACAAAATAAATTAATAATGTAAAAGGAAAATTTAGACTCAAATGTCTATATTGGCCATTTGCAAAGTCAGGATTTGGAGACTCATTTTATTACTTGTTGCGAAACCAGTAAGTACTATTACATATTTTTATGATTTGGAGAAATGGGAATGATTTCCATGTATTACTATCATCAAATAATATTTGTAGTACTTAATTCATGCAAAAGAGCATATACGAATAACATCATCTTCCAGAGGTACATTCTCTGTGTTGAACCTTCTTTGTGTTGAACACTGAAGAAGAGATGAGCTTTGCTTCTCTACAACTTGAGAGCTGTCTTTGTGGATGTGCACACAATACTATCTGCATGTGAGACAGGTATGGACTATATACACAGACAGCCATAGCCTAATTTTTGGCAACCACTCCCTCCCTCAGGACCAGTCCCCTTCCATCTGTCCCTCATTCAACTTAGGACTCTAAAGCACAGGCAGCTTGGGAAAAGAATATGCAACAACACAAAGAGCAGCCTTCCTGGCCTAGCAGTTGCTTATTCAAATTAACTTTGTCTAGTCAGTGTGCATTAATGAGGAAGGTCAGATTAATTGCTCCCCTGGCCTAAATAAGGCAGAAAAGTCAGTGCTCCTCCACATGACTCAGAGATTCTGGAAAGATCCCAGATTTCACAGTTAGCAAAAGGCAAGTGGTGTGGCCACAGGCAGTTCCAGGAAGTTTCCTTGTTTTCTTATTTATTTATTTTGCAGTAGATTCAAGGGAGATCATTCCATGGAACTCTCTAGAGCTTATCTCCTTCTCTTTAGAAGAATGTGATGGAAAGCAGTTTTGAGAAAAGAATGTAGTTCACAAGCTGCCAGGGAGAGAGCAACACATTCCTCCTCTTTACATGCACAGCTGGTACACTCTATTTGCATATTCATGTTTGTGCTAAGCTCAATATTTGAGAGTACCATTTCAAGTAAGAAAACCAGAAGAGCGGCATCATGAAGCTCTGCGTGTTCCCTCTGGCTTTTTCTTTTTTTCTTTTTTTTCCAGTTAAGGCAAATTTCTGCTAGAATGGTGATGTTTTCAAATGTGTCCAAGGAGAGCTCTGTCAGTGTGGTGATATATTTCAGGGAGAAAATGTGCTCTTGGGAATATCGATTCTTGCCAATAAAGTTGGTACATGACAGGGCCACAGTAACATTTATTTTAACATGGCTTCTGCTTTTACAGAAAGTTAAATTAGATTTAGTGCAAAGGCAAAAATGATTTTTCTCAGACTGTAAGTTCATCCTTCCATTATTCATCTCCAGTGATAGATAGAGCATGTGTTGCAGTCCATCTGGATGGAGAACAGATCAAAATAAACGACATGAAGCAGAAATGTGTGCCATGAACAATATGTTCCTTTGAGTCAATTTTTTTAAACTTGATGGAATGCAGCTTATTAATCAATACATTTATCATTCAATAAAATATGTAGATCAGAAATATGGAATGACATATGAAATTACACTATGCACATTAGTAAACATCTTTAATCTATAACACATGTTTTAGGATGTATATAAATAAGTTTGAAAGAAACCAATATGGTTGGAAAAGCTGTTCCTAGAGGTGGTAGTTTATTAAACCAAACACTCTAGTGGAAGAGGTGGGATACATCCCATGGGCTGTTGTTTAGAGATATGTGACAGGACCCCAAAACAATACAGTCTCCTGCCATCTTTTCATTTACTCCCCAGGACTAGACAATTAGAATATTTTGCTGAAGAAACTGCACATGGTGGTTTCATGATGTAGAGAATTTTTTTTTCTGGAAATGAGTGGGAAGCTTTCTTCCTGATAGCTAGCTTTTACATCCCCAGGAGATACAGGTTACTGAAGTTTAACTCAGGTGTAAGTCCTATGAACAAAGAGATCAACTGACCAAATAAGATGTGCCCACCTGTGAAATAATGGCATTACTGTTAGGAGGTCTGCCAACTGTTCTGATTAGATTCAAATCCTGCTCTGTAGGAAGGAATCATATAAACCTGGTTTAAAAAATACATGATGGAAGAGATCATATATCACAAGCCCAAGGGGTAGAATGAATAACGTTGTACAACTAGATTGACAGAGTATCAAATTACCTTCTAAAGATGTTTATAACTATAGAAACCTTCTATTCTCATAGTAAAAAAAAAGTCTTTCTTTTCAATAGTGGAATATGCACAAGCCACTGTGAATGAGAGATGAGTTTTCAGCCCTAAACATGACATTTATAGAATCCTCTCTAATTTTTTAATATTATAGATGAAGTGAAGCAAAATTAATGTAAGAGAGAGAATATAGGTATAAAAGATCTAAAATGGCATCTCTGGAAATGATACAGTCATTGTAATCACAAATTCACAGCAGCTGTAGATGCCTGGACTAAATCTGTACAAGGATAGGCCCATCCACAATGAAGTACTGACAGAGGAGGGGCTCACAGCTCAACTGTTTGCTACTGATAGATTCAGAGAGTGGGGAGTTACTGCTTTTAGTTGTGACCCTCACCAGGTTCAATGGATAGTTCCAATAAAAATGTCACATAATAGATGACCCAGATTAAACTAAATGGCTCACAAAACAAAACCCAAAGTCATGAATCTTGGAAAGAACTGGTATGGGGTGGAGTGATAGGTATGGTGAAAAGATAAGACAGGGTAACAGGAAAGACTAATAACATACTATATACATGTATGAAATTGTCAAAGAAGTAACAGTTAGCCAAAATGTACTTGTTCAGGAGTACCCTATTATTTGGAAAATCATAATATATTCTGAACAACCCTTTTTATATTATTTGAACGCAAACTAACTGACCATGTCTTCATCAAGAAACCTGAACAATGAATTTTCAACATTTTCTTCCTGATCCCATAGGATCTTGGGGCCAGTCAGGCCACCTGCAATGAATATTGACTTGTCCACTAATTCTTTCATAACAGAATGTTCAAACATTTAGATAAGTAATTAAGCAATTAATGATGGATACAGCAATGGAAGCATGAAGGATGGATGGGTAGATGGATGAGCCTATTAAGTATTTGAGAAAACAGCGATGTCAACTAGAACAGAAGAAAATTGCCTTGTACAGAATGGTGCAGTGGACTCTAGCAATAGGGCTTTGCCATGAACTTGCGGAGAATGATCAATAGCCTGTGATACTGGCAGGGGGTTTTATGGGGATTCTTTGGCCATTAAAGCAATATGATGTAACCAATTCCAGACACTGGAAGTTTTGCTTGGTGATATATCTAGTTGAGGCATTGTCTCTCCCATTATACGGTGACTCTACTTAATTTCCTTTTACTTATGTATATGCTTCAGGAAGTCTCTATAGTAGGTTTTCCTGTGCCTTTCAAAAGGCCTTAAGGTACTTATTCTTCCCCATATTCCCTCCTTTACCTTGCTCTCCCAAACCCTCACAATTTAATCTTCCCATTCTAGTTCCTCTTTATCTTCCCACAGCACTCTCTTCTACTTCCCCTTCCTTGGAAGATCTTCTCCTCCTCCCTGGTCCCTTCACTAATTACCTAAGCTCTATGGTTATTCAGATTTGAAACACACATATAAAGCTTAAAAGCTAACATCCACCACATATACCATATTTGTCTTCCTGGTCTAGGTTACCTCTCTCTGGGTGGTTGTTTCTAGCTCCATCCACTTACTAGGATAATGTCATGGGAATCAGAACATCTGGATTCTAGTTTTACTGCTGTACCTGAAGACCCAAATTATCATGGGAGCATATTTTGATACAAAACTCAGCTATGCTTTTATTTACCTGGCTGCACGTGTGTGTGTGTGTGTGTGTGTGTGTGTGTGTGTGTGTGTGTGTGTGTGTGTGTGTGATTAGACCCCACCCCTCAACTTCCATTTGATTATAGGTTATATATTCAGTGCCTCATAAAATACTGTCTCTCTTCTTTCCCCTCCCTTCCAAAATGTGCTTTAGTGTATAATCTTTATGCTCTACAACATAACAACACATGCAACAGGTGCTTTTAAAACCATTTTTTATTCTTCTCCCATATATTACATCTTGACTACAGTTTCCCCTTCCTCCATTCTGCTCAGCCCCCCTCCTACCTCCCTTCTCCCCCAGATCCACTCCTCCTCTGTTTCCCTTCAAAAAAAAAAGCAGGCCTTACAGGGATATCAACCTAATATGGCATAACAAGTTACACTAAAACTAGGTACAAATCCTCATTTTGTCCATCCAGGCAACATGGTAGAAGAAAAAAGGGTCCCAAGATCAGGCAAAAGATTCAGAGACTATCTCACAACTCCTACTGCTAGGAGTCCCATCAGAACACCCAGCTACACAGCATGTACACGAAAGACCTAGCATGGGCCCATACAGGGTTTGTGATTGCTGCTTCAGTCTCTGTGATCCCCTCTGAGCCCTGCTTAGTTGATTCAATAAGCCATGTTTTCATGGTGTCCTCAACCCTTTGGCTCCTACAATCCTTCCTCCCCCCTCTTCTGAAGGTTTCCCCTGGCTCCACCTCGGCTCCCATCAGTTGCTGAATGATGCCTATCTGATGAGAATTGGGTTAAGAATACCTCTTTATTTACTTGGTTGTCATTTTGTACAATACTTCAGTTTGAAAATCACATTTTCAAAATGCAGCTATTAAAACTGAAATAAGACCTCTGACAAAACAGGACAGACCAGAGTGCAACAATCATCTCCTTGGTTCTCAACATGATCTCACTTTTCGGAATATCCACTGTGGAGTTTCTGTGAGGGAAAACTGCTCTGGAAATCATGGGTTTAACATAGGAGAGACAGAGTGCTTCCTTGTGAGGCAGCTCATTTTAGGCAAAGTGAGACAAAATAGGTGGCCTTTACTGCCAGGCTGCAGGGTTTAGACTCACCCAAGAAGCACTTCTGGTCATGTATGTAGGGGAAATTCTAGAGAACCTGGGAGAAGATGACTCATGTTCAAAATGTCTGGCACCTTCCCAGACATAAAGAAGTCCAAGGAAAAGCAGTCTCGTCTGCCTTTCTTACTTCTTCCTGAGCAAGCTCTGCCGACGCCACCTTCACCACCTTCCACTGACCACACAGTCCAATTGCTCCAGCTTTGCAGTGTGGATTACATGCCAGCAGCTCTCCAGGAAAAGGACAGGCCTTTGGGACAGGATTGGGATGGAGGAAGCATCCAAATGCAGAGACTGAGCAGCCATAGAGCTGGACTATACAACACCTCCTGAGTAAGCCAACTGAGTAAGTCCTCTTTTATAACACATGTATACTCTGTCTCTTGTATTCCCCTAAATAACACTGCTTAATACTTAATACTTGGTTATTTTAAGTTATGATCTCTAATAATGAGGAAAGGAAAGCTAAGGAGTGGGAAAGAGGGTGAGGCAGAGCACTGTAGAACTATTTTAGATAAACTGACAGGTGGGGAGAATCATCTACATCACAAACATGGAGATAAGCATGCATATAAATGAAAACTGTTTTTTAATCTTCTGGCCAGAAATGGCTGACTATGCCATGAACTAAAGACAATCTTGTGGTTATTGTCCATAACAAACCCATTGAGGAGCGAGGGAATAGCTGTGCTGCATATAATTAAGTTGTGCTTCACAGCAAACTAGTTCAAGTTCATTGGATTAGATTTGCCAGTCAATTTAGCTCTGTTAGTGAAAGTCTTACAATGTGAGGGACTGTAAATGGTAATAAAACAAGAAAGTGGGCAGACATGAGGACGAAGCAAGGATTTGAGGTTTGCACATCAAAAAAGTGAGGCCAGGTGGATGGTCTAACACCCAGGGTGAAAGAGCAGAGACAAAGGCATCCTAAAAGTAAGCAGAAACCCAGGGAATGGGAGACTAGGGCAAATAAAGATGCAACCCAAATTCTTAGTTTTCATTTTTTAATTATATGTATGTATGTATGTCTGTGTGTGGGTAGATTTGTGAATACAGTTGCTTGCAGAGGCTCTAGCTGTGGAAGCTTCCAGAGTTGGAGTCACTGGTGTTTGTAATGTGTTCAGTGTGGGTCCTGGGAACTGTGGGGCAAGAATTTCCACCCAAAACCTGAGAAAGCTTTTTTTAAAAAGATCCTAAAATGGAGCTAAAAAACAGCTTCCTAGTGTGTCTCTTAGGCCAGCTGCAGCCTGCAGGCTTGAGCTACAGTATGGCGGGTTTGTGGCATGTGGGCTTGACCTGCAGCATGGCGGATTGCTGTACACAGTGGCATCTCCAAGCTGCTCATGCTGCATGGTGGATTTAGCTTTTGCTAGTAAAAAAAAAAAGAGGTTTCTGGGCTACATACTCCTTGATGGAGGCATAGACGCACTGCCTCCCAGAGTCAGTGGAGAACATAGCTTCCAGAGCTGGAGGTGAATTACCTCTGTCTTATTGAAAGGCTGAAATGGGCGGAGTCAGCAGCCAAGGCTGCCACTTCAGTCTTTAACACGTAGTTCAGCAGTTTAAAATCTCTCCTTGTAAGAGAAGGATTATAGATTCACAATGAGACAGATTCAGATGAAATAAAACTCTAAATTTTTTATAATGTGTGTACAAATGTATGTAGGCTTGGAAGAGAGAGAAAAAGGAATATATGCAGTTACATAAAGAAATAGATAGTTTTAAAAAATAAAGTCTTTAAAGAGACAGTAAAAGTAATATAAAAAATAAGCCATGTAAAGATGGAAATCACACAGAGAGTCTGGATTATAATCGCTTTGGGATTTTTAACTGGAGAGAGACATTTGATTATAAAGGCTGCTAAGTTAAACCAATATATGTATTTTAAAGGTATCTTGACTTCTCAATTTGGATCTAAAGATTTGTTGCTTTGAAAATGAGGCTCTGCTTTTTATTTCCACAGGAAACAAGAGGCTATGGATTTGTTCCAAGTTAAGATGGATCAGCTTTGATCAAGCCAGACCTCCTGAACCTTAACAGATGGTACCTATCTACAAAGGTTATAGCCAGTCTTCCTAGGATTTGAATATTATCTCAGATTTTCCCCTAAGATTGCCAGTGCCCTCAACCAGCAGGAAGTAGTATGAGAAGCTACGCCCAAATTCCCAAAATATTGTTTATAAATGTTTATTTTTATTTAAAGGGGGTTGATTATAAGTGCAATCTCTTTCTAAAGAAGAAAAGGTGATAGTATAGATATAATAAGATGAAAGGGTAGATTATTGAATCTACTATTAAAGAGCAAAAACTTGTTTAAAAATGTTTTACATTGCTATGGATTTTAGTTTATTGATACAAATTTAAAGTTAATTTTGTTATGCTGTATGTATATTTCTACTCTTGTTTAAAGTATT
The DNA here is from genome assembly GCF_007827085.1 of Peromyscus californicus insignis. NCBI lineage: Eukaryota > Metazoa > Chordata > Mammalia > Rodentia > Cricetidae > Peromyscus > Peromyscus californicus. The sequence continues at coordinate 55,196,061 of NW_026294534.1, read as the reverse complement.
TTGTTTGTGCAACTCATTTGAAATTGTAGTGTATAGTTGAGAAATACAGATTAATATTTAGTCATCTATAATAATCAAATTTATAGTCATATTACTTAAGTTTTCTAGATATACATAGATATTTCAATTAGGTAGGTGACCTTCAAACACTTCAAAGACATACAGAATATGGCATTTAAAAACTTGGACTTTTCTGGACAGTGAGACACATCTGCTCCTGACAGCATGCATTTACTTCAAAGAGGAAGATGGGTGAAGAAGACACTCTATATGGAATTTATTTTCTTCTTGGCACAAAATGGCCATTTGGGCAAGAACCTGCTCTTGCCTGGACTGCTTAACAGTATGTTATATAAACTAGACATGCAGGACCCATAGGAAGGTGACCACTGAACTTTGCAAGGTGAGATGGTCCTTCAGGTTCCTGCTTCACAGAGGAAACTGCCAGACTTTCTACAGGACACAGAGAGAAGTGACTGAGAGATTCTAGGACTATAGGCTGAAGATGGATGCCCCAACGTTACAGAGGAACTTTGGATGACTGTCCTGGCAGGCAGCTGTCATTTTCAGAATTTTGGAAGTGGCTTACAATGCATTTCCTGTTCACTTATGGAATATTATATCCTTCTGGGGTCTTTGATGTAGTTGAAGACTGGATAGTTATAATTATAATTTTGCTTAGTTATGATAAAAGATAAAATAGATATGAAACTTTAGAATCACAAATATAGGATAGATAGAATATTTTCTTTAATTTTGCCAAATACAAATAGACTAGATATTGTAACTGTAATTCTTGATTGATAACTGTTCTATTTTATGTAATTTTATTATATTAAAGTTAAAAACCTTCCTTTTTGTTTAGACCGAAAAGGAGAAATACTGTGGGATAATGCTTTCGTACACTGGTTTAATAAAACACTGATTGGCCAGTAGCCAGGCAGGAAGTATAGGCGGGGCAAGCAGACTAAAGGAATGCTGGGAAGAGGAAGAGCAGAGTCAGGAGTCACCAGCCAGACAGAGGAAGCAAGATGTCAAGGCAGAACTGAGAAAAGGTACTAAGCCACATGGCTAAACATAGATAAGAATTAAGGGGTAATTTAAGTGTAAGAGCTAGTTAGTATTAAGCCTGAGCTAATGACCAAGCAGTTATAATTAATATAAGCTTCTGAGTGATTATTTTATAAGCAGGCCATAGGACTGTGTAGGTTTTGTGGGACTGAAGAAACTTCCAGCTACAGAGGTACATGCTCTTAACCACTGAGCCACAGCTCCAGAACCCAGATTCTTGATTCAAATATTTAGGGTCTCCATGGTAAGATACATTATTAAAGGTCTAGGAACTAGATAGAAAGATTTCATGTCTTTAAGATATCCTCTAACATTATGGAGCCATTCAAACACAATATTACCCTTTTAAGTGGTTTGATTGGCCAATTTAATTAGACTGAGAGAAAAACTCAAAGGTTATTAGTAATGTGTGTTGCTAGAGTTTTTCTGCCTGGCCCACAGTCAGGGCAAATCTCTCTCACCCGCCAGTCCCAAGCCGCTCAAACCCGATCAAGTAAACACAGAGACTTATATTGGTTACAAACTGTATGGCCGTGGCAGGCTTCTTGCTAACTGTTCTTACAGCTTAAATTAATCCATTTCTATTAATCTATACCTTGCCACGTGGCTTGTGGCTTACCGGTACTTTACATCTTCCTTGTCCTGATGGCGGCTGGCAGTGTCTCCCCCCCCAGCTTCCTGTTCTCTCAATTTTCCTCTCTGTTAGTCCCGCCTATACTTCCTGCCTGGCCACTGCCAATCAGTGATTTATTCATTGACCAATCAGCAACACATTTGACATACAGACCATCCCACAGCAAATGTGTTCTTCAGGGTATGTCTGTGATGGTTTTTCAGACACAACTAAGCGAGGAAGACAGTAATACAAAATGGACCAGTAAATGTAAAATGGACTTAGTAATATAAACTCTGCCTCCAATAAACTGGAGGCAGAGATAGGACAAAAGGGAAAGAGGAGGGCTGCCATGATATAAAGATCTCTCCTTCATGACACCATCCCACCACAGGGTTTGGACTTACTACAGCAGAGGCAACTGATTATAAAGTAAAACCTCCAAAGCCATGAGCCAAAACATTGCCTGTTTTTAACTTGACTTTTGCGGGTACTTGCTGTAATAACAGAAATTAAAACAATAAGGAATGCCTTTTATGCAGCTATTAAAAACGTGGATGAAAATAGTGAACTCCAAGCAAGCCAAGGTAAAGGTCATTGCCAAAAAGAAATCTTCAGTTAGCATTTGAAATAATTCAATCTTGAAAATCCAAAGTGCATTGTACACTGATGTAATACATTTCTTTATACCATAAGGTCTTTATGGTAAGGTGTCTTCAGTGTTAAAGAGTTCTGTGAGGTATAAAAACCTCAAAGGCTCAATTTAGAAGAATCAAATTGTCACGATCAGTGACAACTGTTAGAGTTGTAAAGTTAAATTAGCCGCTGAAATTAACTAATCAAGAAATGCCAAAAAATGATTTCTATATGTAAATATGGTATTAAAATAGACTGTCAGATCCTTGCAAATACAGTGTGGTGGCAAGCATAAAATCTCCACTGAACTTCAGAGACTACTAAGGCCAGCTGCACAATTTGTCAAGTGTAAAGTCCACTCTAGAACACAAATTATCAACATAAATTTTAGGGAAGACTACATATTAGTTTTTCTCTTGTAGGATAATCATCAAACTTTGTGACTTCATTGGTGTGTTATTTAGGTGTAGGTCACATTCAAATAAACTCAGTGGGGTTCATTCATGTAAATATCAGTGAGGGACATCTGACTTTAGCTTCATTCACATGTTTAATGTTTATCTGTGTGCTCTATAGAAAGGCCTGGTTTCTGTGATTCTTAGCTGTCTGGCTTTTAGGAAAACACAAGGAACAATCCTAATGGACAAGTACTTTTTAAGACTTGGTTTGCATCATGCTCTGTCATCTCCCATTGTCTAAAGTAGGCTTTAAGATAAAGCTCAGAAACATGTTTGAGGAGAAGGATGCACATCACCCAAGATCTTCAATCTTGAGGTATAATAAAGATCAGTGGTTGCTGCAATGAATGCACCAAATTGCATAGAGAAACTAATGTTAAAATTAAATTTTCACATTAAAAATGTGAAGGATATAGTGGTAAAAGTAGCAAATAAAGGTTCTGATAAACATAATGAAAGTCCTAGATTTTATAGGGAATAAAAGATGTCTCTCTTGTTCAAAGGTATCCTCACCCCAAAGTGTGGTTTTTATTGTCAAAAAGTAGACATACACTGAATAGATAAATAACTTGAAGTAGAAGTCAAATTTCCTTCATAGACTCTAGGATGCTGAACCATATCTTCTGAATAGCACATCTGAAGAAAAGCTGGGTAATGCTGTGGCTTTGAAAATGCCCTCTGGCTTACACCATGATTTTCTCCATTATTAACAATCTTTAGAGATCATTACACAGGTTGTTAGAACTGAAATTTCTGACCTATAAAACAGAAGTACCTGCATCTGGTAGCCTTAAACATGACCCTGAACTATTTATTGCTACATTCTTCAAGAGGAAGTATCTATAGCCCTTCTCTTTTCATAGGGTAGCCTTGTAACTATTTGCACCAATAGGTCTAGTGAAAGCTTTCTTCCATACTTCTAAGAGGTGATTATAACAGATGATGCAGCTTAACTTTGCTTGTGGCTTCAATGTGAAATGTTCCTTTAGGCTCAGGACACTGGGCCCATTGCTGGTGGTGCTACTGGGGAGGTTTGGGGTACTTTTAGGGAGTATTATCTCACTGGAAAAGGGTTACTGGGGAGTAGACCCTGAAATATTATAGTCTAGCCCCACTTTCTGGCTTCTCTTTACTTTTTTGGACATAGTGCGACCATCTGACTTATCTTCCCACTGCGTGACACGACAAGCTGTATATTCTAAAACTGTAAGTAGCAATAGACCCTCCTTGAGTTGGTTTTTGCTGTGCATCTGGTCACTTCTGTAGAAAAATAACTAACACAGCCTTGATGATTAGAACAAGCCTCCTTGAAGGACCTAATTTCCACTGAGAAGTTATTTTTGCCCTGAGATGATCACGTTAGAGGGAAGCCACATGACACAAAACAGCTATGTAGAGATATTCCATATGGCAGCCTGTCATTGTCTCTTTTCTAACCCTTGTACTATATAAATGAATGAACAAACTATGATTGAGACTTCCCTGCTGAGGCCCCATCCACATGGAACAGAGGTACCATCTTGTTCTGTCATTCCTACATTTCCGCTATTCTGAAATCATAAGCCTAGGAGTCTTTGCTTTAAGGCACAAATATTTTAACTTAGTTTTACAAAGCAGCAATAATTGTAAAAGAAACGTAGAACATAAAAAAAAGTGGTGGTGCCATAAAAACCCAACACAGATACATGATTTTGGAGATGGTGACATGCAGGAGCTGAAGGGATTTGTGTGACTGTAGGTGTTATTGTCCATGTGACTGGGTCACTGCATGCCTGGGTGCTTGGCCAGACACTACTCTAAGGGTATCTGCATTTCTAGGTGAGATGAATAATTTTAGTAGTAAACTGAATACAGCATATTATCTCTCCCATTCCTGATACAAGTGGCCCTAAGCCACTGTGTCAAGGATTTGAATAAAACAGAAAGTCTGAGTGAAAGGGAATGCTTCCTGTTTTGTTGTCTGAGATGACACATTTGGTTTTTCTGTACAAAGATAAAATATGATAAAATAACAACTGGGCTCTTCCTGGATTACAGGCATACCAGTTCTTGGACTAAACTTATGCTTGCTTTTGGCTGTTTCAGAAGTTGCCAACTGCACAATTTGGGACCTCTCAGCTTCATAATCACACATGCCTATTTTTTTTTATGATGAATTATACATGTGCATCGCCAATTGTTCTGGTGTTTCTGGGAGAACCATAGCTAACACAGATCTGAAAGACACTATAGGAGTTGGAAGGACCTCAAGGAGATAATTGATAAAGTTGAGACAATTGAGAAAATTGTCAGGGCTGAACAAAAGTTTAACCATTGTTAGTTGTAAAAACTTATGCAAGAATCAATTGTAAAAGTTAAAACAGCCAAGAGGATTATTGATCTAAAGGGATGCACATAAGATACAAATGAAGAGAGAAACTGAGAGGAAACTTAAGTTTTCAAACACAGTGTACATGAGGATAACATTCGCTAGGCATAAAAATCAAACTACTAACCCTCTTCCATTTCTCCCAGCGGAAGAATCTCAAGTGTGGTAAGCATCTCAAGAGTGAAGATGAGGTCATGGGAATAACTACACAAACCTTTCAGTAGTACTTAGAGGCTGGGAGACAGCTTGTGTGATCAAATGCTTGGTGTGTAAGCACAAGAACCTGCATGAAATCCCTAGAACCAAGATGAAATAAGTGGATGTGATGGTGTGCTTTTACAATCTTAGCACAGGTGTGGCAAAGATAGGTAGACCTCTGTCTTGGTGACTGTTCTATTGCTGTGAAGAGACACCATGACCAAGACAACTTACAGGAGAAACTATTTAATTGGGGGCTTGCTTACAGTTTTAGAGAGCTAGTTCATGATCATCATGGCAAGAAGCAGACAGGCATGACACTGGACAGTAGCTGAGAACTTTATATTCTTGTTACAAAAGGAAGAAAAAGAGGGAGAGAGAGAGAGAGATTGGGTCTGGCATGGGCTTTTGAAACCTCAAAGCTCTCCCACAGTGGCATACTTCCTACATAAGGCCACACCTATGGTGATATTTTATTTGTGCTGAAATGTGATTTTATTTGTATGTTAATAAATAAAGTTGCCTGGGGATCAGAGCTAAGAGCAAGCCATTAAGCAGAAGTCTGGTAGTGGTAGCACACGCCCTTAATCCAATCACATGGCAGGCAAAGTCTCTGTGTGTTCAAGGACATAGCCAGCATGGTGACACATGCCTTTAATCCCAGTATCAACCATAGAGACCTGGAGGTCTGTATAGACAGGAAGTGACAAAACCATATGATTGGGTTTAGAACCAATGAGAAGGCAGGACAGAAAGGCAATAAAAAGACAGGACACAGGAAGAAGGTCTCTCTCTCAGGGGAAGGACAGCAGCAAGTGGTAAGATAACGTGGTCTTAGCTCTTAGCTACTGCTCTGATCTCTGGGCTTTTAACTATTTGGCTCTGTTTCTTATTTAATAAGACTTTTTAGAATTACATCTACACACACCTACTTCACCAAGGCCACACCTCCTGACCCTTCTCAAACAGTTCAACTCCCTGTCCCTGGTGACTAAGCTTTCAAATAGATGAGCTTAGGAGGACCATTCTCATTCAAAGCAACACAATCCCTGTGACTCATTTGTTAGGCAGTGTAGCCTATTTAGTAAGGAAGTCTGTCTCAAAACTCAAAGTGGGCGACACCTGGAAATGAAACTTGATGACCTCTAGTTTAAACACACAGATGCACACACACACACACACACACACACACACACACACACACACACACAGACTTGGAAAGATTAGAGATGATGGTGATGGTATCTCATAAATCCTTTCAAGGATAAGAGCATGTTACAAGAATCTTAAGAACGTTGTATTGAGATCTCTCCTCTGTTAAACAATTAGTCTGAGAACTTTCAATGGCCTGAAGTCTAGTAATGTCAAAGAAAGTCAAAGTAGAAAAATGTTTATCTTATAAGTGATTTATAAGTATGATGAGGCATATTTTAAGTTGATAATTTCTGAGGTACATTAAGTATCTAAAACTAGACAGCCTGGATTGGAAAAAACAGTGTCAGTTCAAAATAAAAGGACATCATTGGGCTTGCCACAACTTTGAACAGGAAGCATGTGTTTGGTTATAACCTCTAGCTCCCACCTCCACAGCCTTGGAGGCCCTGTGCCCCCTACCCTCCCCTTTTCCAAATTCCAATGGCTCAGTCTTTCTAAACAATGGGAAGGCACCAAAAAGCCCAGTTCTGTATTCTTTGCAGCTGCTGCAGCTTCCTACCCCAAAGTTGCCAGGCTCCCAATTCCCCACTTAAAGCTCTCAGCTTTGACCATCCTTAGGCATAAAACCAGCTTGTGGCAGACACGTCATCACCCCTTGCCTACAACCTATATAATCTCCCTGCTTTCGTTCAGGTGGGCGGCTTCTCTGGCCTCCACATCTGGGACTGGAGAATTTGTCCGGGAGATACTCTACTCGACTCTATACCTGTTGTTATATTTTTCAATTTGTCTTGGTCTGGCTTACTGTATCTGCAGAGAAACTTATTATGGGAAGGGCAGAAAACCTATCAGAAAGATTGAGTGGGATTCTTACTTGCTGTCCATGCCATCCATTATAGAATAGAAATAACAATGTGAGTGCTGTGAAGCAGAGGCCAGAACTAATACCATTTGTTGATATTTTTGGGAGAAGTGTCAATTGCCCTAGTAAACACCTTGAGATCATACCTGGATGGTACACTCAGTAACTCTTATTTATAATGGGACTAACTCTCATTTTTAAATGGAAGCTTACTTAGTTCATGTATCAATTATGCAACTGGTGAAAATTCTCCTCTCTTTTTGAGAAGTCTCCCTATTAAAAGGAACTGAACTAATGTGTATTGTAAATGCCTCTCCAGCAATAGCAATGGTAAATTTAGATGATAAGCCCCTGGATTTTAGTTGATGGGAATATGAACCATCTCATTCAGAGGTCTTGAGGAAAGGAAGAAATACACTTTTGATCTTGGAATTCAAGGAAGAGGGGTGACTGTCACCACAGCCTGTACTGAGGTGATTTAAAAACAAGTTATTTCAACAATGTCTATGAAAAGATATGTTTTTTTCCCCTGCACCCTTTAAATCTAAGTCTGTATGAGACAAAAGTTTTTGACCAATGTTTGCTTAGGTGATACTGGATGATTTCAGAGGGTGGTGTTATAAAAGTCATTGGGGTTGCTGGTTTTTGTTTTGTTTTGTTTTGTTTTTGTAGAATTCGCAGCTGAAATCTTGAGTTATTTGTTAAAGTCTGAATATGTTGAAGTACCTCACTATGAAGATGAAAAGACACACAAGGGATCACATGCAGGTCTTTCTGTTGGAATCCCATTTCTCTGTCTCTGTCATCAGACCAAGATGTAGAACTCTCAGCTCTTTCTCCAGCACCATGTCTACCTGCATACCACCATGCTTCCTGCCATGATGATAAATGGACTAAATCTCTGAAACTGTAAGTAAGCCCCAATTAAATGTCTTCCTTAATAAGAGTTGCCAAGGTCATGGTGTCTCTTCACAGCAATAAAACCCAGACACATACAATTTCATTGAACAGTTGTGAGTCATCACCAAAAAGCACATGAAGCAGAGTATGCAGAATATACTTAATTATCCCAAGAGCTGGGATTAAATGCGTGCACCACCACCGCCCAGCTTCTGGGATGGCTTGTTGTTAGCTCTGACCCCAGGCAACTTTATTAACATACAAATAAAATTACATTTCAGTACAAATAAAATATCACCATAATTATTAGCTATAGTAATGTGAGAAGGATTATGAACATGTGAAATATATAATAAAAGTCACTATTATTACTAGTGTCAGGATCCCAGAAAGGCTGCAGTTACCTTCAAAGTACATACTTTAGCAAGTCAGTCAGGGAGATTACCCATGAATGCTGCTTGTCATAAATATACACATGACAAATACAATCAGAGAAAAAAACCTGATTAGCATCTATCACTTGTCCCATCTATGTTCAGGACCAGGATTTCCATAACTTAATGTACCTGGGAAGCTAGGAAGGGACTATACTCTTGACTTCATCTATTGTGTAATCCAGTCTAGGAAAATATGACCCCAAGTATCTTATGTACAGCTATTTCCATTCATATGTATTGCAGAGGTATCTTTTTTCTTAGACATTTCTACCCTTCAGAAGAATTTAAAATGGACTTGGGAATACAGCTCAGAGGTAGAGAATTTGCATAGTATTCAGGAGGCCCTAGATTCAATTGATACTATGAAACCTGATATCTCCTGAAGACAGAAGAAGGTGAAAGTGAATAAAAACAGGGAGAGAAACTTCCCACAGAACAATTTCTGACAAACTGAACAAGGCCATTACCTTTGGAAAATATTGTCAGACACACCTATAATAAGGGTATCATTCTACAGGTAGATTGCTTTAAATCCTGTTTAATACAACATTGTTTGTGAATATAAGTTTTATTGTGTTTTACTGTCCTGATTTCTGTTGCTATGATAAAATATCCTGACAAAAAGCAACTCAGGGGAGAAAGGGTTTATTGAACTTTCAAATCTAGGTTACAGTCCATCATTATGAAGTCAAGGCAGGAACCCAAAGCAGCTGGTAACATTCACAGTCTGGACCAGAAAGAATAAATGTATGTTTATATGCATGCATGCCACTATTCAGTTCGCCTTCTTTACTCTTATTGACCTCCAAACCCAGAGGATGGTGGTGTCCAGAGTAGGCCAGGTCTTCCCTCATGCATTAATGCAATCGAGACAGTCCTAGTCTAGACAATCCCTTGTAGAGTTTCTCTCCCCAGGTGATTCTAGGTTGTGTAAAGTTGAGGAAACTAAACATCACAACTATAAAACAATTTTCTCATTTCTCCGAGTTCATAAAAATAATTTCATACATAGACCCTGCCCAAGCTTTTCAAATTCAGCATCATCATTTTACTTTTTCATACAATAATTGATTTTAAAAAGGCAATCAAGAACGTTACCAAAGTAGATATGAAGACAAGTGAAAAGAATTATAAAAATAGTTGATGCTTGTGAGACAGAAAATTGAAAGCCCATGAAACTTTGAGCAATGTTATTGTAAGTAAAGCACACTTTATAATAGGTACATGAAACTGAAGTAAATGGTACTAGTTATGTCTCTGAATGCTCTTGATTCTAGAATGTTCTTGGTTCTGCAACTATTAGGATGATGCCAAGTCAGCAAAGAAAAGCCATAAGAATACATTTCCCAGTCATTCACGGTCTGTTCAAGTAGAGGTCAGTTTAACAATTTCAAATATCAGTGAAGTAATCTTTTTATTATCATTCACTTTTATCATCCTAACAGAGCTTACAAAATGTGGAGCCCTGTAATCTTAAATATTTCTTTATTGGAATAGAAAATATAATTAATTAATAACTTATATTTACTAAGAATAAAAAGATATATGGATAAAATATAACCAAAATGAAGAACTAACTGCACTTCTATTTTTCCAAAATTAATGATGTTAATTTTCCCCAAGTGAAGCCTTTCAGTTCTTTAGAAATAGCAACTCAGTTTAGCTCTCATATTTTTATTTAAAATTATTATCCATTATTAGTGTGTGAATACGTGTATGTGTGTGTGTGTGTGTGTGTCATCCACGTATGTATGTACTATGCGCACATGTGGAAGTCAGAAGACAATTGTCACTATGGGTTCCAGCGATCAAACTCAGGTCATCAGGTTTTTATGACAAGCACGTCTCCTGAGTCATCTTGCTGGACATCTTTACATAATCTTATAATGTAGTCTTCATATGTATCCCTGTTTAACATCTGTGGAAACTGAGGCATAGAGCTGTAACTTTACTGAGGTCTTGCAGGTAGTCACTTTTCTTCTGGATGAATCTTTTGAATTGTCTCACCCTATTGTCTTTCAGCCCATGCAGTCACATAACAAGAAACATGGACATAAATTGTTTTTCAACTCTCTTTGGGCTCCCTAACAGAGTACCTGAGTCACATGATAATTACCAATGACAGTGACAGCTGAGGCTTTCACTGAACACTTGACCAATAACAACAAAGATAGCATTCCAAATTGTGAAGGCACTCTAACTTGACTTGTACAGTTAAAGATCGAATATGCCTGAGGGTCAAAACAAAGCTTACTGCTGGAGTTCAAATAGTTAAAAGTGTTGTAATATCATGACAGCAAATCTATCAGACATTTTTATGCTTATGATAATTAATTATGATAATTAATAAAGTTAGAAAGTAAAACTATGTTACAGATCTAAGTCTGTAAGACCTTCTTCAGCCCCTGAGCACTCACAACCACCTACCACCACGGGGACTTTTTTGCCGGCATAGACCTGTTCAGATTTACAAGTAGGAATCATTTACACCTGTAGAGACTCTGAACATGCCCACGCACAGAGCTGGTGCCTCAGTTTGTAAATGTTTCTTTTCTGGGTCTCAAGGGAGACTCATTTTCAGAGCCCTGCAGCACGGCCTGCCCAGTGACTTCCTGGTACCAATTCTTCCCCTAACCCTGCCCCCCTTTGTTCATGTTGACATCAATAGCAGAAATCCTGAAGACTGTTACTTTGTATCAGATAGAGTGCATTCAATGGGACCGGCTGGGGGAAGAGACCCCCACACCGCTGTTGTCATTCTTGGTTTTGTTACCCACATTTGCAGGATTTGATGAATGGGACAATCAAGGTGAAAAATGAGACGCTTGTCACCCAGCACCCCAGAGCACTCTGTCCTTTTCTTGGGGCTCCTTTAACTCCCTTAAGAGCAAAATCTTATCAGCATCTCTACCTTCTTGTTACACCTCCTTCCATTATTTACAATGGCAGAGACAGGGAAGAGAATGGGTATCGGGTAGATGCCATTTCTCATCCTCACCTGGAGGTTCTGAAGGCTGGCACATAGCTCAGTGCGATATTCCAAGGCGGGAGCTGTGGGAAGGCAATACTCAGACTTAACGACGCCTCCTCCCCTTCATTGGGCCCTCAATGGAAGGATTCTAAATCCAGACTGGGATTGCCAGTGTTTATTTTGTGTTGCAATGAATTGAGGTAAATGTTATCTAATCAGCAGGTTCTTAAAGCTCTTATCAATAAAATATTCATAGCAGCAACTGCACCTGCTCTTCCCAGGCTCCAACACTCTTCTACTTCAAGATCTTTGTTCAACAATCTTCACATGGTGACCACTTGGTGTCTCATTAAGTCTGCTGTGAATTCGTCATAGGATATGATTTTAAAATTCATACCAGAGAAGTGTCCAAACAACCTACCTGCCAGTTGAGGCCTCAATTTCAAAACTACTGACCAGGGTATGTCAATAATTACTAATGGCTCTCATTTGATAGTCAATAAAATGTGTTATTCAGTCTTACTTATTAATGCAATTACCCACAACATCTGTTTAAAACAAGAAAAATTAATGTGGATTATGCTAATTTCATTGCTAAAAGCAAATAATAATATGGAAATTGGCTGGTTTTCATTATAGAAAAAAGTATCTTAACATAATTAGCATATGCAGTAGAAATCATTCTAAGCACATGGGACTCTAATACTCAATTTAGACTTGGATAGTAGTTGGGAAGTGTTCATCTAGAGAAATGTGAAAGAGAATTAGCCTCTCTACCCCCTGGCAGTCTCCCTACAGTGTCAGGCTCACACCTGCTGAACACGTATTCCATTTGGTTAATACAGAACATTAACCTGAACGCTCTGGTTAAATGTGCTCTCTGCATATGACATTCATAAATTAATGTTCGTGAAACTTTCACCTAGATACCAGCTAAAACTTGGAAGTCAGTCACCCTACGTGTTACAAAGCAGGCAATGGCTGCAATTGTATTTTGGCAAAGTATTGTTTATAGTCTTTTGTGTTATAAGCAAGTAGCATGAACTTTAAAAAAAAAATGAGGCTGATAAAGGACCTAATTGAATCATGCCTGGAGAGTTGTAGTTCTGAACGAGAGTTACTATCAAGGAATCACTACCTCAGTATTATCACCCAGACCAACCTTCTCACTCTCTCTTCTCCCAACCCCTCTCCCTCTCCTTCTCATTACTGTCATCTTTAGCACCTGGAAGTCTTGACTTCCTCATAACATTTAGACCCAAAGCTGAATTTTCCACAAAGGTCATCCCTAAGGAGAGAGGAAGTCTATTTTAGGATAGAAATAAGTTTTTAAAACAAGGCCTCCTTTACCCTAAAGTCATTAAAAGTTCAGTGTTTGTCATTCTATTAATGGATTGTAGGTTTATGTAGCCATTCCTAAACCAGTTATCACTGCACAGTATTGGAATATGATGACTGTTCTAAATTAATCTAGGCTCATCCCCAAGCCAAGAGCTGAGAAAGCAGAGGACTGGCTCTCCAACATCTGCTGTTGCTATGAGGAAGAAAGGATGAAGGAAGCATCACAAAATAACCAGATGTCCAATAAAGGTGAGTCTTCACTACTTCCTATAGTCCCACTGAGCCAGACTGGCCTTTTAATAGAACCATGGCCAGGATATCCAGAGGAAAGCACACAATAACACAATCTTGTCAGAGCAGCAAAGCTGAACCCTCAGATCAGAGCTCCTGCTGGGTCCCTGCTGTTCAACCTCATCTGACTTTGTCTTCTATTGTAACCAAGGAAAGAATGTTTTCTTTTATTACCATGAGGCAGGTGATCAGTAAGAGAACTCCAAGGCCCCGGTCCTCTCTATCCTGCCCATTGTGCAACCTGTTGAGAATTGCAGGTGAGCAAAATAATCAGGAATAAGAAGGAAATAACAGCCTCCATTCTTGACATTTGTGGGACTGAAAAACATCTCTTGACTAGCCAATCAGATGTGTGCTATAGAATATTAGTTTAAGATGTGTTACATTTGTTCATGCTGTGGAACATTTGTTTATTGATGAAACGATGTGTTGCATTCTTTCATGTTGCATTTGTTTGACTCTGTGAGGCTGTGTTACTTGGTTTGTCTAAAACACCTGATTGGTCTAATAAAGAGATTGGTCTAATAAAGAGGTGAATGGCCAATAACAAGGCAGGAAAAAGGATAGGCGGGGCTGGCAGGCAGAGAGAATAAATAGGAGGAGAAATCTGGTTGGAGAGATTGAGGAACAAGAAAAGAAGGGGACAGACACCCATCCACACAGCCAGACATGGAATAAGAAGGAAAGAAAAGATATACAGAAATAGAGAAAGGTAAAAGCCCAGAGGCAAAAGATAGATGGGATCATTTAAGTTAAGAAAAGCTGGCTACAAACAAGCCAAGCTAAGGCCAGGCATTCATAAGAATGAACAAGTCTCCAAGTGATTTATTTGGGAGCTGGGTGGTGGGCCCCCAGAAGATCCAAAAGAGTCAAAGAGTAAAAAACAACCAACTACACATGTGCAACATCTGGCCACAAGCCAACACCTGTGAGAAGGCACCCACAGGTCTTTGACCACACAGTTCTTTATAAATCACCCCTAAAGCAGCTTTCTAGCAAGATGGGTGATGGAGTTCCAGCAGCTATTCAGCTATATTATGACAATAAAGTCTTTTTTCTTTTTCTTTTTTTTTTTTTTTGGTTTTTTCGAGACAGGGTTTCTCTGTGTAGCTTTGCGCCTTTTCCTGGAACTCACTTGGTAGCCCAGGCTGGCCTCGAACTCACAGAGATCCGCCTGGCTCTGCCTCCCGAGTGCTGGGATTAAAGGCGTGCACCACCACCGCCCGGCTTAAAGTCTTTTTTTATATACCTCCCAACCTCTCAAATAATTGCCCTTAGTCATGTGATAAGCAAACCAAGCATGTGAATGGTAATAGGAGAGAAAGCTGGAGAAAAAAAAATAAAACATTTTTTTATTGGCATCTAGTACACTTCTTTTCAAGAGAGGCAAAGTGTTTGGTTGTTCTTGTTTTGTTTTTGTTTTTAAAGAAGGCTATGACATTGAGAATGTCAGAGCCAAAGTTCTGTTTTAAGCTTTAAATAGTGAGCCTAAGAAACCCATAAAACAAAAATGCCTCTAACCTGTAAGCCTCTTGCCCAAGGACAGATAGTTCCTGAAATGCTGGAGGCTATTGTTTATGGGAGATAACAAGCCACATGCTTTTCACTCCCCTAAACAAGTTCGTTTGACCTATCTGCACCAGATGTGCTTGATCACATGTAGGCAGAAAGTATGTCAAGATATAAGCCTGCCCCTGATTGGACCTGACTGGAAATACAGTAGCCTTATGGGTTTGCCTCTTCAAAATGTGACTGTCACCATTTTCTGGGAACCCCAGAATGGACCTGGCCAGAGTCCATCATCCTGGCCAATATTTAATTAAAATTTGCTTCAGATTTGGCTCAAAAATTGTGGTGGTGGTCTTTTTCTTGACCAGTAGGTTTAACATTAGAATAACATTTTTTAAGATTCTGTTTGATAAAGCCAGCACTCTAACTTTGATAGTGCTATCATCCCCATGTCCTCACTACTAAAGTATACTATACCTCATTACTTACTTTACAACATTACCTAAATTTTAATGAAACAAATACTAGTTATAGCTTGTGAGCTTTACATTTTATTTGACTACATGATACATGCATTTACATTGACATCAGTTAGCAGTTTCCTATCGACTCTTAGGCGAAGGGGAATATGAACATGAAGAGCCAGTGATGTGGGTGCCAATACCCTCAGTGTGAGCATGCTGAGTATCCATATCTGAAGCACAGAGTCCTAGAGATAGGAGCCTACAGGTCCCAGAGAGTTACGAGTTATAATGAAAATGTCCTAGAGCTTGGCCTTGTACCAATAAATACTAACGTTTAAGCAATCATTATAATTTCTAGACATAGTAAAATTCAGCTAAACACTTGACTAATGAAAATCACTACACTTGTAAGAGATGGGTACAGTAGAGGCCAGCTTTATAATGTTAGTTAATTAAAATTTAAGAGGATGTTGAAAGATGTTAAGAGTCAGAGGACCAGAAGGACTAATGAAAAACAGTATATTCTGGATAGGAAATGGATAATTTGCCCATAAACTCTTACCAATATGGTTGCCTGAACAGAATCACAGCAGTAAACATTCCAGCATTGATGGAAGAAGGGTTCATGAGGTCTAACTTTAATGAGAAGAGTTATAGGCAGTTGGCTTCTGAGAGAGACAGAGTCAGTCTTTTCAGGATTGAGCTTCCTGATAGGCTAACCATGCCCAAGTAGTCAGGCCTACATCAATGCTTACAGGTGGTCAACACTACCTGGAATAGATAGATAGATAGATAGATAGATAGATAGATAGATAGATAGATAGATAGATAGATAGATAGAGATAGAGATAGAGATATAGATATAGATATAGATATAATTGATGTGTGTTAATATTTATAGAAAAAGAAGGCATTAATGTAGAATGGAATGTTGGGAAGACTTAGGAGGAGTTGGAGAAAGGGAGAATGGGTAGGATGAAAATATATTATACTCATGTATGAAATTCTAGAAACATCATTGGTAGTAATAATAAACCTTAATAAGTAACATTAGTATTGGAAGGAAAGAATAGATTAGTAGAAACAAAGTTGTCTATTGACAATGTAAGCAAAGGAAACTTAAAGCATCAATCTATAACATAAAAGAAAACATGTACATCTATGCATGAGCAAGGCATCTTCTCCTGGGTTCCCCAAGGTCTTGGTTTCTCCAAGGCATAAATGAATTATCTCCCCAACAAGCCATTTCACATTAATTATATGCTACCGAGGGGAGTCACACTGTTGGCTTCCCCTCTAGATGTCTCTGGAGCTTACACACATGCCTTTTGAAACTAATTATTACATATCCATCTCTACCTCCAGACACAAATTAGTGCAGTTACATGAATTGTGTTATATTAAATCTATGATTTTATAAACCACATGTATCTATTTCAGAAGGAAGGAGCTGCTGTGGTGGTTATACTAAGTGTCCTAATACAACCTTGGCTATAAGAAAATCAGGCATCTTGAATGCAAATGAGACACTTTCCTCTCCTTAAACTATTATATTTTATTTATTCTTTGGGAATTTCATACATTCATACAATGTATTTTGATCAAATTCACCCTCACTCCCCTTGTCAAACTCCTCTTCCATACCTTTCCAACTTCAAATCCTCTTTTCTCTTCTGTTTTGAAAACAACCTATTGGGTTGATTTATAGAGCTCCCTTTTAAATGTCCCAGCAACCTAGAACTGCTGCTGCCTCTACTCGAAGGCAACATCCACCCACACACTTGACACTAACTTGACTAAAACTGGACATATATTACCTTGATTCTGTAGTTCTGGTGTTGACCAAATAGGTAAAACTTGCAACTTGATGTCATGCAAGATACATCAAAATATAGACTCATTATAGAAGTTGAGGTTAGAATTTCTTAATATCTTACTTAATCTGTTAATTCCTTTTTACCACCTAGGTCTTCTGAATTATAACAGTTAATAAAACATTTCAACATTCATTTTCTCTTTCTTTGCCACAAAATAAAGCAAACCCAAGCATCAGTAACAACAACAACAACAACAACAACAAAAACAAAAACACTGTTGTCAAATTATTAATAGATTCTAGGATCTCTGTGTATGTTGTGGAAGGAAGATTAAGTTGAGTTACAATTGAGCAAACCCCTAATTCTGAAGTGGTATCTCTTATTTAATATGCAGATTGATTCTTTGAATAACTCTAAGTAGAAAGCATTCAGTGAACCGCAAAGGATAGTCCTCAATTATCAACAATCAGGAAATGTTCACAGGAGGCCTGTTACCACCTGTGAACAAGAGCCACCACTTGAACATACAGAAGTCATTATGTAGTACCAAATAATCCTACTTTTTAATGTTCAAGATGGGGGCAGCTTAAATTGTCCAGCTTGAATGGCATGTGTGACCCTTTAAGACTACTTAATTCATCAGTGAAACAATTCATGCCCTCTACATTTAAAAGAGAAACTAAACATGCTTTTTCACAAGAACTTCTGACATCATTCTGTAGAAAACAAAGATGCATTTGAAATCCTTAAAGTGCCTCCTGTTCCAACACTTAGGAATATCTCTCTTAAAAAATTTCGTTTTCTCCTATCATCCTTTTCCTTTCAAAATGCCAACTGATCCTCATTATAAAACAGTATTAGCACATTCTGGGACAGGTGCTTAAACTTTCTGGGGTAAAGGGTGTTTAAAGACTGCTAAATGCAAAGCTCTTTCTGTGCCTTAGCTAAGGCTGTCTGGAGAAACTCAGAATGAACTAGCAGAAATCAATTATTTTAACTGGCTCTTGAAATGACTTAGTATGAATTTTTCCAATTATGATAAGTTATCTGTCCATAGGCACTGGTGTCTTCCACTTTTAAAGGCATGATTATGACCCAAAACTGAGATGTTCGGGATGTTCTTGCTGCTACATTTGATGGGTCTTCCTGATATGAAGATACATAACTTCCTCAGTGAAGGCCTTTATTTCTTTGCTAGAGAATACCACTTTCCAAATTGTTTCCAGTAACACTTTCTTTATTGATTGTACATTGCAAATCTCTTTCCACTCTTTGATCTTGGCTGTGCTTACTGGCTTGGCATCCAGCCAGTGTTCAGGTGGACCCCCGTACATTTAGTCACAATAGGAAGGTGATTTGCCTCAGAAAGAGACAGGTGATCACAAATTGAGGCTGGAAGGATGTGAGATGTGGATATGGACATGAACACTGAGACCATTTTACATGAGATAGAGGTAGAATAATTACATTTATATTTATTATTTGGAAAAGGAAAGCGTTTTGATTTTCAAAACTTATACAAGCCATGCCAGTTACTCCAACCCATACCAAGGAGAAATCGACAGTAGTTTTCTAGTGAAGACTAGGAAGTGAAAGAGTACTGTTTTTGAGACTCTGAAACCAGGCTGGCCTGGAACTTACTACCTAGCCCAGATGTCCTTAAACCTATAACGATCATCTGCCTCTATGATTCATTATTCATTTCTGATCATTTTTTTGACTTGCAAACAAAATTGACATCCAACATCATTGCAGAAAGTTTTCTTCAGTTAGCCTCAAACTTATGCATTGATCTTTATTTCAACATCTCATAGTTTTGGAACTGACCACTATCATCTCTTTCCTTTTCAACATGCCCCAAATCTTAGGAAACAGTGCTGGAAGCCTACAATCACCTTACCAAGTCATAGGAAGAATCGTATTAACAAAACTCTTTCCAAGTGATACTGGCCTGATTAATTACTTTCACAAAGCTTTTGAATTTCAGAGACATATGATTCCCAGTTGGCAAGACAACTGCTAAACTAAAAGCATTTTCTGCAGTGAATTCAAGGCAGAGGACTCCTGGGGTTTTCTGTAAGTTCTGATAACATCATTGCTTTTGAATGGCACATTTATAACCAGTCACATAAATAGGCAGAGGCTATAAATGTCCTTTGCATTTGAAGATAGAGTCAAACTTATTTTATTCCTCTTAGGAAATTCCGGACACCTCCATTTTATTTACATTTTTGTTTTATTTGTGTTTGTTGTTTCCTTTGTCATCACACCTATCCTTAAGGAAATAAAAATCATAATAACAGTAAAATTCTGCTACAGATCTGGAGGTAGGAAATGTGCGGGATATCTGGGAGTTAGAAAACCCGTATTTGAACAACCAAGAAGCCTCCAGACTTTGTCATGCTTTTTCCTTTTATTTGTCTTTTAGACAGTATCATCCCCTACAGCCCAAAGTAACCTTGAACTCAGGAACGTCCAGCCTCAGCTGCCCAAGTTCTGACAGTTTTGCAACATGCTCTGCCCACCTGGCATTCTGCCTTAACTCCAGTCATTACTGTACTCATAATAATCTCATGCAATGCCCTTGACTCTGTTCAGTTTCTTTTTTAAAACCCATTGAAATAATTCCCAGTGTCTGATTTTTCAAGCAGTTTAACCTTATAGGAATGGTTGCTAATTCCACTTCAGCATAAAGCCTGAATGTAATACAGTGAATATTATAGGCTATGTTAGGTTTTAAACGACTCTTTCTTAAATAAAACACAAACGAACAGACATCAGTGCCAAAATCCCATACACAAGACATAAGGAATGGAGAACAGTAGATCCCCACACAATAAGTGTGCATTAGATGTGAGAGCTTTCTTTAGCCCAGGAAGATGCGCTGCTTTGTAAAGAAAGTTATTTTCAAACCCCCCAGCTGGACACAATTAGCATCAATAGTTCCAAAAAAAAAAAAAATGGACAACAATAGTATGTGCAAGCAACCCAGAACCTCCCGGTTCTACCTCAAGAATCAGGAAAGAGTCTCTATTTACAGAAATAGATATATATAGAAAGAGATTCTGTAGAGTTCAGCCAAGGAGGCAGAAGTTTTACATCTATCAAGTAGCAAGTATCTCTATAGATTCAGTTCGTTGCTTCATTCAGAAAATAGTTAAGATTTATAAGCTCCTTAGTCACACACGAAATGATTCAATCCGCTAGTGCACACGGAGCTGGGAGCCAGCTGCTCTTCAGTTCATGCTATATCCTGTGGTACAGACAGAGCTGAGCTGGCTCTGTGGGTTCTCTCATTGTGTCAAATCAAACCACGTCTTACCTCCACTTCCTTGTTCTTCTCTTTGTTTCTGCCCATTGAACTTCTCCCATTGCTGGCTGTCTCCCGGGCTGGGATTACAGAAATCTGGTGGAGGGGCATATTGGCAGGGCTGCAGGTGGCCAAACCCTGATTGGACGCCTTATGGCTTCACTCGCCCTGAGAAGCCCACCTGCAGAACTGTTCATATCCTTGCTTTGCCAAACTTGGATCTAAAGAAAAAGGAGGAAAATAGTGTTGGAGACACTGTACAGCAGTGGCTAAGCACACTGAAAGGAAATTTTTAAAAATATGTAAGAAAGATAACCCAAGGAGTATTACATTCTCAAAAGGACGATTTACTGCAAGTCATAACTGCCCTGCTTTGTCACTCATGCATCCCCCTCCCCTAAGAGCATCATGGGAGACAATTCAATTTCTACGGTACCTAATAACTGTCATGGAAACCAAGGAAACCCAGGTCTCACGGGCCCTTATTAACAACTGCTCCTTTTAATGGAACAGACTCCCACATTTGCAGCGACTGACACGGGCTTTTGTTTCTACCCAGATCCCCAGGAGTCTGTGGAGCACCCAGAGACGTGCATCCTGCTGACAAGGTAAGTAAGCAGAAGGCTGAGAGGCTTAGTGTCCTATTTGGATACAAATCTCTTCCTTGAAAGGCTGGGCTGACCGCCTGGGTCATGATTGTCCTTTAGGCAGCTACAATAAGCTGCTTAGGTCAAAGGAGCTGCCTGGAGTGGAGAGCATTACTTGAGCTGCCAAGAGAAGGAAAGGGGGTGAGGGAGGAGAAGGGGAGAGATGAGAAGAAGGAAGGAAGGGGAGAGAAGGAAGAGAGAAGAAAGGCATGGGAAGAGAGGGAAAGAAGGAGAGAAGAAGAGAGAGAAATGGAGAAGGGGAAGAGGAAAAGAAAGGGAGAGGGGAAAGGAGAAAGGGAGAAGGGGAATAGGGAGAGAGGGAAGAAGGGGGAAGAGACAAGGAGGTAAAGAGAGGGCTGGAGGGGAGAGAGGCAGAGAGAGAAAGTGATGGAAAGAAGGTTAAAAAGATGGTGAAGGGAGAGCAGGTGGGAAAGAGGGGGCAGGAAGTAAGAGGGGAAGGGAGGGAAGTGGGAAAGAAAGGTGGGGAGAGATGAAGAGAGGGAGAGAGAGGAGATAAGAAACAAGGAGAAGAGGAAGGAAATGGGAGTGAGGCAGCGTGTCAGGGCAGGGTCTAGACAGAGGGAGAGAGGGAAAGCAGGAACAGAGAGGGCGGAACAAGGAATGAGGAGAGAGGTAAGTGTGGCCTCTCCCTGGCCAACACCAGGAGTGAAAAAGCTGTCCCCTCCTCTCTCAAGCCCATTCCCACCCCACAGCACTCAGTTCTGCTTCTGGCAACTCCTGTGCTCTCTGAAGCACACTGGTTTGATTCAGATGTAGGTATTTTCATTTCTGCTAAGGACCCCAGTGTCCTCTTATGAGGATAAAATGATCAGGGGAAAGTAAATCAGAATTTCTGCTCTTCAGATTACAAACAAAACGAAACATTTTTGCAAACAGTCCATAGGAAGTCATCACAGTTAGTCACTGCAACCCATCTCCAGCTATCTTTGTATTTTACATCAATAATGCTACTTCCAATGAGATGTTACAGTTTGTTTAAACTCAGGACAGAGATCAAGTAGAGCAGAGATAGCTACCACCATTGACACTAATATAAAAATTACCCATGGGAAGACTGTCAAAATAGAAACTGTTTTCAGTCTAAACATCTGCATTGAAATAAATATGATGTATTTTCAAATTTGAATCAACTATGCATTCCCTCTTCCAAGGTAGTCACCTTCATGTGGTCCCCTCCCCTGCTCTCCATCTAGCCCATCTGAAGAGATTTTAAAAAGCATAGTTAACCTAGGGCATGTTGGTATAGATGCAGTTTCATCAGGGTAATGGTGAGCATCTGAAGTGACCCTTTTGCAAAACAATCATGACTCCTATACAGCAAGTCTTCAGAACCATCCTGTCCAATATTCTAACACAACTTTAATACAATCAGCTGAAGTCCTCATGGAGATAGCCTCTTGCTGTAGAATCCTTTCTAAAAGAAGCGGAGGGTTGCTCTAAACTTTCCCTCTGTTCATCAGTCTCAGCTCAGAAAGAAATAAAAATGTGGAAGCTTGCATGAAGGAACTGTGTAAGGGCTAGTCTCTTCTAAAACTTCTGTGCCTTATCTCATCACTCAGAAGGCAAAGGAGGATGGAGTTTGAGGCCTGCTTGGTATGGAGCAAGTGACCGTCTTAAAAACTAATCCATATGAAGTTAAATTGATGTTGGTTATGTATTGCTGTGGTTTACAAGTCACATATGTGACCCGTAACTACAAAGGAGACACGTCCTTATTTAAAAGCAATTGTTAATCCCTTTATCCAGGACTGTCTTAATTAAGAGGAGGTTGGCAATGGAAGTCTATAAATCTAATGGTCTGTGACAAATACTAAAATGTAAATTATAAACTTCTTTGGGAAAGGCATATTGCCAGTGTTTACTCCACAGAAGCCCCTGGTAACAGCCAAGGCAATTTTCCAGACAAAGTTAGACTTCAGTACTTTTCTCTAAAATATTCATTAAAGTTATAGGAAAGGAGATTTCCAGCTTGAATTAACAAAGTGCCTGTCTTAATCCTGCATCTCATTATGCATGTAGAGTGATCCTTTGTTTACTGTGAGATTTTTTTTTCGAAACTAAGACTTAAAATTTAAGTTAATTTGACTTGTACGGTTGAGTTACTTCAATTTGCTATCTTTTATCTTGAAATTTAGATTACAAATCGAATTTCAGGAAAAACATTTCTACCTTAGAATATTTTGCACACTAGACAAGAGGATATCTATTAAGTCTTTTTAATCAAATATTGAGAGTTAAGAAAAGTTAATTAACATTTATCCAAGCTTATATTAGGATTTGTGATAAACTGAGATAAAGCTTTGTGACTGTTTTTCCAGGCAGAAAAAGATGTGTTCCAACACTTCATTTTAATATTTGGCTGTCTTAGAACACGGGAACCCTCATCAGCCGTGTCTGTGGTGTATGTTCACCTGGGCTGTTCCTCAGGCAGCTCCTGAAATGCTTTCCAGCCAGAGTGTGAAGGCTCTGGAGCAATCACCTCATGTAGCAATTGAAAGCTCAGGGAACTGCTGGGGATCACAGTTCTCCTGTGGGAGTCTAGGCAGATTACACAGTCATTAACCCCATGGAGTAAAGGAGGAGCCGTGCATCCGACAGCTGTGTGCTAACAATAAGCAGACAGTAGCCACGCCATCAAAGATGAGTCTTGCTGCTAACTGGTTTCCTCACAATTTCGCACAATCCAGATTTATAAACTGAACTCTGTGGAAACTTTGGACTATAATTATGAAGCTGTCATGAAATTTCACTGTTGCCTGGACAGTTCCATAAGAACCCCGGAATGTCTGCATTGCTTCTGTGTACTGACTCCAGCCCTGGGGATTTGGAACACCACTGCAGTCCTGATTCTAACACTCAAGACCTCAGCTTTGCCCAAGACGTCTGCTTTGCTGTTCTTCTCAGCACAGGCTTTTAAAAGAAAAACAAATCAAGCAGTGCATCCCATCCTCTACTCTGAGACCCATCTCAGGCTTTACAGAATCAATAAAGGAGTGCGGAATGCTAAGGGGCTGGTCTGGATGGCAATTAAGCAAGAAAGGAGACATTAGGCAAAGACAGGAAAGCAAGAAAGCACCTGGTAACACACTAGGCGGCCAGACTGACAGTCCAATCCCATGAACATGTACTGAGCATCACCCATGTCTTCTCACCACTACTGGGAATGCATGGGAAAGAGGAAACTCATGAAAACCTTAAACACAATTTCCATGTCCAAGGAATTTACTGGGCCTTTAGGAAGATAAGTAAATCAATTTTTTTTTTTTTTAAAAATGGCAGCCTACAACTAATGTATAAAATTTGTAAAATACTGAGCATAAATGTCAGAGAAGACTTCAGTAACAAGAAGTCACTAGACTCGAAGCAAAACCAGGCCTGGGTAAGACAAGACACTATTTGAAATAACACAGAGTAGGCATTTGTCCAAGTTGGCGTCCCTGCTGCTATGATGAAACACTGACCAGAAGCAATGGGGGTGGGGGGGGGGGATGAGTAAAGAAAGGGTTTATTTCAGCTTCCAGGTCACAGTCCATCATCAAGGGAAACCAGGGAAGGAACTCACACAGGCATCTAAACCTAGAGGCAGAACCGGCATAGAGATTGTGGAGGAAATCTGCTTACTGCCTTGCTTTCCATGACTTGCTCAGACTACCTTCTTATATAACCCAAGACCACCTGACCAGGGATGGAACTGAACTCCCCACAGAGGTTATTGCCCTGCATCTATAAAAAGCTCTAAAGCATAAAACGCAGCAGGAGAGTGGCTGAAAGCAGAACGCTAGTGCGTGCTTGTTTGTTTGTTTGTTTGTTTGTTTGTTTTTCTAGTTCAAAACAGCCTTCTAACAGTCCAGCTGTTTTACCAGACCCATCAGAAGCTTGTGCAGCTACGGTAAATGCAGATATGATACATCTCAAGCTGGTAGCAGAACTTAAGGTTTTACAAGCATTCAACATCTAAGAGTCTGAGCTATAGAGTGTTGAACCATGGTTGCACAGGTGCTGAGGAAACCAAGCACTATGTGAATTGGCCAAGGATACAGTAATTGCTCAGCCAGTTAGACTGGAAATCTCAGCTGTCCCATTATGATTCTTAAGGCTTGGAGGATTCCTGGAGAGATGCTGGTCTTCAGTCTGTATTTGGCCCCCAATGAAGCAGGTCCTAATATCAGTGAAGGAATGCAGCAGCCACAGAACAAATAAACCTGTAACCAAGAATTAAGCTCACACAACTCCTGCACCTAAGTCTCAGCAACCATCATGGGAGAGAGAACAGGCAGATCTTAAGAGTCAGAGGAGTAGGAAGTCTGCTGTATGACTTTGTGTCCTAGAAATGAAAAGGAAGCTATACCCATAATACTTGAGCTGTATGATTATCTAAACAAGACCCAAATAATCAAAGTAGTTGCCTGATAGCTAAAGGCTGCTGGGAGAGGGAGAATTAGTCTCTCCCAAGGAAGGGCCCCTCGGAGAGGTTGGTTATATTATGAAAAGTAGTCAGCCCTGAAATCACATACACACAAACCACACTACCCAGACTCAGGTTGCATTTATATATTTTTACGCATGTGTATGTGTGTGTGTGTGTATATAAAACAATAATAATAATAAAAAAGAAGTCATCAGTTTGAAGGGTGGCATGAGAGAGGTTGGAGTAAGAAAAGGGAAGGGAGACGTTTTGTAATTATATTGTAATTAAAAGGAATGTTTTAACACCCTTTATGACACAGTTAAAAAAAAAAAAAGAACAAGGAGGAGGAGGAGGCAGAAGGAAGGAAGGAAGGCATCAAAAACCCAGGTTTCCTTCTTCTGTGTTCTTTATTTCTGGGCTGCTAGCCACATTTAGGGTGGGTCTTCCCACTTCAAATAACCTGATTAAGAAAGTCTGTCTTAGAAATGCCAGCAGCTTGCATTTTAGTGGCCTCTAGACTTAGTCAAGTGGCCATAGCACATGACACTGTAAATTTTCCCTCAAGGGCTCTGAAGAGGGAGTTCAGGCCACTTAGTGGTGAACAGGAAAATAAGTCGCCACCTGCACCATCTATGATCCAGTGGAACTGTAACTGAATTGACATTTCCTTGCAAATCTGTAAGTGCCAGCTACAGTGGTGACACTTTGTATTTCTTCTGTATTGGAAATGCTTTTGTATTTTAAGGAGCTGACAATAGAAGCCAAGCGAGAAAGAGGAGCAACTGAGTGTTATCTCCTCCAATTCATTTAACTGTCATTCACTTTTATGCCTCTCCCACTGGGTTCTCTGAGAGCCTAGCTTCTCTGAAACACGCAGCCCAGGTACCTTGCCCCACTCTGTATTCCAAATGGGAGCACAGGCATCTAGGTGGTAGAGGCTGGTGATTAAGGGCAGATATTTTCCTTCCTGAGAAAGTCTTTGCTCCCTGTGGTTTTGCTGGGAGACGCTCTCCCTTCAAACAAAGTAGGTCGTGGAAGCTTCCTTCTGTAGTTTTAGCTCTTTCTGGTTGGCCTGGCATCACTGGATTCTCTGGCTTCATTAGCTCTGGGTAGCACATGTTCTGCTGCTGCCAGTCTTGGAGGGCCCCATCATCTAGTTTACTTCCCAGGCACCATCATTCCTTCCTTCCCTAGACTGCATAGGCTTTTGTACCTGGGTCTTTCCTTGACCTTTCAACTTAAAACTTCTGAATGGCAAAAATTTAATACTAATCACATTTTTTCCCCTTTCTTGACTATGCTTATACATCATATCAAAAAACTCTTCCCAATACAAAACAATCAAAATCAAGATTTCTTTCCATGGTTTCTTACAGTGTTTTAGTTTTACAGTTTATGTTTAAGAGTATGACCTCTTTTGAGTTAGTTTTCTATAAGGTGTGGTGTGTAAATAAAGGTTAATTTAATGGACTGTGTGTGTAATTATTATAGCATCATTTGTTTTTAATAAAAGACATATTATTATAAAAACAATTCTCTTTTTTCACAGTGAAAAAGTCTTAGAATTATTCCAATTATTCTCTCCCATCCTTGATATTAATTTTGTCATTTATTTTACTCTCCATATGCTACTTAAAAAGCAACATATTGTTACTGTTTATTTTCAGTTAAGTCCAATTGACCTGTACAGGTTGTTACCTGCCAGGAACCTAGTAGTACTGTGTCCCAAGACCACCTTTTCCCTTAGAAACCCAGTGGTCACATGGGACTGACTTAATGTCACTGAAATGGATTTTCCTAGTCCAGCCAGATACGCTTCCAGGAATGGTCTCATCTTGCACTGTGGGACTTTTTGTCCCAGAGTGCTATTGGGCTGGTTGCCTTGGCAGAATGTGTCTGTGGTTGTGAGTTGCTGAACACAACAAGCTTTAAACAATTTCATCTTCTTCCATTGAACATGATAAGTGATAATAGTTGTTTAAATATGATACTCAAAGTAATTTTCAGATCACTCAAAAATCTGCAGGTAATAGCCATCAACCTCCTATGAAAAGTACGTCAGATATGTGTAATGCTGTTTTAAAAATATCTAGACTTCTCTTAAAGTGCTTATTTGTGGTATGTGTGACTTTTTAAAAATTATGTTTTTTAACATTGTATTTCATGAAGAAAACAATTTGTGAAAGTATCTTCTTTTCCTTTGGGGGTTTCTGTATTTCATAATGTTTTACAATTGAAAAATATAGTAGTGGGCAACACAAATACCCATAAAAGAGAAAAGTGATTAAGAGATAGCCTTGTAATTGCAATACAGGACAAACGTGTGTTTATGTTTCCTCCATGTATGTCTTCAGTTATTTTAATCATTCATTACTCACAAATGACTCCATTTTGAAAAGACTATTACTTTAAGATCATTAAAGAATGTCTCAAATATTGGAAGTAAAGACAAAATATGTAACTGAGTGACAGGGATGTAGGTGAGCAGCAGAGTGTATGAAGCTTGGAGTCACTCTCCAGCAAAGAAAGGAAGGAAGAAAACAAGGAAGGAAGGGAAGGAGGGAGAAAGGAAAGATTGCTGTTCAGGAGAAAAATGAGACTTCTACTTGTTTTCAAATTTTTAAACAAGAGTTTATATATTTTTCTACTTTTTTGAAACTTCAGAAATGAAGCAAGTCCAATTGGAGAGCTGTTGGTTACCATTCAGGTGTGCTCGTGCATGCCACTACTGTGCCCTGAAGCTTATCATGTCATGCTGGTTCTTGTACCTCATGGATGTCAGAGCTGATTAGAACTGTTGGTTGTCTCCTTTCTCCTTTGGGAAGCTTGCAAGGTGCTTTCTGGTACCATTTTTTTTAAAGATAAAAAATAAGCAACCAAAACCCAAAAAAGTGAAGCAAAGCATTTTTAGTATTTCTTCTGGGAAGAAACTTTAGCTAACTATTTGCTGAAGAAGAAACAATGTTGCTATTTACCCTCAGTGATTGGCACAGTAACTTGCCCTCCACTTCCCCATCCTTCTTTTAGATAGAACTATTGTGACAACAACCCCCACCCCCCCCCACCCCTCCCCCGTGACATATGTGAGTGCCACCCTTTTTAATTACATTGAAGCAACTTCATGGTATGTTTACTGCATTGCAGAATGCAATTAGGCCCCGTGTGATGAGCAAGGAAGCATAAGAAAACAGCTTTGCAGGGGAGTTAAGATTGATAGACCCGGCCCTACTTGGTGATTAGGGGAATAAACTACAGCTCGTAACCTGTGCAGTACAGATAACAACTGCAACGTAATTTTCAGCATGAATGAACCAGTATGGTCCAGTGACAGCAAATTTCACTGTGAATGTGAGATTACAATGGAGGGCTGAGAGGAGAAGAGAAAATGGAAGTGCTTAGAAGAAAATGAGTTGATAAGAAAAAAAATTTGAAGACCTGAATTTTACAGGCTATTCTTTGGTTTATCAGAAAAACAAGAAACACCAGAACTAGAGGCGATACAAATAACCCCTACCATGGTGGATTTATTTTTTGCTGTTATTATTTTTTTTACATCACATATAAACACAGCAAATTGTTACTGTTTCTACACCAGCTTCAAAACAGAACTTTGGAAAGTATTTGGGGCTGGAGAGATGGTTCGCTGTATAAAGCGCTCGCCTTACATGTGTGAGGACAGGAGATCAGAGCCCACCACAAGTGTGTAAAATCCAGGCAGGCCTGGTGGCCCATCTGCAATCCCAGCACTTGGGAGGTGACACTCCCCAGTGCAAGCTGGCTACCTAGAAGAGCCCACCACAGTCAACCTGCTCCAGTGAGAGACACTGACTCAATAGATAAGGTGGAAAACCATTAAAGAAGGCATTCTACGTCAACCTGGGGCCTCCGCATGCACGCTCCTAAGGGTGTGCCCACACATTGCAAACAGCCACATTTATATCACACACACACTTGTAAAAATATTTAAAATACCAAGTACTGTGGAAAACATTTTGAAGTTAAAATACTCATGTCTTAAACAGAATGATGAAATAATTCTTCAGGGCCCCAATTCTATAGTTTTGTTTGTTTGTTTGATTTTTGGGGAGTGTTTTAGGATATCTAAGTTATCATATAGAAAGTTATCAAAACAAAACTATGAAAAAGAGTAACAATAAACTCTTACTGATCTCCTTGGATGTTATGATTTTATTATTTTAATTAACTTTCACAAAATTATGAGAAATAGGCAATGAAATAACATCTTCCATAAACAAAATGTAATGAATAAATTTAATAGTAATTTGATCACTACAGTAAATTATTAAATGTATTTGTAAATATATTTAATAATCATAGTAAATTGATTTTTTGTTTTTCTTTTTGAAATTATTACATAATTAAAATATTTCTCCATTTCCATCCTTCCTCTAAACCTTCCCATATACCCCTCATAGTTCTCCTTCAAATTCATGGCCTCTTTTTTCATTTATTATTATAACATGATTATATATGTATAGATATGCATATATATTTCCTATATTTAACCTGCTCAGTACATACAATGATACTAATATGTATGGGAAGCTACAAGGCCTCAACGCTACACAAAGAACGACATGCAACTCAGGAAGGCTGAGAGTGGGAGAAATCGTCTTCCCCAGGGAAGAGCACACCAATCAGTTATCCAATACCAAGGTGGTCACCCCTGAAACATACATACCAGTGACATTATGCAGACTGAGCAAGTTACATTTAGAAATATATGTATATATATCTATATCTACATATATGTATATATTTCTACATATATGTATATACATTTCTACATATGTATATGTATGTATTATATATGTATCTATGTATATAAACATAGATATGTATATTTAGAAACATGTATATATACCTACATATATTCTTGTAATAACAATTAATGAAAAAAGAGGACATGAACTTGAAAGAAAACGAGGGAAATGTAGGAGAGTTTTGAGGAAAGAAAAGGAAGAAATCATGTAGTTATATTATAAACTCAAAATTAAAAGAAAAAACAGAAATAATATCTGTTAAAATGTGTTAGGAAAAAGTAAATGTTTTAATTTCAACTAATGACAATGAAGTACTTAGAGGTTAATGTCTTAACCTTACCCAAAGATAATCCCTCTTAGGGTGCTTTTAAATAAATTGACAGATACTATTATTAGAGGTTGACATTTTCTATACTGCAGTTGGAAAGGAGAGTTCAGATTGATGCAGGAATCATGTATTATTGCATCTGTGTTTTATAATATAAACATAAAAATTGCTATCATAACTGAATTGGGAAGATTAAAATAGAATTGCACAAAGTGAAATACTGCATGTGGAGTATAAATAAGTGGAATGTCAAATGGGTGCTTCATTTATCACACAAATCCAAAGTCTGCAAGAATGAAAATGTAAACATTCTAGTTTTCTTATATTTTTTGAAAAGCAAAGGGACACACATGGATGTACATTTTTATTTCATTAGTCTCAACAAGTGATGTGATTCCAGACAAGCCATGAAAAATGTTCAGTGAATGGCTGATAAATGGATGAAGAAAATGCTCTGCTTCTGTGATTGAAAAATATGAATTAAAACCACAGTGTGTTGTCCCTGCATGATTACCAGAAAGATTACAGTTTAAATGACTATTCTTGAGGATATTGGACAAGGGAAGCTGCTGTGAGATATCTTTCTGTATGCTGTGAATATATGCTGTTTCCATTGGTTAGTGAATAAGGATGTTTTGGCCTATGACAAGAAAGTTTATAACCAGGCAGGAAATCCAAGTAGGGAGACAGAGAGAAGAAGGGTGGAGTGAGGAAGACACTGGCCACTGAGCAAGGAGCAGCAAGATGCCCGCAGACCGGTAACGCCATGGCCACGTGGCAACTTATAGATTAATAGAAATGGGTTAATTTAAGAAGGAAGAGTCAGCTAGCAAGAAGCCTACCATAGGCCATACAGTTGGTAATTAATATAAGCCTCTGAGTGATTATTTTATAAGCAGCTGCAGGACTGTGGGGCCAGGTGGAACCGGAGAAACTTCCCACTACAGGAGGCATTTTGTTTTCAATACTAGGAAAATGTAGTTTTGGAAAGAGTTCAACATTGTCTAGTAGTGAATATATGCATTCCAAAAGACCAATAACTTCCATTAACAGTGAAAGGTGACATTTCTGACCACAGGGTTTAGCATGGAGTTTATATCATATGATTAGATTATGGATCTACAAAATTTCCTGATTAATTGAATACAATACAGAACTACAAAGCAGAACTTTAAGATTTGGGGCTGGAGTAATGGATGGGTGATTGGCTGAGATAGTGAGGACCACAGGTCGACCAGGGAACCCTTTTTGAATTTGCAATGCTGATTTGGTGTTAAAGCAGAGATGCTAAGTGAGCTATTCTTGTGCAAAGGGCTGAGCTGTGATTGGGAATCTAGAGTTGTTCCATAGATGATTGTTATAGTTATACCACTAGCTTGTGCTATTGAGGAAGTAATTAGAAACAATGGAAGAGAGACCGGTCCCTGATTATAATTACAGTAAACATTAAAATGTGACTGCACTATGAAAATGAAGAAACAAGTTAATAAGAATGCATCCCAGGCATTTCCCAACTGCCTTGGAGCTCTTTCCTTGTACCTACAAGTCACTTTCCACAACCACCTTATGCTGATTTCCCCTCTAACACTCTCTGTCCTAATGAATGTCTCCCTCAGTCTCCCTCATTCATCCATCTCCCACCTGCTTTCCAGGAAACATCCAAAGTTTTCTGACCTGATTATTCTCAAGTTCTTGCAAATTTCTACTTTGTAACAGATAGTAGTTTATGGTACTTGTGTGAGTTTCCGTCATGGAAAAAACACCTATGCAAGTTGTGAACTTTCTCACATAATTATGTAATTATACAATGAAAAATAAATGAACAAATATAAAAGACAACAATATTTTCTTCAGAAAACCAGACACAAGACCCATTGCTTTCTTGAGATTAAAATGCTTAAACTTTATGGTGTTACTTTGTCTGAATGAATTCATGTAAAATTGTAACTGAAAAAAATTAATAAATGGAACCACATTGTTTTTTTTATGTGTATGTATGTATGTATGTGATGTGTGTGTGTTTGTGTGTGTGTGTGAGTATGTGTGTGTGTATATATGCATGTGTTCAGATGTGTGTAAGTGCACTTGTGGGTGAATGTAGGTTATGAGTATAAGAATGCATGTGTATGGAGCCTGAGGCTAATGGGAGTTTCCACTCCTTGCTCTTGGCCTACTCATAAATGTGGGCTCTCTCAGGTGAACCCCGAGCTCTGTGATATTGCTCATATAGCTAAATAGCTTACTCAGGAGATTCTCTGCCTCCTGCTTTCCAGCTCCAGAATTACAGTTGGGCTGCCAGGCTCACTGGCATTTACATGAATTCTGAGGATCCAGTGTCTCTGGTCTTCAAGCTTGCTGCTAACATAGCAAAGCTTTAAGTACAGAGCCATCTCCCCACTTTCTTAATGTGCAATTATATCAGTAAAGGAATCTGCAGTATAAACACATGGTAAGAGAAGCAGTGACCCTTCCATTCCTTGCTTTGATTTTCTATTTTTCAATTTTGATTTTATTTTTCTATTCTTCCATTATATCTGTAAAAGGAAACACAGGATAAAAAACTAGATGGAGAAAAGTAAGTAATCCGTGTTTACTAAACTATGCCTACATCCTGAGTAGGGCTAGATAAACAAAGAATTTTTATTGTTTTACACAAAGGCACCAATCTGGGTGGGCAGGATTTGGGATAAGTAGGAAGACTGTATACCAGTTAAAATCCCAACAGGAAGGGGATGGTATATTCAGAATTCAGTTAAAGATGATTTACTGACTAGGCTATCAGTAGGAAAAATAGGCAATATGCAGAAAACCTATAAAGGATGGTGAAACATCCATGGGAGTAGAAACAATGGGAATTCATTACTTCTTAGTATGAAGGAACAAAGTGAAGGTCATGGACTGCAAGGCTGCTCTGTAAAGGCTGCACTTCGAAACAGAAGAGTGGAGCACCAGAATAGTTTAAATACCCAACCATCATCCCCTCACACTTTCATCTCTGGAAGCCATGTTTCATTGCTGAGCCCTTTTGTTAGCCACAGGGGAAAGGAGCTGGAATAAGGAAGTGTGGCAATTCCCAATCCTGACTGAGCATCTCAACTCTGTCCCAGGTCTGTGTAATTGATTGTGAAACTTACAAGTGGCACATTCATCAATCTATCATGTTAATAATAATTGCCTTGAGCAGAGATGATGAAACATGACTTATACTGCCAAGTTACGATACCATCAATAATTCATGTAATTGATGATAAATAAAACAATGTAAAATGAAGGGGTAATAAAATAGGATAGCAGGAAAATACAAAGCTGACATAAAGTAAATACTTAAGAGAACATTTAAGTTAATGCATATTTTCCAGCTAAGTAATAAATATCAATTACTAAAATGTGGCATTGGAGACACGGGACAAAAAATACACAGATATATATGCATATTAGACTAGCAGTTTTTTAACCTATTTGATACTTTGCATGAATGGAAATAGCTCGGCATGAAGCAAAGTTTGTTAATCCAATGTTTGGCCGTATTTCACAAAACAGTGATAAAAGCCATAGGCATGGTGCAGAACTTAACTCACAGTGTGGTTCTTCCTGCATCAAAGGGGCAACACATATTGATCTTGGCATGGCAATAAAGGTAAGCTGAAAGAAATCGGGTTGAAATTGTATTTGCCGTCAAAAACTATGCAACAAAATTAGGTGAAGAGTGCAGAGGTTCTTAATAAACACACAAAAAATTTTTATATGCTATTACTTAAAATTACACAAGGCTTATGTCATTTCAGCTGTGGCAAACGTCTCACACTTTCCAGTTTACATACCAATGACACCTACTCGTGGAAGTTGGGTTCTCAGAGAGGGTTATGGAGAGGAGACAGTCTGAGTGTGAGCTTTCATCTAGTATTCACAACAGCTTGACTAAATCTCCAGCTCAAGACATTGTTGCTCTCCAACATTTACACTCCACATAATGCTAAAAAAATTACAAGATTGTACATGTCGCTTCCCCATTGTGGTATGACGCCACTTGACTACAGATTTTAAGATCTATTAAATGAGAATTTCAAGAATTCTTGGCATCTGATTTAAGAAAATCCAAGTCATTTTTCCTGGGAAGCACTTGAGCAGGTGGATTTTTTACCAAGCTGAGTGCTTTCCATTTTCTGTTATGACACTTAGTATTTCCAGAAACAACCATGTGGGACAGGCAGCAAAGAATACACATGTTTACTTGGGATGAAATAATGCTCACCCATGAAGTAATAATACCATTTAAATATATTAAGATAATATATAATTGGGAAATGTAAAGCTATGTTTGGCATTTTGGTCTTGGATTTATCTTCTGGAATGAACTGTGTATTGGTGGGTGATACAGAATTGAAGAGAAAATGCACACAACTTAAACATCAGTGTAGCTCTGTGTTTGCACTAACTACACAGGGGCAGTTTTTTATGTTTTCTCTTTAATATTCTAGACATGATTTTATTCAATATGAGCAAATAGGTTTGATATTACGAACTTTTCTTATGTCTTTAAAGGAAGGAAAAGATTTATTTTATACTTTGCTTGCAGTGTAGAAAAATGTTGAGGAAGAAACAGTGACCACTTTCTGAACTAAATGTTAAAAAAAAATGTGGTATGTGATTAATAATTTTATCTAACACATAAATCCAAAAGTTAAAACTATGGTGTATTTTAAAAAAGCGTATCTGAGAATATGTGTAATTGGTGACAGTGTGCAATTTTATCAGATTTCAGATAATAAATTTTGTTTGAGATCTCAGGTGTAATTATAAGACAAATTTAATAGGAATATAAACTGGTAAAATCATAATATTCTGAAACTGTCCCTGCTAAGTGTTTCTAGGATTCACTTTACAGCAAATCCACGTGGTTATTGCCAATTAAGAAAAACACAAGTTTTATGGCAGCATGTGCATGTGCTAATGAAATACTTTTGTTTGGCTGCAAGAATGCTTAGTCCTGGATCCCTGAGTCCTCTTAGTTACCAGAGCCGCCACATTCTGCTGATCTCTAGAAACATCTGCTTCCTTTCACTGCTGTATCATGATAGCTACCGTGATTTTTAGGGCACAGTTTTTCCCTCAAAAATCATTGTTTCACATGTTTATCTAGTCTTATAGACCAGAAGTTCTCTGTTCATAGAATTCATGCCTACTTCATTAATATCTCTGCCACAACTACTGCAGCCAGATTTCTCTGGACACCCTGTGCATATAGAAACTCTTCGTTTAGTAGATGATGACTAATCACCGAGCCCAGCTCCCGTATGTCTTATAACAAAGACCATTTGGTTAGAACATTTGTATGTACTTTTTCAAATTTTTCCAACAATTCAGAGCTGGATTTCTCAAAATATGCCTCTAGGACAGGGAGCATAAATATCACGTAGAAGTTGATTGTTAGTGATAATTTTTTAAGGCAGAATGACATGGCATAGACAGAAGTATTGCCAATCAGTGAAAAAGAAGCAAGGTATATGGTACAGTAGAAATAAAAAAGATAAACATGTCCTATTCCTGAGTTTCTTTACTGTCATATTGCTTCAAACAAAAACATCTCAGTATAGACAAGTGACCACGTTAAGTGTAAGGAATGGGATTTACTTTATACGTGTAAGAAGGTTTTGAGACCCACTGCCAGGATCTTTGAACATTCTGTCATTTTGCACTTATTAGCCAACAAGCCAGGCTGCCAGAGTTTCATGGACATAGCCAGAAGACAGTCTTGTTCAGTGTGGAGCAAAAGGACTTTGTCATTCACTGCAATAAGAGCATGGTGAGTGTGGCCATTTTCTGGTACTGGTTCTCTGACTTGCAATATCTGCAGCTTGATGCCCAAGAGCCCAAGAGCAGCACTGATGACAGAAGACCAGCCCAGGCTCATCCCAATGTCTGATCATGGCTTTGGCTCAAAAGGACACACAATTTCTGGACAACCAGCAAATCTACCTTCTGCCCCGATGGAGGTGCTATTTCCATTTTCCAATGCTTGGCAATCTACAAATATTGATAAATCAATAGTCTAGAGAACAAACTATGACTACTTCTTTGTGTAAGATAAGCAAAAAAACAAAGACTCTTGGGAATGTGTGCTTGTGTGTGTGTGTGTTTCCATCATGTAGCAGGTATTTTTTCGCAATTTAATTAATAGAGGGAAGACATATGATCCATTTATAAATGTCATTTTTAGAATTACTTGATACTAAATATTAGTATATTTTAATGTTAAATATGAATATAAATATTATAATCCTTTCTTCTAAAACCAATCAAGAAAGAAAATGGCTTTCATTTATATTAATAATTACAGTTTCTCTGTCCTGTAGTAAATTTAAAATTCAACATAAAATTCTTAATAAAGCTACAGTTCACTGAACCTAAAATATGTGAGTGAATACAATATAACTCTCAGCACACTTTTATATGGGGAATAAGAAGAAAGTTGAATTATAGTTTAGTGAATCATTTGTGTAGAACAGCATGAAGAAAAAGTCAGTTACCTAATGAGAATACATAGAAAACCTTCCTTGAGAGAAGACATGACTCTTTTTTTTCTGTTTTTGTTTTGTTGTTGTTATTGTTGTTGTTGTTTGTTTGTGTTGTTTTGGTTTTTCAAGACAGTTTCTCTGTGTAACATTCTTGGCAGTGCTGGAACTTGCTTTATAGACCAGTCTGGCCTCAAACTCACAGAAATCCTCCTACCTCTGCCTTCTGAGTACTGGAATTAAAGGCATCCAGCACCACTGTCCAGCTGAAAACACGGCTCTCAAAGGGAAAGAAATATCTTGATGGAGAATAAGAAAATGCAAACTAAAGATAGATTAATAGTTTTATAAATAAATTAAAATGAATGTTATTATTTGAAAGATGGGACAAGACAACAACCACCACCCCAGTTATATAAAATAAATGAATATTGTTTTAAGGAAATATAAAGATTTAAAATTTTTATTAAATATATTTAAAATAAAGGAAATCTGCTTAAGAGAATACACAAACAAATTCTACCATAAATTTGATCATTCTATTCGTAGAACTAGTGACATCCAGCTAAGTTAATATTTATCTCAGATAATTGCTCTAAACTCTAACAGGCAGCAAAGACACGGATAAGTCAGTCCTAAAATACCGTGGAGTCAAGAATTCCTCCAGCACCATGAATGGGCTTAATTTTACAGGTTCTTTCAAACCTGCCCCCCACATATGTCATAACACAAAATCATAATCTCATCTCATATTCTTACTATTGTTTTCTTAATGTATGTGTTCAGAAGTATATTATATTAGTATATATACATCAGTATTAATTTTATTATTGATTCTTCTGGACAGATTTTGCAGGCCACTTCTTCTGAATGACCATCTTTCAAGGTTCAGCCTGTATTCCAGCCAAAGTGATGTCGTTTTTGGTCATCCAAGGATAAAGGAATTTCTAACTTGACAAACTACATTTTTCTGGTTATGAAAATTATTTGGAGATTTAAGATATTTGTACTTTATATTTTTAATTGTATTTTCTCATTTTTCTTCATTTTCCAATTTAGGTTTGTAGTTCCTTTGACAGATGTTATTTTGTGCGTCTAAGTAACCATATAATTCTCTAAGACAGTACTTAGAATATCCAAAAGTCTCTCAAAAGTTCACTGTGGTTAGTATATTTTGCTTTTTTCACATTAAAATAATTCAAATCTGAAGAAAATGTGGTGCATTTACATAATGGAATATTACTTAGCTGTAAGAAACAATGACATCATGAAATTTGCGCATAAATGGATGGAACTAGAAAAAAATCATTCTGAGTGAGGTAACTCAGACCCAGAAAGACAAACATGGTATGTACTCACTCATAAGTAGATAGTAAGTGTAA
This sequence comes from Peromyscus californicus insignis, assembly GCF_007827085.1. NCBI lineage: Eukaryota > Metazoa > Chordata > Mammalia > Rodentia > Cricetidae > Peromyscus > Peromyscus californicus. The sequence goes on along the minus strand of NW_026294534.1, from coordinate 55,157,578 downwards.
AATAAAGGATAACCAGACTATAATCCACAGCTCCAGAGAGGCTAGGTAATAAGGAGGGCCCAAAGAGGGATTCATGGATTTCCCTGGGAAGGCAAATAGAAGAGATCTCCTGGGTAAATGGGGTGGAAGGGCATGAGGAATCTGGTTGGGTGGGTTAGGGGTGAAATAGAGGGGGAGAGTAAAGAAAGCGATGTCTTTTGGGGGGGCATTTGGGGGTTAGGGAGAAACCTGGTTCCAGGGAAAATCCCAGTAATTCACAAGGATGATCCCAGCTAAGACTCCTAGCAATAGTGGAGAGGGTGCCTGAAGTGGTCTTCTCCTGTAATCAGATTGGTAAGTACCCTAATTGTCACTAGAGAGTCTTTATCCAGTAACTGATGGTGGCAGATGCAAAGATCCACAGCCAAACACTGGGCCAAGCTCCAGGAGTTCTGCTGAAGAGAGGGGGGACCAGATTGTATGAGCCAGTGGGAACAAGGTCATGACAGAGGAATTCATAGAAACAGCTAACCTGAGGTCCTTGGAGCTCAAGGACTCTGGACTAACAGCTAGGGAGCCTGCATGGGACCAACCTAGGCCCTCTGCATGTGTGTGACAGTTGTGTGGCTGAGTCTGTTTGTGGGGCCCCTAGCAGTGGGATCAGGACCTGGGAAGCTGGTTTTGGGGAACCTATTCCCCATGCTGAGTTGCTTTGCCCAGCCTGGATTCAGGGGGAGAGGCTTGGTCCTGCCTGAACTTGATGTGCCATGCTTTGTTGACTGCCATATGAGGCCTGCCCCTTTCTGAATGGAGACAGAGGAGGAGTGAATGGGGGGGGTAGGTGGGAGACAGGGGGAATAGGAGGAGGGGAGATATGGGAAACTGTAGTTGGTATGTAAATAAATGAAAAAAATTAATTAATAAAATTAAAAAAATAATCCAAATGAAACTACCCCAACAACACAAAATCTAGAAAGACAAAGATATCATGCTAATAAAATTACATTGTAAGTAAAACAGTTCTTTGATCTTCCATTGGATGTCACCTTAAATACTTTTTTTTGATTTTATAATATGAATTTTTTTAAAGATTAAGTATATTCATATATTTCTTTTGTTACTTTAAAAAATATAATATTTTTAGTTGTGTAGGTAAAGGGGAGTATGTGCATGAGGCAGGAGGTACCTGCAGAGGTCAGAAGAGGGCACTATATCTTTTGGAACTGGAGTTACAGGCAGTTAGGAGCTGCCAGACATGGGTGCTGGGAACTGAACTCAAGTCCCCTGGAAGAGTAGCAGGTGCACTTACCACTAAGCTGTCTTGCCAACTCCTTTAGAATATTATTTTAAGATGTGTTACATTTGTTTATGCTGTGGAACATTTGTTTAATGATGCAAAGATGTACTGCATTCATTGCATCTGTTTAACTCTGTGAAGCTGTGTTACTGTGCCTGCCTAAAACACCTGATGGTCTAATAAAAAGTTGAACAGTCAATAACAAGACAAGTGAAAGGATAGGCAGGGCTGGCAGGCAGAGAGAATAAACAGAAGGAGAAACATGGGAGAAAAAAGAAGTAATCAGAGAAGGAGAAGGACATCAGGGACCAGCCACCCAGCCACTCAGCCAGCCATAGAGTGTAAGTAAGATAAACAGAAGTAAGAAAAGGAAAAATGCCCAGAGGCAAAAGGTAGATGGGATAATTTAAAGTCAAGAAAAGCTGGCAAGCAACAAGCCAAGCTAAGGCCAGGCATTTATAATGAATAATGAGCTTCCATGTAATTTATTTGGGTGCTCAGTGGAGGGCCCCCAAAAGAGCCAAAGAGTAAAAAATGAACAACAACCATTTGGTGCCCAATGTGGGGCCATAGAAAGCTGAACAACAATTTGGTGCCCAACATGGGGGTCAAATTTCCATAGTGCATGAGAAAGCTTAAAAAAAAAAAAGACACAGCTCTGCTCCTTTAAGAAGTGGAGCCAGCCGGGCCGTGGTGGCGCACGCCTTTAATCCCAGCACTCGGGAGGCAGAGCCAGGCGGATCTCTGTGAGTTCAAGGCCAGCCTGGGCTACCAAGTGAGTTCCAGGAAAGGCACAAAGCTACACAGGGAAACCCTGTCTCGAAAAAAAACCAAAAAAAAAAAAAAAAGAAGTGGAGCCATTAAGCCAGCTGCGATAAATAAAATCAGCAAACTAAGTAAAAACTGCTTGTGGCAAAGCAGGTACTGGCTTCTGTGGTGATATTTTGTTTGTGCTCTAACAAATAAAGCTTGCCTGGAGATCAGAGTGAGAAGTTAGCCACTAGTTAACCATAGAGGCCAGGCAGTGGTGGCACTCACCTTTAATCCCAGCACTTGGGATCTCATGCCTTTGATCCCAGTACTTGGGAGGCACATGTATTTAATCCCAACACTAAGGAGGAGGAAACAGGAAATGACATGGCTGGGCAGAAAGAGGAATATAAGGTGGGTGGAGACAGGAGCTTGGCCCCCCTTTCAGGCTGAGGAGTAGGTGAGGCAAGAAGTGGCTGTGGCTAACTCTTTTGTCTTTTTGATCTTTCAGCATTTACTCCTATATATGACTCTGGGTGTTTATTATTAACACCAATTGTGAGTCATGCCACAGGCTTCCTACAGCTTGAAAGGTTGAATGTACTTCCTGGTCATGCACCTCCAATCTGACCACAAGTTTTAGGCTTGGCTTTCATGACCTCAAAAGCAGGTGGAGGCAGCCACCAAAGCCCTGTGGAGGTCCGTGATGCTTAGTAGTCTAAAGGTTTGCTCACACAGTCAAAATAGACTAAAAGAAATGCAGTAAAAGAGATCCAGATTGTAAAAAAAAAATTTAAACAGGTTCCAGTGTGTTTTACAATGTATATAGACTTAAGAAAGAATGAATATGGGTATTAACAGTTATAGAAAGAAGAAATAGTTTAGAACTAGTAAAGTCTTTAGAGAGAGGGTAAAAGTAATATAAAAGAAAAAGCCATGTAAAGATGGGAAATACACAGGGAGTCTGGATCCTGTATGTTATTGTGTTGATTTTGAATTTTTGAATGTTAATAAGCAAACAATAGCTACTAAGAGACATGGGATTGTGAAGTGGACTGCCTAATTGAACCAACCTGGATACTTTAGGAATGCCTTAACTTTAAAAAAGAAATTTTAAAAAAGTTTTACTTTGGGAAAGAGGTTTTGCTTTTGTTTCCAAAGGAAACAAGAAGATGTGGATTTGTTCCAGGTTAATATGGATCAGGTTTGATCAAGGGAGATCTCCTGAACCTTGACAGGTGATATCTATCAATAAAGATTTTAGCTTGTCTTCCCAAAACTTGGCGATTATCTCAAATTTTCTCTCTGGGACCCTAAAGATGCTTTATCCACAGACAGCTGGAAGCAATTTGGAGAATACTATGCCCACATTCCCAAGATGGGTATGGGAGGCTTTTAGTTATTTAGTGGGTTATGGATGCTTGTTAACATTTAGGGGAATATGGAAATGATGAGATAAAAAGGTAGGTTACTAAATCTACTTTAAATAATAGGGTAGATTATTGAATCTACTGTAAACTTAAAGACAACTATAGATTTCAGGTATTTATATTTGTAGGAACTTTTGCATATCATAAATTTAAGGTAATTTTTATTACAACACACTGTATATATGCTTTTACTCTTATTAAAGGATTTTTGTATATTGATACAAATTTAAGGTTATTTTTGTTACAACATAGTGTATATATGTTTCTACTCTTGTTTAAGGTATTGTACCTATGCAGTTCATTTCAAAATGCAAGGTAAAATTCTAGTTTTTGAAAACTATTATTATGAACTATTTTAGATAATCAAGAAACACAGGTCAGTAGTTAGTCATTTATAACAATCAAATTTGTAGATATGTTAGGCATGCTTTCTAGATCTTACAGAGACATAGTTTAGATAGAGCAATGGTTTCCAAATACTTCTAAGACCGATAGAATGTGGCATTTAAAATGTTTTGTTAACATAAGTGTGGTGATATTTTATTTGTGCTTTGATAAATAAAGCTTGCCTGGAGATCAGGGGGGAAAAGTCAGTCATTTTAAGTAAACAAGGTCAGGCAGCACATGTCCTTAATCTGATCACTTAGCAGGCAGGGTTTCTGTGTGTTCAAGGCCATACTTGGGAATAGAGCCAAGCATGGTGACACACGCCTTTAATCCAGTACCAATCATAGAGACCTGGAGGTCTATACAGACAGGCAGTGACAAGGAAATGAGGTAGCTGGGCTGAGAGCCAATGAAAAGGCAGAAAAGCAAGGCATATGAAGATGTGGGTAGACAGGAAGTAGCTAACATTTAGAATCTTCAGAGCTGGTGAGATAAAGTTGTCTGGTGGCTATTTCTATTTCCATGATCTCTAAGGCTTTCACCCCTATATTTGGCTGTGTTTTTTATTTAATAAGACCATTTAGAAATTCATCTATACCTAAGTTTTTTCATGACAATGTGCTGTGGGATGGTCTGTATGTCAAATGTGTTGCTGATTGGTCAATGAATAAATCACTGATTGGCAGTGGTCAGGCAGGAAGTATAGGCGGGACTAACAGAGAGGAAAATTGAGAGAACAGGAAGTTGGGTGAGGAGACACTGCCAGCCGCCATCAGGACAAGGAAGATGTAAAGTACTGGTAAGCCACAAGCCACGTGGCAAGGTATAGATTAATAGAAATGGATTAATTTAAGCTGTAAGAACAGTTAGCAAGAAGCCTGCCACGGCCATACAGTTTGTAACCAATATAAGTCTCTGTGTTTATTTGATCGGGTTTGAGCGGCTTGGGACTGGCGGGTGAGAGAGATTTGCCCTGACTGTGGGCCAGGCAGGAAAACTCCAGCTACAAATGGCGTCCAACGTGGTGGCAAGAGTTTCCACCTAAAACCTGAGAAAAAAGATTCTAAAACGGAGCTAAAAACAGCTTCCTAATTGTCTCTCTCAAATGAGCAGCAGCTGCCGGTTTGAGCTACTGGCGGGTTGCTGGCGTGCGCGTTCGATCTGCAGTATGGCGGGAATGAGGCCTCTGCAAGTGGCACATTAAGCTACATTGTGGATTTAGCCTTTGCTAGTACAAAACAAAAAAAGAGGTTTCTGGGCTACATGCTGCTTGTATAAAAACATAGACCCACGATGGCTCCCAGAGCTGGTGGTAAGCATAATGCCGCCATGTTGGGAAGCTGAGGTGGGCGGAGCCAGCAGCCACAGCTGCTGCAGCTTAAAGCAACAGATTCACAATAAGACAGATTCAGATGTAATAGTTTAAAATGTGTGTAAAATATACGTAGGCTTGAAAGAGACAAAAAAAGGTGATATATACAGTATAGAAACAAATACATGGTTTTAAAAAATAAAGTCTTTAAAGAGACAGTAAAATTAATATAAAAAATAAGCCACGTAGAGATGACTATTACACAGAGAGTCTGGATTGTGTTGTCTTTGGGATTCTTAACTACAGAGAGATATTTGATTGTAAAGGAAGCTGAGTTAAACCAGTATGTATATTTTAAAGATACTTTGACTTCAAAATTTGGATGTAAGGATATGTTGCTTTGGAAAAGAGTCTCTTTTGTTTCCACAGAAAGCAAGAGGCTATGGATTTGTTCCAGAGTAAGATACATCAGGTTTGACCAGCCAAGACCCCCTGAAAGGTCTCCGATGACACCATGGCCCAGATGATTCAACATCCAGAACCATTTCAAGGCAACTGGCTCAGACGAATACACCCTCATGGACTACTCCATAATCCTAAAATTTTCTTTGTTTCCCCTGAAGATACAGCGCCCCCCTCCAGCAGGAAGTAGTAAGAGAAGCTACGCCCAAATTCCCAAATATACCAAGCTGACTTTGGAGATGTGTAAAGGTTAAAACCTTCCTTTTTAAGAAAAGAAAAGGGGAGGTGCTGTGGGATGGTCTGTATGTCAAATGTGTTGCTGATTGGTCAATAAATAAATCACTGATTGGCCCGTGGCCAGGCAGGAAGTATAGGCGGGACAAGGAGGAGAATAGAGCTGGGAAGTGGAAGGCTGAGTCAGAGAGACACTGCCAGCCGCCATCAGGATAAGGAAGATGTAAAGTACCGGTAAGCCACAAGCCACGTGGCAAGGTATAGATTAATAGAAATGGATTAATTTAAGCTGTAAGAACAGTTAGCAAGAAGCCTGCCACGGCCATACAGTTTGAAACCAATATAAGTCTCTGTGTTTATTTGATCGGGTTTAAGCGGCTTGGGACTGGCGGGTGTCAGAGATTTGTCCTGACTGTGGGCCAGGCAGGAAAACTCTAGCAACAACAATGAGATGCATCTGCTCTAGGCAGGTACCAATTTACTTCAGAGATTCTGGGTATTGGTGAAACTCCTTATGGAGTTCGCTTTCATTGTAGCAAGGTTAGCCACTGGGCAAAGAAACTGCTCATGCTTTTGACTGCTGGCAATGTTCTGTGCAGACTGGACATGCAGGACACACAGGAAAAAGACTGTTGAACTTTGCCAAAACAAGGCTGGACAGTCCTTCAAAATTCCTACTTCACAGAAGAGTCTGCCAGATATTTTGCAGGACACAGAAGAAAGCAACTGACAAACTTTGCCAATACAAGGCAGGACAGTCCTTCAAATTTCCTGCTTCACTGAAAAGTTTGCCAGATATTCTAGGCCTGTAGGCTAAAGATGGATACCCCAACTTTGCAGAGGAACTTTGGGTGACTGTCCAGGCAGCCATATTTCTCCATCAGATAGTATTACATCCTCCTGAGTCTTCGATGAAGTTAAAGACTAGATAGTTATTGTTGCAGATTTCCTTAGTTATGATAGAAAGCAAATTAGGTGTAAAACTTTGGAGTCACTAACATAGGATAGATAATACATTATTTTCTCTAAATATGCTAACTACAAATAGACAAAATATTGTAAATGTAATTCTTACTTGATAACTGTTTTGTTGTGTATAGTTTTACTATGTTAAAGTTTAAACCTTTTTTTAATTTAGATAAAAAGCAGGAAATGCAAGTGAGTCCCAGGAAAGGCGCAAAGCTACAGAGAAACCCTGCCTCGAAAAACCAAAAAAAAAAAAAAAAAAAAAAAAAAAGAAAGCAGGAAATGTAGAATATTATTTTAAGAAATGTTACATTTGTTTATTCTGTGGAACATTTGTCTAATGATGGAGAGATGTGTTACATTCTTTATGTTGTATTTGTTTAACTCTGTGAAGCTGTGTTACTGTGCTTGTCTAAAACACCTGATGGTCTAATAAAGAGCTGAATGGCCAATAGCAAGGCAAGAGAAAGGACAGGCAGGGCTGGCAGGCAGCGAGAATAAATAGAAGGATAAATTTGGGAGAAAAAAGTAACCAGAGAAGGAGGAGTACATCAGGGCCCAGCCCCACACTGAAAGTAAGATAAACAGAAGTAAAAAAAGGAAAAAGCCAAGAGGCAAGAGGTAAATGGGATAATTTAAAGTTAATAAAATCTTTCAAGCAACAAGCCAAGCTAAGGCCAGGCATTTATTAGTAATAAACCTCCATGTGATTTATTTGGGAGCTGGGTGGAGGGTCTCCCAAAAGAGCCAGAGTAAAACACAAACAACAACAAACCCCCATACTTTTTTTCATTTGGAGCTTGAACACAACAGTAAATCTCATAAATTTTGACACTGGGCATTGCTAAATCAATCCTAAACTGAGGTGCACCCCAGCAACAGTGCAAAATTAAAAGCCAATAACCTAATAGGTAGGACAGTCACTGAAGAGATGAAGGGACAGTTAAAGGACAGATTTAAACAGTGATAAATGGCAAATTTAGGGAGAACTGAAATTCAGAAGCAAAACTATAATCAACCTATCTAAATCATAGGTTTTCTTAACATTGTCTATAAACACAAATGAGCTGAAAGGAAGTCAGATTGCCAATGAGCATCACACTGTTTCACAGCTTTTTTGCTGTGCCCTGGACAGATTGTCCTCACAATGTGCTTGCCTTGACCATTCTTTCCTAGAAAGGCACAGTGTGCGCTAAGATGTATTTTTTCTAGTTTATACTGACTCCATTGTCTCTTCATTTATAGATGCTGTTTGTAGCCCATCACAGATCTATTTTGTTTCTAAAAGCAGTTTACTCTACCCAACCATAAAACACAGAGTCAAACCTTACTGGTTTTGTCTTTTACTCTTTAGAACCTTGCAGATTTCAATGTATCTAGCACAGCATTGATTGCTATTATAATACTTGCTGTTACTATGTAGTGGAATTCTTTGTTATGTACTAGAATTCTTTGAGAAATGTCTTACTTCTTAGGGACATTTTTCCTAGCTACTTTTCCCAATGAATTATCTCAATCACCATCACCAAGTTAGTGAGAATCCTGTTCCATAAAAAAATTCTTCACTCTCCTTTCTTTAAATATAGCCAATCTAATGATGTTTTAGCTATCCTTATAAAAGATTTTTGTGCATTTTAACTTGTCTAGTCTGTCCTCACCTACTTACAAAGGAGCAAAAGGAGCCAAATATCACCATTATTTAAATAATTCTAGCCCAGAGAACAATGATGTTCATTATTGAAAGCCAAAATTTATTTAAAATTATTAAATGGCAAGATCCTGTTGTGTAAACATTAGCTCTCAGTTTAAAACTACTTTCCGGTTTTAATCTTTCCAACCATCACAGTGGCCAGATGTTATCATCTCTCTTGGAAAGTTGTGTAACTCGTGAGTGGAGAGCTTTATTAACAGCAGTTGACCGAGTGTCAAAGGCCGCAACAGGAAGAAAGCCTGCAGTGCAAAGCCCTGTAACACTCAGCGACTGGACTCACTTCCTTCTGACAGACTGTGAACATGTCATTGCACTGTGTGCTCTCTTTTCCCTAAATTAAACTGAATGAAAATATTTCCCAAGTCTCTAACAATTTTCACGTGCTAAAGAATTACAAACTATGATGAAAGGAAATATTATCATATAATTCTCGTAACATATGTTGTTATGCACAAATGCACTCACAAAGATATGCCTTTGAGAAGCCTGGAGAATTTTGTTTCCATAGTGTCTTTGCATGTTTTCAAAAACTCACGCATAGTAAAGTCTTAATTGCATGTGTCATTGTCTGAACAGCTTTCCTAAGCCCTGGGCTTTCATTTTCAAGTGCTAATTATCATTTTCATCTGGAGGTCTAATATTAAACATTTCAAATTTTATGTTCAAGAAAAATGAGATCACAGCCAATATGCTCAGGTGTTTCATTCTGTTGTGTTCTCTGATTCCACTAACAGCCCTTGCTTCCTCTTGTACACCTTATCAAAGTTATCATTCACCTTTTTCTCAGTCCTTAATCAACTCTCTGTAACTTTATCTTCACAGTCCATCAGACAGCGCAACCACTATTACTAGGCACTGATGTAAGTCACTCTGACCTCTCATATCCTCTACTAGAATGGTTCTCTCGCTTCTTGCTATTCAAAACAGGGTCACCACCAAGGGCCAACAGGCAATACCACCAATACCTAGGGGATTGTTGGATATGCAGTGCTTAGGGCCCAATGCAAAGCAAACTAGATTTGCATCTGCATTTGAACAATTCATGAGAGCTTCTGCACATCAAATTTGAGTGCTATTTTGATTCATTCTCACTTCTTCCATTGTTTGGCTGTTGCTCTAAAACAGCTTGAGTCATTCTTTGGAGAGATGACCTCATTCTTGCTTATCACTGGAGGACAATCCGGCACCACACCTCAAATACTTTTAAGATGCTCACTCCCTTTAACCTTCCAATTCAGTTCCTTAAACTTTCATTTTATACATGATGTTCATCTTATGGGTATGTGTAAAATTATGGAAATTCATGTATGGCAACAGATTCAATCTCTGTTACCTGAAATTTGATACATCTACATGATGTTTAGCAAGTGATGTGAATATTCTTTACAGAATATTGACAAACCTGAGAAATGCACTTGACACAGTTTTAAGAATGAAGAGTAGTTTGGAATGCAAAGTAAAGAATAAACCACCTAATTGTGGTCCATAAGCTCCTCTAGTAGATGAACCAAGATGCCAACGGTGCTTTTACCTAGTGAAAGGCTTCTGCAATCTATTATTGCAATTTTTGTATTTCCTAAATTTGCATTCTTTTAAAAAAACCTTTTTTAAAAAAATTTTAAAAAAAAATTTTATTTTGTGATTTGAATCTTTTGTCTGATTGTATGTAAGTGCCTATAATGTCTGAAAAGGCCAGAAGAATATGTAGGATCACATGGAAATGAAGTTATAGGCAGTTTGCTGCTTCCATGTGGGTGCTGGGGAATGAACTGGGAAGGGTCTTCTGCATGAGCAGGACCACTGTTCATTGCTGAGCCATCTCCGAGTCCCCATAACTCTGTAGATTTTTAATACTAGCTAATGTTTTGCATGTTTAAATCATACTAAATGGAGAAGGTCCCAAAAATTTACTAATAACATTGCCTATAGTTTTCATTAGAGTAAGTCTCTACAACTTACAAAGTGTAGGTATCATTCAGAAGAAACAAGACCAAAAAGCAAGAGAGTCAGCATCTGCCTTTGGACAAATTCCATAGTCCACATGCTCACTTGTCATGTGACTCTGAAATGTTCCCAGAAAAAGAGAGGACACTCCATCAGTTCTGCAGAAATCCTTATAATACATGAGGAATTTAGAGTGAAATGGTCTAGATTATTGAAAATAAAGAATTAACCATAAATAATATAAATACCTTTTCTTTTTCCCACATATCCTTCTAAAAGTACAAAATAATTTCATTTGTATCTATATGAAATCTAACTATCTTGAAACTGTATATCTAGTCTATTTATTAGTAATATCTATCACCTATGATGTATATCTATCAACTATTTTCTGTATATCTACCTATCTCTACCTGTCATCCATCTATGCACCATCCATATAACTAACTTATCTGCCTTTTTGTCATCTATATAAGTATATAAATTGAAAAGTTAAATGGAAGTATTTGCTATCATATTTATACTTTAAAATCTATGGCCAATATTCCTAGACAAAAACTGCACATTATTATGAATGTATATTATCTTGTATTTTTTTCAGAGACTGTGCTTCTCTCAAATCAGAAGGTCAATACTGCCTTCCTCCAGCGTATCTGTCTGGATAACTCCATCCATGCTATCCTCCAGCGTATCTGTCTGGATAACTCCATCCATGCTATCCTTCAGGGTATCTGTCTGGATGACTTCATCCATGTTGTCCTCCAAGGTATCTTTCCTATATGACTCTATCCACGTGATCAATATCTTTTAACATTAAGGGTTTGCTAAGCACCAGAGTCTTTGGCTGTGGCACAGACCTATTAAGCATGCAAAACCCACTTGGTCTTTCCTCTTCATCATTATCTGAGGAATGAGTAGGAAGGGAGACTAATGTCCCAGAAGCCCATTCACCCATTGTACTATGAATGGCAGGTTTCCTTGTTTTGTCTTGCCTCGGACTCAGAAGCCTGTATCTTATTCCAACATCTATAACTTGCTTTCTAATCTGCTATTCTAAAAGCAAGGTAAACACTCAGATTTGTACCACTTCTTGTCTCTAGGGTTGCAAATCATAGTGGTCATTCAAGGGAGCTAAAATGATTAGAAGAATTAGAATAAAGGTGTGATAAGTATTTTAGAATAAAACATGAGAAGAGTCAACTCATTCTCAACCTTTCTTCAGAATCACTGTTTGTATCAATGGAAACACTTAAATAATATCTCATTTAAAATGTACTGTGTGTCACGTATCATTTCTTCAGTTTTCTTTTCTTTTAAAACTCCCCCCAAGACTGTGGGTGTAGCACATTTGCAGGATATTTGCATAGCATGTACAATACCATGTTCAATCACCAGTATGACAGGTAGATGGGGGAAGGAGACGGGGGAGAACATGTAAACATTACAGCTTGGATGGAAAGGTATCCTAGCAGTCAGGAGCCAAGGATACCACAAAGTCACACTGCACAACAAACCTTACATGAGAGATTAATTGGGAGAGAAGAAACCAGGAGGGTGACTGCCTCTGTTTGAGCAAGAAATGGCAGCAAACTCAGCAGGATACAGGGCTTATATAGAGGTTCTTGGGAAGGGGCTGAAACTTTTCAGGGTGAAGCTTTCCAGGGTGGGGATTGGTAGTATTTCATGTCCAGAGATTGGGCTTTTTACTCTGTAGGGTAGGGGCAGGGTCCAGCAGTTAGGATAATTAGAGTGTTCTGTGGATAGAACCTGGCAGTTAGAGGTCATTGCGGGAGGAGCCTGGCCACTTGCGTGGCTCAAGGAGCATAAAGAATATGAATTATATAGTCCCCCAAGAGACTATATAATTAAATAGTATAACCAATAAATAATGGGATATGAAAAGTTCATATCTTCTAACTACTCAGTGAATAAAGTAGAAAGCAAGTTCATCTTGAACAAACAAAGCATGTGGCATACAACATTCAATATCCAGTCAATAGCAACACTGTTTTCAAATCTATTAGAGAAAGTTAAGATGACTTGCTGAACTTGTAAAGTTTCCAGATTCAGCACTCATATGTTGGCTCCCAATGATCTTTAACTCCAGTTCTATGGGCTCTGATATAATATTCTGGCCTCTGTGGGCCATTTCATACAACAGTGCACACAGACTCACAAATGCACACACACAAACATATAGATAATAAACAAATAAGTAAAACTTGTTTTTTATGAAACAAAAAATACCTATTTAAATTCTCCAGAAAGATGAGGCATTCTTTGATGTTTCTTTCAAATGTACAAAGGGCTCGTTCACATGGTTTCAGATTAAACTACATGATATTGTTCATAGTTGAGCACTGTTTAGTCTGTAGTGTTATATCACAGGGGATTTGAAAGAGAAAACCACGAGTCTAATATTTCTCTTTCTCTTTTTGTTTCTTTTTTTAATTAAGAAAATTTTTTCATTCATTTTACACACCAATCAAAGATCCTCCTCTTCCCTCCTCCTCCCCCCCCGCCCAGCCTCTGCCTCCCAATCCATCCCCACTCCCTCCCCACAAGAAGGCAAGGCCTCCCATGGGGAGCCACATCCAGTAGAGGTAAGTCTAAGCCCTTCCCCCTGGCTTAAGGCTGTGCAAGGTGTCCCATCATAGGTAGTGGGCTCCAAAAAGCCTGCTCATGCACCAGGCATGGATTCTGATCCTACCACCACAGGCTGAGCAAGCCTTGAGAAGTCAGGCAATAAGCTGCACTCCTCCATGGCCTCTTTGTCAGTTCCTGCCTTCAGGTTCCTGTCCTGATTCAGTTCCTGCCTTGACTTCCTTTTAGGAATAGTACCTGGATGTGCAAGATGAAATAAAACCTGTTTCTCTTCCCCCTCCCCAAAAAACTATTTCTCCTTCAGTGTTGCCATGTCTGAATCCAGTAAAGGCCCTTGCAGTTTGTGGCAATGCCTCGGAGGATGCTGGCAGTGATGATGGCCAAGGGTGGAACAGACAGGCAACAATTGTCAGTGAGCAAAACTATGCCAGTATCACTGATCTCAGAGCTTTCTGCTTGGTGTACAGGGAGTTGTTTTGTGTTTGACTCGAAATACTTGGATCTCAGGTTTGTTTTTAGTCCCAGGCTACTTTAACTTTGAATAGTAATAATAAGAAGAACATTTTCTGGCTGTGCTCAGCCAACGGGAAGCATTTAGCATGGTGTATCACTGCAATTTCCAGGTGTTGCCACCGTGAAGTTGCAACAGCTTTGTTTTGGTCCATAAAGAAGCAGTTCAAGCCCTTCACGGGCCTCTTCTCTTTTGTATGTTCTCCTTCTTGTTTCCCATACTTTTGTCTGTTTTGATTTACACTCTGCAAGACGGAAATTATAATTAAGTATGCTTCATTCACCATCCTTTTGTGACTTTGGACTCCTTTCCTCCACATTTTAAACAAGCTGTTATCCAGACTTTGTTTGAAGAAGGACACTTATGCCTCATTAGGTCACAAGGAGGTCATCTTGACTTGAAAGAGCTTTAGTTACTAGAATACTACTCCTTTCTGTATCCTGGGACATGAGAGATGTAAGTGACTTTGAGTGCTCTCCAGTTTATTCCTCTATTCAGTGTGTTAGGGCTATATAAGTGGGAGGAATAAAAAATAAATAAGCGAGAGAATACAAAAAGCTATAGTAAGCTAATAGATCTACAGTCTTGTAAATAGACTTATAAGTGCTACCAAGATGTTAAGAGTAGGCTTCTTGTGATTGACCACTTGACTATTGGTCAAGGCTACACTTACTGAGTTTTCTGTCCTTGAACTTGTTCATTAGGTGCCAGATGCATATTTATAATATGGATGAGCAACTTAATGACACAAAAAGATAGCAGTCCTTAGTGGATACACATTTATACTGAAATTTTTGTCATTTAAAACACGTCTGTTATAGGACATGCAAGATTTACTTATGTTCAAATTAGTCCATCCTTCTCTGCGGTCAATCATGCAGCTCATCTTTATATCAACTACCCCAAATGAATAACTTTTTTATTGTGTGAAATTTCCAAGTACTTATAAATATTTGTAGCAGGAACAAACGTACAAATGTAGCACACAGAAATGCTTCAGTTTTATAGAGTTCTTGTGCATGTGTTATCAGTGCTCCAGTCACACTCTCTCAGTTCCCTTTACCAGTATCTAACACAATGCTCTTCTGACCCTGAGTGCTTTGTCTCCTACAGGAAGCACCTGTATCTCTTTGTGAAAAGGCTCTTCTCTAGAACCCACTCCATCCATGTACAGCTGATATAACAGAAGGCATTTAAAAACTTATTTCCTAACAGTATCTATAGTCAATATGGGATTCCATACAATCAATGTAAAATTTATGGACAGCTTGGAGACATGAGCAGGAACACACTGAGGTGTGGCTCACTCAAGCATGAGAGAGCTCCCAAAACAAGTTTCCATGAGAACTGTTAGACTCTCACTTAGGATCCTTCATGTACTGCCTTCCTTCTTCATGTCCCTCCTATATGTTACTACGAAGACTTCCAAGGAACTGCTTTCACATATAAGGTCTCCACAAAATCCAAACTAAAAAGGCCATTGTTGAGTACTTCTCACCTGGTCATTTAGAATAGCAGCTTGGATGGGAGAGCTCACATCCACACAGCTTCAGAGATTGTGATCCACTCATCACACTGGGATCCTTGCTCAGAAGCTAATTTCATGCACACTATCACCAGGTGAACTCTGTCTGATTGCCCTAATAATTTATCCTTAAATTTGTACTTTGGCAGTGAAATTCTATGGATTAAAAGGTCAACACCCAAGGGCTTGTATCCTCAGAGAATGCATGATTTTAGATTCTGCCATATCCTAATCATATCCCCATTGGACAAACAGGTTCTCCACCTCTCATTGCCACACTGACCCAGCAACCATTGTCATGCTTCTACCACGACAAGCTTGAGTGTGAACCTTAGGATGGTCACAAGGAGTTGCAGGACAAAGATGCAGGTATCTCTCAGGTTCTGTACCCACCCCAACAATATAATATTGAATTGAAAAGAAAGAAAAACTCACCACAACAGATCAAGGAGATTACAAAAAAACAACAAAAAGGTTTCAGAGGATCCCTCACCACCCCACCCCCCAAAAATATGGCATGACCCTGATCATTCTTTTCTTTCTAATGATAACAAAGACTTCAGCAGATTAAAGGAAAAGTATTTCTCGTGTTCTTACCACAAGGAGATAAACCACCTGAAGCAAATAATGAAATATACTCAACTGATTGGTTCTCAGCCTTGTAGAAGACTCTGCTGATCACTTGACCCAACTTTCACTTCTTTGTCACTTTTAACCAAGGAACCTAATTATTCTCCAAGTCACATGATTTGATGTGAATCAGAGATTTCTTTTCAGTCTCCTTCATATCTGACTCTGGTAATAGAACTAGGGTCTGTTCCGTACATGTACAGGAAAGCTGCTTAAGGTAACTTATGGACTGCTTTCCCCATTTATCTTTAATTCACCCTAGAGGGGCCAGTCTCTTACATGAAGCCATCATCTTGGTTAATAAGGTAACAATGAAGATAAAAATCATGGGCTAAGCTGGCAAAATAGAGACAGAAGGCTAGATCCCAAATAAAGAAACCATACCTGCCCTGGATTCCCTTCAACCCAAAATTCCTTTATCCAAGATAAAAATACAAACTTCCCTATCACTGATTTTTCTTTTCCTGTTTTATGTAAGCAAATTTAACTTTAGCTAACACAAAAAGAATTGCAATCATTTTCTCTTAAAGAAAGTTCTAAAATATAATCAATCTCTGCCATCTATTCTTTTGAAAAAAAATTAGAATGATTAAAAAAAATCTTAGAATTTTGTTCCATTCTTTGATTTGAAAACAAGCCCAATGAAAAGTTAATTACTCAAGCCTCTGCCTCTACTGAGACTGACAACTTTCAAGGCAGTAGAAAAGAACACAGAGCATGGTTGGCACAGTCTCTGATGCAAACATCCACAGATACAGAAACCAGTGAGTCACAATGATGCCTGCTGAACTTCTTTATTCCCTAAAATTGCAAATGCAGATCCATTGCCAAAAACTGCAGGTGCCTCATCTATGCAGAGCAACAAGATTTTCTTTTCAGTTGAAGTCTCTGGATTGGCACAGGAAAGTTTTCACCATCTGAAGATACCAAAGGCCTTAACAGCTTGCCAAAAATGGTTCACGGAATAGAAATTCTTCATTTATGTTTGATGCATGCCCAGAAGAGCTGGTTCAACTGAAGGACAACAGCAGATTCATCTCCTATACTGCAGGGCAATAACAGCTACAGGTTCTCTGTGATCACTCTAAAATATTAAAAGACATTTCAGTCATTCTAAACTGTGACATTTTACATATTATAGAGGAACAAATTCAATTTACTTCCCCATATATGACCATGACATTTCTAGGACATACGGCTTCACCAAGTGCTTTCCAATGTGTTTGGATTCTTTCTCTTAATGGTGTGATAAGCAGTTCTGTAGAGTGCTTCAAGACCAGGCTTTTTGATTGACATCAGTCCAAATTTTTGATGAAATTCTGCCCTTTTCAAGTTGAGAGTTCTCATTAAAAATTCCACAGGATAGAGGCATTTTCTGGATGGGTAAATAAAACATGATTCTTGAACTCTCTGGTATTGTATAAAATTTTGGCAAAACTTTATCGGCATCACAGCTTTTATACACCATCAATCTTAGCAATCAAATTAAAATTGAAAACATATAAGCTTTGTTTATGCTTCCAAATCAAAATTCAAGTGATATAAATAAACACAGATGTTCATGGTTCTGAGAGTGGTTAATTTTTTGTCAATTCCTATCAATGGGATCTTATTCAAATTGTTACATGATGTGAAAATCATGAATCTGAATTATTCAGTAATTTACATCATTTTATGGCATAGACACTTTTTTAAAATCATGAAAATTTGGTGATAAACTTTAATTTCGGTATTTTTTGATGAAGATAGAGAAATGGAAGAAACAAAATGTTTTTAATTAGTTCACAGATTGGAAGTAAATAACCTAGTTGTTCAGTTTTCAGGCCTCTCATTTAGTGCTGCTATGAGTATAGTTACTCTGTTTCTATTCTTTCTGTCCTCATTTTCTCACATGAAATATAAACATTTTATATGAATTACATTAGATAATTTAGTGTACTATAAAATTCTATTCACAAATCCAAATTTTCTTAGCTTTGCTTTGGGGTCATATTCTGCTAATATTGTTAAGTTTTGTACAATGAAAATGGGCACTTGCCCATTCAAATACAGTTTCTTTCCTGCCGGCCATAAGTTGTATTTTCTCAAATTTGTATGTTAGTTTGGCAAGTCTAACCTAAAGTTATGACATGAGAGTTACATTTGGACTGATAAATGTAATTCCAATGTAGGAATTATCTAAAAATATCTAAAAGAACTTTGGAAATTTTAGTAGGTAGTGATCTTACCTAAGAGCAAATTTTGAGGTGTCCCCCCAGCAAAACAAACAGAAAACAGTACCTCAAATAAAGGAGATTATAGCAACATAGTAATATTTAAAAGATCTTATTTCTCATTTACTTATAGTCTTGAAATAAATTATAATGAAGAAATGTAGAAACTGTTTATCAATAATGAGAAGTACTACATAAAGTGTAAGCCCATAAAACTTGATTTATAGTTAAAAATAAATTTTCTGTTATAAAATATAAATATTTATGAGTTTACTAATAATTGAATGACTTTCACTTAGAAAAGTTATGAAAGTCTCTGCAGTCCTCAAGAAATAGAACTAGTAAAAGGTTTAAGATGACATATTTCTGCTCAGTTCAAGTCACAACAAATCAAAGCTGAGATGGGTTTTAAGGACACCTAGAGAGATTCCACCCTGTTTCTTCTAAACCATTTAGGATGATCCTTTCATGGATATGCTACACCATGACTTGATAAGTGTGTGAAGAATGTCCCTCACTATCCCCAATGAAAGTGCCAATGACCCTAATGATGGCTTAGGTGTGGTTCTCAGAGTGACTCACCAAGTGATTGCTTGATCACATCCAGTTTGAATAATAATATTCCCCACAAGCTCATAAATTTGAAGTCTTAGTCACCAGGGAGTGGCACTATAAGGAGGTATGGACCTGTTGGAGTAGGTAGGGCCTTGTTGGAAGAAGTGTGTCACTGGGGGTGGGATTTGGAGTTTCAAAAGTGCAAGCCAGGCCCAGGGACTTTCTGTCTTCCCACTACCTGTGGATCCAGATGTAGAACTCACAGATCCTTTTCCCGCACCATGTCTACCTGTGTGCCTCCATGCTTCCCACCATGCTGATAATGAACTAAACTTATGTAATGGCAAGAAGACCCCAATTAAATGTAATTTCTTAAAGGTCTTATTAAATAAAAAACATGAAGCCAGATAAAAGGGTGAAAACCTGAAAGACCAGGGAAATAGGGAAAGCCACAGCTAACCTCACCTCAACAACACTGCAGCTTCCAAATGCTGTCTACCCACGCCTATATGCCTTGCTCTTCTGCCATCTGATTTGCTCTCTCTATTCAGCTACATCACTTCCTTTTCCTGCCCAGCTCTGTCACTTCCTGTCTATCTGTACAAACCTCCAGACCTCCATGGTTAACTAGTGTTGGAATTTAAGGCGTGTGCCACCAGACCTGGCTCTGTTCCCAGTGTAGCCTTGAACTCACAGAGATCCAGACAGATCCCTGTCTCCCAAGTGATAGGATAAAGGTGTGTGCTACTGTTGCCTGACTTCTTTGCTTACTTTTAATGACTTGCTTTTTCCTCTGATCTCCAGGCAAGCTTTATTTATTAAAGCACAAATAAAATATCATGGAATTTCAGCACAAATAAAATATCACCACATTTCCCCTTTTTTTGTTTAATAAAAAGTTAAAAAAAGTTATAACTAATATAAGAGTTAATATGGTCATGTTATCTCTTCACAGCCAAAAACCATCAATGAAGACATCCAGATTCCACAATTAGTCTATTGTTTTGTCATTTGAACCATTTGGTTTGCAAAGTTATCCTAAGAGACTACTGCAGTTTTCCACCAACATCCAAAATTGTTAAGGACTGCAAACACATTTTAGTGTTAGAATTCTTGCACACCATACTTTACAACCTGGGGTTCAATTCAAAGCTCCACAAAATTAAATTAAATTAAAGTGTGAGTTCAATCTATCAATGAAAGACAGCATGCAGTTAATTAACCTTAAATCTTTTGCACCAGAACTTTTGGTTGTTCCTGCT
This sequence comes from Peromyscus californicus insignis, assembly GCF_007827085.1. NCBI lineage: Eukaryota > Metazoa > Chordata > Mammalia > Rodentia > Cricetidae > Peromyscus > Peromyscus californicus. Next base: position 55,137,806 of record NW_026294534.1, on the reverse strand, counting down.
CATAGTGTTTTTCCCATTTGCTCACAAACTCTCTTTTGAAATAAATTATTCTAAAGATTGTCATATTTCTTGTCTGATTTGCTTGTGAAGTTTAACTTTCAGCATACAGTCAGGCCACTGAATTTTCTATGGTAATTTTGTGTTCTTCACAATTCATGCTCAATCCATATCTTAATCTTGATAGGGTTTTGGATAGAGCCACTATGAAAAGCTTTGAATTTCCTCAGTTCTTTGATGTATCATGTTTGAATGAAGGATTCATATTTGTGATTTGTTTCAATGCTTTAGGATGAAATAATTTTTTTCCTAGAACTTGAATTTATTTTGACATATTTCCACAGAAGTATTCCAAATGGGAAAATACATAAATAGATTAGGACTCAGGGAGCTTAGTTGGCCATCTCCAAGCATTACATCATCCAGCTATCTCGCTGTATGATATAAGCCTACCTACTCTTTTTATTCCCTTCAACATTACAAAAGTAAAAGTATGTTCATTGTGTTTAAATTTTTTTTCAGATTATTTTGAACTCTTATTAAATTTCAACCTGTACTCCTTCATACTTTATAAACACTGGAGTAAGTGAAACTAAGTTGTAGTATACATGTAAGAGCACACAGAATAGCAGCATTCACAAGAATTTTTACTTTAATGTTAAAATAATAACATACTAGTGATATGTACAAACATTAAATAAAATCAGTATCAATGTAAACTATGAGAGATATGCAAGGAATTTCTTGCAGAGAACTAAGAAAAAAACTTATGAGTTTAAAGCAGACATTACCTAGAATTTTTCAAGAATGTGTGTATATATATATATATATATATATATATATATATATATATATATATATATATGAAACCAAAACTATTTAGCTGAGAATATAGGAAGGGTTTCAGTGTGGCACAGCCACATACTCTGGTTTGCCTGGATGGTCTCAGTTCATACAAGCTGACTGACCATCACGTCTCGTAAATGTTCCTCTCCTATTAAGAATAGTCCTTCTTTAAATGACAAAATTATGTATTCATCTCAATAGCAAGGAATTGTTCATTTGGGAGGATTTGGAAGTAGTATAAACTGAAATGGTGGCATTTCTTAATGATGAATTAAATGCCCCAGAGATAGGTAGAGTTACATCTCTATTTATGCTAGGACAAATATCTTAATCCATTCTATTAATGTATCCAAACATGAAGCTGGTTTGATATGGATCTTTAGACTATGCAATATACTGGGTTTTTTTGTTTATAAAGTAATAAAAGCCTACATATTTCTCCCCTCTCTAAGCCTTTCAGAGAGGAACTTCTTGGGTCTATCTTATGAGGTAATTCTATGTGAAAGCAATAATTACCAATAAGCACTCTTTAAAGAATTAGTAATATTTTTTATATTTAAAAGAAAAAAATGATAAAAAGCATAATTTCTCTCTATCAATACAGTATTTTGGGTAAGGATTATATTAATTTTCACAATTATTAAAGCTAAATGAAAAAATTTGATTTTCCCTGTGATTCTTTTAAAACAATAATTAATAGTGATTTAATGATAAACAGTCTTGGGCTTAGGGAAATGGCTCAGAAGGAAAAGTGCCTAGTGTCAGGACATGAAGACCTGAATTCAACCTCCAGCTTCCATCTTTATAGCCAAGCACAATAGTATGTACCTTTAATCCCAATGAAGGATCTCTGGAGCTTGCACCAGCCAGTTCTGCCAAATCAGTGTGTTCAAGGCTCAGTGAGAGACCATGACTCAAAACATAAGACAGAAAAGTGACCGAGGAAGACACTCACAGTAGACTGCTGGCCTTCATGTGGTCACACATGAACATACACAGTGTAGGCAGAGATTTTTGTCAGGATCATTGAGTCCCCAATAAACATACAGAGACTTATTATTGATTATAAATGCTCAGCCAATATCTTAGACTTGTTAGTAACTAGCTCTTACAACTTAACTTAACCCATATTTCTTATCTGTGCTCTACCATGTGACAGTATCTTTTTTCAGCATGGCAAGTTCATCTTCTGCTTCCTCTGCATTTCCTGGCAATTCTGCCATTCCTCTTCCCAGCATACTCTCAGTCTGGCTCTCTTGCCTAACATCTTCCTACATAGCTATTCAACAGGTAGCCATTTATTAAACCAATGAGAGCAACACATATTCACAATATGCAAAATGATTATTCGACAGCATTTCCCCCTTTTTGTCTAATTAAAAAGGAAAGTTCTAACTTTAGTAAAACTATATAGTTATCAAGTAAGAATTACAGTTACAATATCTAGTCCACTGACAAATTTAAAGAAAATACTTTATTATCTATCGTATCTTTGTGAGTCTAAAGTTTAATACCAACATTGCTTTTTAAAAATCATAACTAAGGAAAACTATAAGTTTAACTATTTAGTCTTTAACTCCATTAAAGACTCCAGAAGGATGAGTATATTTAAACTTTCTGTTGTGATATTAATGGTCATATAGAGTATAACTAACTCTAACCTTAGGCTTCATGTAGCTTCTAATACATGATTTCAGGCTTGAGTAGGAAGCAGGTATTTAGGAATTGAGCCTGTGAATCAAGATGTATTTAATAGATTATGGTCATTTAACCTCTCTGAGATCTGTTGCGTATGACATTTAAAATGTTTTAAGTTTTCTGAAGTGAACAATGAACATTTCTAACAGTGACTTTTGAAATCTCCAAAAGATGATGGGACCCAACAACAATGATTCCACCTGAATTGTGGTAATGTCACTAAGCTGACAAACACCATCCAAAGATCAGCTGTGGACTACTAGCTGCTCAGGACAACTTATAAAAAGTTAGTTAAGATGGTTTAGCCTCATAGACTACTCTAGCCAGGACTTCAGATAGCCTTGGATTGTCCCATCACACTAATAATGGACAACAGCTACATTTCCCTGGGACTTGATCATTTTCTCATTTTTCTCAGGATCCCCTAAAGATGCCAGTACCAATGTCAACAGAAAACAGTCAGGAAACATGGCACCCACATTCCCAAGAGGTAGAGTGGATGTTTTTAGGTCATTCAGTGGATTATGGATGTTTGTCTTTGGTTAAGGAGATTGGTTGCAAGTTGTTACTGGTCATGGTCATGAAAATACTATTCAAAAGATGCTAGATTCAGGGAGCTCTTTCTGAAAAGAAAAGAGGGGATATATGAATGATAGGAAAAGGGTACATTATTGAATATTTTATTCCCAAAAGCAACTATTAATCTCAAAATATTTTACACTGGAATTGATTTTGTATTGCTTTCTTCTTTGCAAAAAAAATGTTTTCAAGATTGAGCAGACATAGTTTAGATAGACAGGTCATCTTCAAACCCTTCAGAGATCTACAGAATATGGCATTTAAAACACTTTAATAACTTAGAAAAATTTTCTTTTTTGTTATGACTATGATACATGTCGGCTTCTGGCAGTACCAATCTACTTCAGAGAAAAGATGGGCATTGAAAAAACTGCAATAGGAGTTAACTTTCATTGTGGCAAAAGTTAGCCACTGGACAACAAAGTATCACTGAATCAACTGCTGACAAACAGGACAGACAGGACACAAAACAAAGGACTACTGATTCTTGCCAAAACAAGTGTGGTTATGGCTTTATCAAAAGGCATCTTCTGAGGCCAGGACAATATGGCACCATCCCTGAAGTGGTCTTCGCAATTCGGAAAAGGTACAGTGCCCTTTTCTTCAAAGGCAGCTGAACAGGCAGTGGGCTGATGGCTTCTGATATGCAATGGAACAGCAGCTGAAACAGTTTTTCTTGAAGAGTAACTAAGCTCACGCCTCTCAATAGTAGACTGGCATTTAATAGAGGGATGTGGAGAAGAACGGGATGCTGAGATGAAGCCACATACACACATAGCCAAGAAGAATGGACAGCTGAATTAAAAAACATCAACAATTTCCAGAATTTAAAATCCTTAATCATGATATGACGCTGTGGAATTCAGGTGTTTCTGGTACATGGACTGCTCTTTCCCAATGTGAGTTTGAACTGTTGACCTTGTGTACATCCTACTTCACAAATGAGTCTGTCAGATACGCTAAGCCTATAAGCTGAAGATGACGGCCCAACACTGCAGAGAAACCTCAGATGACTGTCCAGGCAGCTGGCTGTTTCTGTCAACTCACAATTTTTTGGAAGTTGCTTGCATGTACTTCCTGTTTTTATTTTTGTTAGCTAATATTATTTCCTTCTTGGGTCTCTGAGGGAGTTGAAGATTAGTTAGTTATAGTTGAAGATTAATTGGGATAGAAAGTGAATTAGATACATTTTGTATTTACCAAAATAGGATAGATAATGGAATTATTTTCTCTGAATTTGTCAAATACAAATGGACTAGCCATTGTTTAGGTATTTTTTCTTGTATATATTGTATATAGTTATTGTACTTTTGTATATAGTTTTTCTTATGTTAGTTATAAGCTTTTTCCTTTTTTCTTTTTATTAAAATAGAAAAGGGGAAATATGGTAATATTTTATTTTGTACTAAAATGTTATTTGTATATTAATAAATAAAGTTGCCCAGGGGTCAGAGCTATTAGCAAGCCATAGGAAAGCCGGACAGTCATGGCGCACACGTTTAATCCCAGCACTTGGTAGGCAGAGCTAGGTAGATCTCTGTGTGTTCAGGGATACAGCCAGCATTGGAGACAAACGCCTTTAATCTCAATACCAACCGTAGAAGACCTGGAGGTCTGTACAGACAGGCAGTGATGAGGCAGTCATGTGGTTGGGTTTACAACCAATGAGAAGGCAGAACCAAAAGTCTTTATAAAGACTTTAACAAAGGAAGTATCTCTCTTTCGGAGAGGTAGGACCACCAAAGGAGGAAGGGTAAGGTTTTAGCTCGTAGCTCTGACCTCTTGGCTTTCTTCTTTGCATTGGTTCTGTGTTTCTTATTTAATAAGATGGTTGGTTACATCAACATGTTTGTCTTTGGTTAAGGAGGTTGGTTGCAAGTTGTTACTGGTCATAGTCAAGAAAATACTATTCAAAAGATGCTAGATTCAGGGAGCTCTTTCTGAAAAGAAAAAGAGGGGATATATGAATGTTAGGAAAAAAGGGTACATTATTGAATCTATTTTATTCCCAAAAGCAACTATTAATCTCAAAATATTTTACATTGGAATTGATTTTTGTATACTGACACAAATTTAAAGTTATTTTTGTTATACTATATATAAATATATGTTTTTGCTTTTGTTTAAGATATTTTTGTATATTGATACAAATTTAAGTTTATTTATGTTATGCTGTACATATATTTCTATTTTGTACTGATGCAGCTTATTTAATTATGTAATGCAAAGTTTTAGTCTTTGAAAGCTATTTAGGATAATAAAGAAATACAGGATAATAGTAACCTTTAACTATCAAACTTATAATCATGTTAAGTATATTTTCAAGGTCACACAGAGCTATATTTTAGAGAGATAGGTGATCTCCAAACACTTCAAAGACCTACAGAATGTGGCATTTAAAATATTTTAACAAGGCTTGTCTTGACATTGAGACACTTCTGTTCCAGACATCACCAATCTACTTCAAAAAGGGGCATCAAAGAGCCTCCAATATTGGAGTTTAGTTTCTTTGTGGCAAAAGCTAGCCATTTGGGTAAGAAACTGCCCTTGCCTCAACTGCTGACATGATGCTGTCAAACTGGACAAGCAGGAAACAAAGAAAAGTGACCAACAAACTCAATTTCCTACTTCTCAGAAAAGTCTGTCAGATATTCTTGGCCTGTAGGCTGAAGCTGAATGCCCCAACATCACAGAGGAACCTAAGGTTACTGTTCAGGCAACTAACTGTCTGTCATTTCTTATAATTTTGAAAGTTGCTTACTCTGTGCTTCCTGTTTACTCAGGTAATATTAATTCCTTCTCAGGTCTTTGATGGGGTTGAAAAATAGATAGGTACAGTTACAGTCTTCCTTAATTATGGTAGAAAGTAAATTAGGTATGAAACTTTGGACTCATTGGGGAGGACATCTGATGGAGTATTTTCTCTGATTTGCCAAACAAAAATTGAGTGGACATTGTGAATGTATTTCTTACTTGATAATTGTTTTTGTTGTATGTAGTTTCATTTTGTTAAGGTACCTTTTCTTTCTATCTAGGCAATACCTGATGATCATTCTTTGCTGTGGGATAATGGTTTTGTACACTGGTTTAATAAAATTCTGATTGGCCAGTAGCCAGTCAGGAAGTATAGGTGAGATAAGCAGATAAGGAAAATTCTGGAAAGAGGAAGGCTGAGTCAGGAGACACCAGCCCACCGTCCAGGGAGCGGCATGTAATAACACACAGGTAAAGCCATGGAACACGTGGCATTAACAGAAATTGGCTGAGTTTAAGTGTAAGAGCTAGTCAGTAGTAAGCCTGAGCTAAAGGCCAAGCAGTTTTAATTAATATAAGCCTCTGTGTGTTTACTTGGGTCTGAGTGGCTGCAGACCAGGTGGGACACAGGAAAACTTCAGCTGTAATTCTTATTGTAAGCAATTTTACTACATTAGAGTTAGACCCTTTCCTTTTTAATTAGACAAAAGGAGTCTAATTAGTCAATGGAGTCTAATGTTGTCCAGTGGAGTCAGGTGTTGGTTTGAGTGGTGGGGTTCACATTCATCTGGCCAGAATGGATCATGGAGTTCCCTGGAGGACTCAGGACAAGGGAAAGAAAGGCTGTTGAAAAGGAAGAGGCTGAGACAGGAGGTGGAGTGGCTTTTTCGAGCCAAGAAGAGGAAAACGGTGGTGTGTCATAGTCACTTGTGGTTATCTCCAGTTTTATCCATAGTATTTATCCTCAAGTTCTGTTTTTGATAAACAGTAAAAGAAATTTCAATACATGAGCATATATACACACACACACACACACACACACACACACACACACATACACACACACACACACACACACACACACACAAATAAAATACAATAGTTAGACTCACATATGAAGAATATGTTTCTAGTACTGACCACCAGGAAACCAAACTATATGTAGCTTGTATACAAATTAGCTTTAAAGTCATAAGGAAAAGAGACAAAATCCTCTGACTTCTAATGAATATTTAAGGTCTGTTCTGTTCCTTTGTGTGAGAACCTTCACTGTTCTTCTGTCCACACGACATCTCTTTGTACTGTTACAGACAACACAGAGCTTCCTAGTGGCAAACTTTGCTTTTAAGTTTCCTCACCTTGCTGTGGGTTTTTGGTGCCTGCTGAAGCACACACTATATGAAATAGAAACTGACACTTTCTTCTTCCTAGCTTCTGTACTCTGTTCTGAGAGAGAACTGTTTCATTGTGTCTTTCCTGAATATTTTAGTGTGGGAAGAAAGTAGAATTCATATCAAACAGATAATTTCCATGCTGACAATATGACTCAGAATCTGCAGATTTTTTTTTTAAAATATGTAATGAAACCAAGAGGAGAAGTCACAAAAGCATTTATGCCCTGAACTTGGAGATAATAAAAAGCATTTATAAAATAAGTTAATTCTGACAGGTAAAAGCCATGCCTGTTCATGTGATGTGTCACAGAAGCTGCTGGCAGGAGGTTGTGCCTTTACCTATGACAAATGGAAAGGTCCTACCATCACTGTTTCTTGAGGATTCCTACCAGCGTCATTATTCACATAATGGCTTCTTTAAAAGTAGATAAACTTTAAACATCCTCATTATTCTAGTCTCCCTGAAACCAGAAGTATTATCTTCTTTCAATAACAGAGATATTAAAAGCCTGAAGTTAAGCAATGTCTCTTGTGGGAAAAAAATTGTATTAATGCCTTCAGTCCTTGATTTCACAAAGACACATTGTCTGAGGCTATACATTGAAAACCTGTTTAAAAAAGGCTTATATATTTGGCAATTAAAAAGATACTAAAATAGAGGGCAGGGGAGATGTCTGATTAGATAAAACTACTTGCTATGCCAGCATGAAGATCTGAGTCCAAATCCTCTGAAGTCATGTATAAACCATACATGCAGACAGTACATGGACAAAATAATACCTTAAAATACATTAAAATGGGGAATCTGATTAAATTAGCCAAATAAAATAAGCAAGAAATAATCAATATATTATACCAAATTCATTAGCAGGAATATCAAACAATAAGAATTAAGAAGAATAAACCTCATGGTAACTAATTTCAGTATAGGAAATGGTACTGAGTGAAGGGGCCTTGCAGAGCCTAGTCCTGCCACTGAGCTATATTCGAGCCCATGAGGGAGTTTGAAGAATGTTAATATTAACAAAAGCAAAAGGAAAGGAGGAATAATGGATGAGGGGAGCACAATGCACATGATGAAGTGGGGGGCTGCCATTGGTTTCTGAAGCACAGTCACTTGGGCGGACATTTTGAGGGAGTCATGTATGTGACTTGAGTTGGTGACTAGGCAGATGACTCTTGCAAAATCTGCATTAAACACACAGCAGAGCAGCCCTTGAATGTCAGCTGAAGATTTCTCCATAGAAGAAAATGCCCCAGATATACTGTTTCAGAAACTGGGCTTACATGAGAAGCTAACAGCAGCAGACAGCAGATGTGTGTTGATATGTCACTATGGATTAACTATTTTGCTATGACATTCATACTTATTATACATTAGTATTTTCATATTCACTTAAAACTATTTGGGGAGAATTAAAACCAGTGAAAATTAAGAGTTTAGGGGCTAAAGAGATGGCTCAATGGTTAAGAGCACTTGCTGTTCTTTCTTTTCTTAAAAGATTTATTTATTTATTTATTATGTATACAGCATGTATGACTGCAGGCCAGAAGAGGGTACCAGATCTCGTTACAGATGGTTGTGAGCCACCATGTGGTTGCCGGGAATTGAACTCAGGACCTCTGGAAGGGCAGGGAGTGCCCTGAACCTCGGAGCCATCTCTCCAGCACTTGCTCTTCTTGCAAAGGACTTAACTTCAGTTTCTAGCACATACAGAAGGCCACTCACAATCTATAACTCCAGCTCTAGGAGGTCTGACACATTTTTCTGGGCTATGTGGACACCTATACTCAAATGCACATATTCTTCTTTTACACACACACACACACACACACACACACACACACACACACACACACACAGAGTCACAATTAAAATTAAAATAAATGTTCAAAAAAATCAAGAGTAATTTTTATATGTTTCTACTAGTGTTGAAAGGCTGAATGTATGTAAAAGTTAGTTATAGGCTAAGGGACTAGGTGGGGGAGGGTAAGGATCTCCATAGGAAGGGAGAGTAGAATACACAGTTATGGAGGAATAGGTGGGGGACTGGAACAAGAGGATAAAGTGGGAGAGGGTGGGAAGGGGGGTAATGGAGGGAATATGGGGAAGGACAGCTAAATCTAAGGGCAATTTGAGAGATCATATGGAAAACTAATACAGCAGAAGCTATTTAAAATATATACACATATGAAAGAAATCTAAATTGCTCTTACCAAATAACAGGGAGAGAAAGCCCCAACTAGACATCTCTCACCATCAAATGAAATTTCTAGTGTCTGGAATGGTTTATATCTAATCAAATTGTTGCTCGAAGTGTCCTAATGGAAACCTCCACCAAGCCAGGCCATTGCCACAGCTATTGGTTGCTCTTAACACACTGATGTTAGGGCCCATTGCTGAAGACAATGCCTATACAACTCACTGAACATGAAGTTGAGCTGGTGCCTAGCTAGAGCCTTTACCTCCACTAATTTATTACAGTACTGGGAGGTACTCTGCATACTGCCAGATAAAGGTAAATAACAACCCAGCTACAAATGTACAATGGTGTCCTGCCTGCAGGACACACGGGAGCAATAGAGGCACAAACGTTGTGGGAGTAACCAACCACTCTCTGATGGAATTGAAGCACACGCCCTGACATTGCCCAGTAGCTAAGAACCTGAGACCAGATAGGCCATACACTTAAGAGAAAAGCCAAATACTACTGTTCTGCTATCAGAACATAACAATAAAATGACTCCTAACAGCATTCTGCTGTCCTCATAGATCAGTGTCTTGCTCAGCCACCACCAGAGAAGCTTCGCCTGCAGTCAATGGGAACAAAGCTAGAGACCACCAACTGGGCAATGTGCAAATAGTGAAAGACCTTGGCACATTCAGTCCTGGATGGAGTTTCTCCATCAGTTCCTCCCCTTAGGGCTCAGGGAACCCTGAAGAAAAGGAGGCAGAAAGATTCTAAGAGCCAGTGGAGATGGAAGACATGAAGGAAACAAGGCCTTCTAGACGCAGAAGGACCGATGGACATACAAACTCACAGAGACTGTGGCAGCATGTGTAGAGACTGCACAGGTCTAAGTCAGATGGGTTGCCAGTGCTGAGGGGAAGTAGACACATCCTCCACCCCAATCCAGAAGCTGTCTCTACTCGATAACCATTCACAAAGAAGTTAGTTTTCTCCAACAGAGTCTCATTGCGTATACAAGCCACACTAAAGGGCAAGGCCCATGCCCAGCAGTAATGGCCAACACAAAAGGAATTCAATGGTTTTATGCTGATTTGTTTTTGCTTTGTTTGTTGTTTTGTTTTGTTTTTATAACACAATGCTTTGTCTGGGTATTTAAAATCTATTTTTTAATATTTTTAACTTACAGATCGTTTGGTTCTATATTATGGTTTCTGATTTTGTTTTTGTGGTTTTTCTGTGTGTGAATATGTGTGTCTCAGCCTTGTGCTTTTTCTTTAACTGTTTTTTTTTCAGTTTGTTTGTTCTGTTCTATTTCAATTTGTTTATTTTATCTTATTTATTTTCTTACAATTTTTTGAAGGACTGTTTTTATCCCAATGAAAGAGAGAAAGCAAAGATATAGATTTGGGAGAGTGGGGGAGTAGGAATTATCTAAAAGGAGTTGGGGGTAGGGAAACAATAATCAATACATTGTATGAAAAAAATCTATTTTTAATTAAGAAGAGAGAGATGATCAGACTATATATAACAACAGAATCTGATCCAAACACAAGTCCAAGAAGCAAAACCATGTCTGCAACAACTGGTCCAGAAAACTAGGGCTTTGGAACAATGGACCCAACAGGATCAGAACTTGCTCATCTTCTGCTAAGGTGGTTCGATACATGATTTTTCTGGCTTTGGACTCACTATTTAACGGAGGATGCCCTTGAACCCTGATCCTTTTGCTTCTACCTCCTTTCTCGTGCTTTGTCCTAGGGAGAGCCAATCGATGCCAGCTAACTAAGAACTCAAAGTGACCAATTAGAGGCATCCCTTGACAGGAGCCTGACAGCTTTCTCTTGGCGGGGACCACCGATGAAGACACAACGGAAACTCTTTGCTCATTATTAGCAATCTTGCTCATCCCTCTACTAGCTTTTGAGGTTGCCAAAGGCACGTGACAGTGGTGGTTCCCTTCTCTGAAAGTACTGATACTTTGTATTAGAATCAACCTATCTAAAGATAGATATTTGGTTGAAAATTACATTTACCATAGAATCAAACATCATGTTGTCATTTAGAGATATAAGTAAAGGAGTGTTTATGGAAATGAAAATTTTTATCTATTAAAATTTTGAAAAATAAAAACCAATTATGTTATTTTGAATATTTTTCAAGGCTATTTGGAACTCTATCTGCAGTTTCTCTAAAATTGTCAGGTATAATTTATATTGTACTTATTTTATAAACTGATATATGTTATTGCTTTATTAGAAAAAAATCTTCTATAAGCTTATAACAAGAAAACAAATGTTATACCAAACTACATATCATTTAATCCAGCCACTTCATCCATTTGTGATAGTGGTATCATGTCACATTCTATTTGCTGATTCCTTGGCATGTTAACATAAGACAGAAATTACAGAAACTTTAAAAAGAAGAGGAATCAATGACAGTGATTTTTATTCTGTAAGTCTATTCTAGCTGAATAATCTATACCAAAGGGGATAGCCAATACATACAAGTAGTAAGGTTCTTAGCTAGATGTGTGGTACACAACTACAAACCCAGCACACTGTAGGCTGAGTCAAGAGGATTGCCATGAGTTTGAGCAGCCTAGGATATGTACTGGATTCTAATAAATTACTGGATTGTTTTAGAATGAAGGGTCTATTTCTCTAGCTTGGGTTTCATTTCTGTCTTGCTTTGGGTCAAAGATGTTGGCAAGTGTGTATCAAACAATAGCTTGGAAGTTGCCTCCATGATGGGCTGCACTCAAGCATAAGCTGTGTGACCATCAAGAGAGGGATCTAACAAGCTGCCCTGAATGCACAGTGCCAGGACAAAGTATTAGACACAAACAGTGACAGGTCAGCAGCCGTGTGGTGGAAAACAGCCTCCACTAACATCCAGCCCTTAGTTTCACTCCTTGAATTTGAGTCTCTCATCACTTCACTTAATTAATAGAAAGCGACTCAATCCACATCCAGTCAATTCTGGATCTAAGCCTCAAGAAGAATCAGAGACATCTGTCCTTGTGTTCTGGGGTCTTTTGGGCAACCAGGTAAGCATTCTGAGGGTCTGACTGAAGTGATCATTCAAATAGGTCATGTGGGGATAAATGAGTCATAGAATTATATAAAGTAAGAAATGAACCCAGACTTAGGTGACCTGTCAGCTGAGAGCAGTCACATGACTGTTCACTGAGAAGAGCAGCATCAGTAGACTGTGAGCCCTGCTAGGGTTTAAAACAATGAACAAACACAATAGTGCGTGTATTTAAGTTCTAAATTTCAAAGCATGGCACATCAAGTTGAGGCAGGAGAGACAGAGCTCCTTCACTTGATGTGCCATGCTTTATTCATCCCACGGAGGCCTGCCCCTTTCTGAGTGGAGACAGAGGAGGAGTCGATGGAGAACTGGGTAGATGGGAAGCAGGGGGAGAGAACAGGAGGAGAGGGAGGAGGGAAAACTGTAGTGGGTACGTTAAATAAATGAAAGAAAAGTGAATAAAATAAATGAATAAAAAATACAAAATAAGCAAAATGATTCAAATTTCAGAATGGTTAATTATAGGTCAATAGATAAGTCTTTATTTATTGTCTTTCCAAATTTCCAAACACCTACCCAGATATATTTATTGTGATGGCTAATTAATTGTCTACTTGACTGGAATCAACATGGAAAAACATTTCTGGGGCTGTCTATAATAGTGTTTCTGAAAAGGGAAAATTGAGGAGAGAAGGTCCATCCTGAATGTGGGCAAAGGCATTCCTTGGCTTGCATCCTGGGTTGAGTTAAAATAGAAAAAAGGAAAGAGAGAGAGGGGGAGGGAGGAAGGGAGGGAGGGAGGGAGGGAGGGAGGAAGGGAGGAAGGGAGGAAGGAAGGAAGGAAGGAAGGAAGGGAGGAAGGGAGGAAGGGAGGAAAGGAAGGAAGGAAGAAAAGAAAGAAAGGAAGGAAGGAAGGAAGGAAGGAAAGGAAGGAAGGAAGGAAGGAAGGAAGAAAAGGAAGGAAGGAAGAAAAAGAGAGCTGAGCTTCAGCAATCATCTCATGAGTCTGAGAACTGAAACACACTCTATGACGACTCTTATATGATAACACAAAGCTCTCCTCAGTATTATGACAAAAGGGAAAAGGGCTTCTCATGCAGCCGAAATCTCAGCTTGGAACACACACATTAACACATGCCATACCACACCACCCTCACAAATACACATCCGCACACACACATACACAGAGAGACACAGGGAGAGACACAGAGGCTTATACTAGATCATTCCTCATATATTGCTAGGAATTTGGGCCATATGGCTCCACCATAGCAATGTATTCTAGGAGTCATCTTGACAAAGACTAATAGAGACATCATGTAAGGACACTGTACTAAAAAACTATCTTGCACCATCTGGCTGGCAAATGTAAGCAGGCCAGCTTACTATGCTCTGAGCTTGTAATCTTATCTACCTTGCCAACAGAGCCAGGCAACTTATTCATGCATTATTGTTCTCCAAATTGTGAGGCGAGTCCCCGCAGGCTGCCTTCCCCAAAGCCTTCTTCTGTCCATAAACACACCTGTGTATTCCCTATAAATGTCAGATCCTTGCCAAAGAACAAGGAAGTCTGTGGTTCTCCAGGGAATCCTGTCTTCTCATTTTACCTTCAGCAGTGAACAGTCTCTAGTTTTAACAAGGAGTAGAATTATGCTTTAGTGAAGAAAATGATCCTCAAGAATGAGAGGGACAGATGCTCCAGTTTTTGGTCCATCAGTTTAGCTTGAAGAGCCAGTATATCTTTCATTCATGCAGATATTTTTAATTTTTTTACAATTGCATGCACTGTGAACATGTCCACCCAACAATCCTCTCTTACCCCTTCTTACTCCTACAGATACCCTTCTTCTTCCAAAGTAACCCACTTTCCAATGTCATGTCTTATTTTAAAATTGTATTTTATATATTTTTTGAGAATTTCATATAAAAATACATGTATTCTGATCAAATCAGCCTCCTCTTCCCCCAACCATTTCTTCCCAGTTTCTTATTCCTATTTCACTAAGTCCAATTAGGGCTGCCTGGATATGCATGGGTGTAGGACCATCTACTGGAGTGTGGGCAACTCCCTGGTACCACATCTCTGAATGAAACTGTCTCTCCTTTAAGCAGTACTATCAATTGCCAGTGGCTTTCAGCTAGGGCTGGGGCTTCATGAGCCCCTCCTCAACCCATGCTGAAATTTTCACTGGCCTGCTCCTGTCCAGGTCATGTTCAGACAACCACAGTCACTGTGAGTTCATGTGTAACATGGCTTTGTCATGTCAAGAAATCATGCTTTGTTAAAATATCAGCACAATGGAAAATGAAACAACACACAAAAGATTCTTACTTAAATTGTATTCATCCCCACCCCCTTAAGGTGTCAAGCGTGGTTCTCAGACAGCTTTTAATCTAGTCAGTAATAACTTTTAAAAAAGGCAAAAATCCACAGCAACTTTTTGACATAAGATTCACAAACTTGCAGAAAGTAGACACACAAACATAATCTATAATTTAACCTACTTAATTATATTGAGGTCACTCTACAAAGATATCAAAGAACCAAATGCCATATTTAGTTTACAACAGTGGCAAAGAAATGCACGTGCTCAAAGCAGACTGATTTATAAATCGTTTCTCATTTCCAAACTCATGAAGCGAACTGTGTGATCATTCCCGAAATTAACCGTATTTGGCACCCTCATCCTGCCTTGCCATCCATTTACACAGAGAAGAAACAGGATTTTAATGAGGCACATCTTCACAAATCACTGTTACAAATCAGTACCGTCCATGTGGAAGGCTCAAATTAGAATCAACATTCCAAGTTCCTGTTTCCATTATTCTGCTCTGAATCTCAAATCTCAAGCCCTTCTCCTACATTGAGATGCTTTTTCCAAAATTATTTGTTAAAAGTTTTAGCACCTAATTTTGCAGGGAAAGATAATATATGGTGAGTCTCATGAGGAAGTTGCAGCCATTCATCAGTCCTGCTTCCTGTTTTTCCTTTGCTCAGAACATACAGTATAAAGTCTATATCAGAATAGGAAAAAAGACATTTGTTTTGAAGATGTTTCTAATTCCTCTTTTAAAAATGTGAAGTTACAGTAGTTCTGGTGGTATTTTAGTTAGGGTTTTATTGTTGTGAAGAGATACCGTGACCTCAGTAACTCTTATAAAGGAAAACACTTAATTGTGGAAACTAGCTTACAGTTTCAGAGGTTTAGTTCATTACCATCATGGCAGGAAGCATGGCAGCATGCAGGCAGACATGGTGTCTGAGAAGGAGCTGGGAACTCTACATTTGCATCAGCAGGCAGCAGGCAGAGAACTGGCTTGAGCTTCTAAGACCTCAAAGCCTGCCCCACGGTGACATATTTCCTCCAACAAGGCCACACTTCCTCCAACAAGGTCACACTTCTAATGGTACCACTTCCTATGTACCAAGTATTCTAACACATGATTCTTTGGGGGGCCATTCCTATTCAATCCACCACAGGTGGGTAAGACATGAGAAAGCTTTATGTATCATCTCCATGGGATGGTTAAAAAAAAAAGTAAGATGTATATAGGATGGAGATGGAATTTGAAAGTTTTAGTGTCCTTGTGTTTGTGTGGATGTATAGGCTTGTGTAGAAGCCAGTGGTCAGCAGTGGGTAGCTTCCTCTCATTTTTAAGATGTGGTCTTTTACTGATCCTATAGCTCACCAGTGTAGTTAGATTGGCCAGCCAGTGAGTTCCCATGGTCCGTCTATCTCTGCCCAGCCCCTAATGCTAAGGTTGTAAGTATGTACTTCCACAGTTGTTTTTTTATGTCAATGATAGGGATCTGAACTCACATCTTCACGCTTGTGCAAAAATCACTTTACCCACTGAGTCGTGCCTCCCTTCCATTGTCACATTCTCTCTCAAGAAGCCTTTCAAGATGAGTGCAAAGACAACATTTTGGGTTTGGTAAATGGCCACAAGACTGGTACCAAAGGCATGGTGAAAGGGACCATATAGAATGAAAGCAAGTATCATGATTTGGTTCAGGAAACAATATAGATATACAATGCACATTTTAAATGTAACTGAATGGTATACTTCAGACCATTGCTTTTATCTCTAAGCTGGGACTCTGGCCCGTTCTTCAGTGGTTCAACCACTGAGAACAAATACTTGTTTTGGCTTGAATACTGCATGCACCACCTCACAGTTCCCATCACAAATTTGAAAATATATGATCCCACATTTTATAGAAGAATAGAGCCCCAAATAACCCTAATAGTAGCTTTTCACTGTATAATATTAAACCCTAAGGCCCCAAACTAGAGGGGAATAAAGAAATCATCTGCAGAGCATGTTTACTCCATGAAATTCACTATCCTGTCTCAGTTATCTTAACCTGGAGATAAGATCCCAGCTTTTTAAGCTTACTTTAATTTCTATGTCATAATCTCCATTGCTCACCCATAATGAATGTTCTTTTCTTTTATATTTTACTGTAGTGAGTGAGTGAGTGTGTGTGTGTGTGTGTGTGTGTGTGTGTGTGTGTGTGTGTGTGTGTGTGTGATGGCATGCTTGTCTCAATAGTGGAGGTTCCTTGACTTAGAGGAGAAGTGTATCAAAAGCACTGAGCATGTAATCTGCATGCCCATCTCCTTGCATGGCCACTGTTACATCAGGAGGCATGCTACCTCCCATTTCACAGCTGAAGAACTGAGGGGAGCAATATAGCTTGTGATTCCAGCCTTTTTTCTTCTATTAGATCTCTTGTAACTAAACGTTCCATTATGAAGAACTCTTCTTTTAAAATGGTAACTTGAAGTCATAACTTACTTCGTTGGAATTTAAGTCATGAGATTATAGATTGTTTAATATTATTTTATATATTGTAGTGACATTTTGTAAAGATTTTTAGTAAATATCTAGCAAAATGATTTGTGGTTACATACTTTAGAAATTTTAAAATATAGTTTTATATTTTTTGGTGAGTGTAATACAATTATATAATTTCTTTTTCCCTTTCTTTCCTCTAAACCCTCCCATGTATCCTCACCTGCTCTCTTTCAAATATGTTTTAGATATCAACTTTTAGAGAAGGTTTATCTAAAGTTTTTTAAGAAAAATTTTTAACTTTCACAACGTGGATATTTTTGATAAAAAATTATTTAAAAATTCAGATATCTTAATTATAAATGTAATTAGAGTTGCATAAGTTTAGAAAAACAAGCAATTATACCATGTTATTCCAAACTAGTAGTTTACAGAAATTCCAAATTTGACAACTTCAAAAATGAAGTTAGTGCTCAGAATTTGGCATTTTAATGCCACATTTCAATATAAATTTGCATCCTCCCCAAAGTCAAGGAAGAGTTCTTGTCATCTTTACCAGTTAGCATCAGGAGGCAGACATTCCTATCTCATGGTCTTTCCACTAAGGTTCATCTTCTGAAATCATCGTGTCAAATCACTTTTAACATAATAGCAACAGACCACATTGCAGGTCTTCTTACAGCACGCGAGCCACTGCAGGACTGCCGAGTTGAAAAGTTCTGGATTTTTAAACATGTAGTGATCTCAGGTAACTCAACAGTCAGTTTCCAGTGTTCTAATTAAGGACTTCACTATGAATTCATGCAACCCAGAAATCTTCAATTATTTTTTTCTGAAAGTTCCTACATTCTACTGTTTGATTTCTTATCTAACTTGGCCATTTAATATGGATTTCCACCTCGCTTCCACATTTAATGTCCTTCTTTTCTCCTCCCTGCGTCTTCTTTTTCTGCAGAGCTGGGGCTGGAATTCAGGGATTGTGTAATGCTAGGTAACCATCACTGAGCAACGCTCCCACATCTTATTTCTGCTGTCTATCCCATCTAATTTGATGTAATCAAAAGGATTGAATTAGTTTTCTAGAACTGAAATCCTACCAATTACATGTAGAGGTCTATGATTTGAATTACAATAAAATTTGCATTTAACAATTATATTTAAAGTATTTTTATCACTTAAACACAGATTTGATTTCTATTTTACTCACCATCCCCTCATAAACTAAAAGAAAATAATTTTATGAGGCTTACTTTTACCCAATAGTTGCAAGGATTTAGGCTTTTAACTTTTCGATTACCTAAAAAGATTTTTCAGCACTTTAAAAAATATATACTCTGGGAAAATGTCTTATTTTTCTCACTATGTAGAACTTAAGATAAAAATTAAGGCTCCACATACTCACGTTGAAAAAGATTTTATATTCTCCAATCCAATTGCACAAAATAGTCATAATAACTACTCATACTATGCTCTTAACAATAGCACATTTCCTTATCATAGTTCCATTTGCCAAATTCACATTGACATTACAGCACAGACTGAAGAAAGAATGTTGTAACTTAAGAGTTTTGTGCATTAAAAAATAATACATAATTATCAAAAATAAAGCCATTGGGTACTGGAAGGGAAGCTGGGTTATTATGGATTTCTCAAAGGCAAATGGCAGTTGAGATTTTTTATGTACTTGTAACAATGCTGCAGTTCACTTCTCAGCTCTGAGCTGGTGCATGAAAACTATTTCTATTACGGCTCCACCATCCTTGTTACCTTTCTGAATATAATGAGAGAAGTCAGCGTTGGAGAAAAGTAAAATTTGAAATATGAGAAAAATAAATCTTGCCCAATATGTAGGGGTCTATGACTTGGTCCTATTCCTGTGAATCATGGAGTATTTTATTTGGAAATGAGGTGTGTAAAGAGAACAGGTAGTGACTACTTAGATGTATGAAGATAACTTTTGGTCTACTCATCTTCATTTTAAATTCTTAAACATCCACACTAGCAACCACCTAGCAAAAAGACCCAGAGTTGATATCTAAACCCAGAAAGAAATCTGACTTGTGTTTTGAAGCAGTGAACCACAGTGTATTGATTTTCAATGAATTAATTGGTGTCAAGTGAAAAATACTAACTAGTGGCCTCATCACCGTGAACTCAAATTGTCTCTGATGGTGGTTCCTCATGAAGGAGGTGAACAGATAGAGTTGTCTATCATCCTAAGATGACAAGTGGTAGGTCTGAAGGAGAAAAGGATTTCTGCAAACAAAAGAAAATGCAACAAAAAGGAAAATATTAAAGTGAAATTAAAACCAATAAATTCATAAAAATTACCTTAATATAATGGCTCAGGCTAGGGAGTTGGTTCAGCAGTTAAGAGCATTTGCTCTTAACACTACAGAAGAACTGGGTTGGTTTCCTAGCACCACACAGTAGCTCACAACCATTCATAACCTCAGTTCTAGGGGATATGACACTCTCCTCAGACCTCCATGGGCACCAGACACACATGTGATACACATACAAGCATGCAGGCAAAATACTCATAAAATAAAATTTTTAAAATCTAATATATATTATATATGTATTAGAAAATATATGTATTAGATTGTGAGCGTGCACCACCACACCCAGGAGAGCAAATCCAGGGATTTATGTAGTTTATGCAAGTACTCTACCCCAGTCCTAGCATAATACATTTGTAAAAAGAAAAAAGTTTCTGCTGTAATTGTTGAGAGTAAGAGCCACAAAGACATAAATGAGAAGAGTGTACTATGCCAAACGGAAAGACAAATGTGTTGACTCTCAGACTATTTTGGGGGGAAGGAGGTATTTTTGATACAGAGCCTCACTATACCATGCTGACTGGCCTGGAACTCTCCATGTAGACCAGGCTAACACCAAACTCACAGAGATTCACCTGACTCAACCTCCTGATGGCCAGGATTAAAGGCATCCACCAACAAACATGAGCATCAGTTTTTCTGTGGATGAGAGTTAGAAAACACATGGAATCAACTGAAATCTTCCATGATGACTGTGTTCTGCCAGATCTACTCCTCTGTCATTCCAGTCTCTCTTACTATCCCTGCTAGATGCATACCAGCATAGAAGAATTTAATCATCAAATTGATCACAAATCCAAGGGCTTTTTTTCTAAACAAATAGCCTAATAGCCTCATCAGAGAACTAAACAAATCCTCAGAACATTTTATAATTGATAGGCTTTAATTGTTCTCTAAACTTATATGTGTATGCATTTATGTATGTACATATATACATATATACATAAATATATGTGAAATTTAACTAGGCTCTGCAAAATATGTGTGAGTGATAATTTTCTCACCAGTTGAGTAATTCCCAACTTGCTATTTCTTTTACAGGATAGGATGACTGATGCTGAAAAGTAGCAGGAACTTAAAGGAGAGGATACAATAAGCATAATCTGAATGTGATCTTCAACGCATGAACAGAGATAAAAGAACTAGTTCCTCTCCAGACGAACAAGTCAGGAATAGGAGCTCAGACCACAAACTGGATATAATCCTGGTTATTGGAAGGCTGAGCCTGAGCCCAGCCCCACTTACATAGCAAGTTCCGTGGCAGCCTGAGTCATAGGCTGACAGATTCTGCCTCAAAGTAAAGTACATTTTTAATGCAAAGCTAATTAATATATCAGAAAATGACTGTATAGTTAGCTAAACTTTTTTAAATTGTTTTTATGTCCCTTTATGATTTTAACCCCTGAGAGTCTAACATAGACATTAGGGGTCTTTCCAAAAATATGAGTGCATTTCTCTACTTAGTAGGGAAAAGGGGCCAGCTAAAGAAACTCACCCTGACCCTGGAGCCCAGACCAGGTAAAGAAACCCGCCCTGAACCTGGAACCCAGAACCAGTCAAAGAAACACTTTATCCCTGAAGCCAGAACCCAAGAAACATGCCTGGACTCTGAAACTAGTGCCAAAGAAACACACTTTGTCCCTAGAATCAGAGCCAGTGAAAGAAGTAATGCTCTGGCCTTAGAATTAGAACCAAAAACGAAGAAAGGCTAGTGAAAGATACACAATTTAGCTCTGAAATCAGGGCCATCTCTGCCCCTGATCAACAAAACTAATTCCTGAGCAGGAAAATCTAACCAATCCCTGAATAGAAAATTCTATGCCTAAGAAACCCTATCTAAACCACCCTGCCTGGTCAGTTGTGGGCTATTCTTTCCCACCTTGGTGGAGTCAGCCACTCTTCTGGACTCCTCCTTCCCAAATGAACCTCTTTCTCAAAGGAGTCTAGGGTGTGAAGATCTTCCTTCGCTGGTGCATAGAAAAACCTTGCTAAGATCCCTTAGGGAAATGAGCAGAAAAAAAAAAAAAAACCTTGCAGAGACATTCCGTTAGGGTGCTGAGCAAGGCAGGCAGAACAGAAGAACTTTGCTGAGATGTCCCTTAGGGGACTGAGCAAGGTGGAGCAGGAAAAGTAACAACTGCAGAACCAGAGCCGGAGGAGATTGCTACATTTCTGCAGGGGTTTCCCCTTTAGCACAGTGAAGCAAAAGACACAACATCCTGGACCAGAGAAGAAGCAGAGCTGTGCTGGGAAGCCCCGTTAAGTGGGGGCTGAGCAAAGCTCAGCTGTGGCGGGCTCTCCAGGGGAGGAGCGGGATTGCGATATCCTGTGGGGAGACCATCCCCCACTGAACGCCCACTCAAGGAATAGCCTGACTCCTCAAACAGTCAGCATACCTTTCCCTCCTGAGCTGAGCTTTTTTTTGTTGTTGTTGGTTTTTCGAGACAGGGTTTCTCTGTAGTTTTGCGCCTTTCCTGGAACTCACTTTGTAGACTGAGCTTTTTAACTGCTCAAAGGTTCCCATAAGTAAACTAGATATGTTAGCTAGAGAAACCAATGCAGAACGGAGTTCATTTACTCAAAGCTACTCTATTCCTCAAACTGTTTAAAATCAAGCATCACCTACAGTCTTGATATTTGAAAGCTCAGAAGTATTCTGTCAAAAATTGTATAAATCTAATTGATATCTTGGTAATATCATCATTAAGGTACAGCAATAGTCTTTTAGGACAACACAGGTATAACACAATAGAGCTTATTCATTTTCAGTTACATTTAAAAGCGATTATATGCTAAAAATGGAAATCACAAATAGATGTATGGAAGATTCCTTTTTGAAAGTTAATATCTCCCCCCACCCTTTATCGAAAGTTAATGTCACACACAGAGTGTTAAGCTTCATGGGGTCCTAGCATTGCTGATCATGTTGTATCTTCCTGAGTCACTTAAGATGACTATGAGTGACTATGAACTACAGAATATGCTTTCCAGGGAATCATTGTCCTTTTCTTCCAAAAATGTTCATAGAGTTCATTGCATTAGAGATATTTTCTTAGCTGCACATGGTAACATATGTCTTGCAATCCCAGAAATTGGAAGGTGCAGGCAGAAGGGTCAGTTATTTGAGGCTGTAGTCTATAGGTATTTGAGGGGAATAGTCTATAGGTAGTGGTATATGAACCTAAAAAAAACCCAAATCTGTCAGGAGGTGGTGGCGCACGCCTTTTATCCCAGCACTTGGAAGGCAGAGGCAGGTGGATCTCTGTGAGTTCAAGGCCAGTCTGGGCTACAGAGTGAGTTCCAGGAAAGGCGCAAAGCTACACAGAGAAATTCTGTCTCAAACAAACAAGCAAACAAACAAGAACCCAAATCTATTTATATTGCACTCAAAATACTATTTCAGCGGGTGAAAAACATTAAAAACCTGTGGCCTCAATAATAAAATACATCTCAAAGAAAATGATTCTTTTAAAGAGCTAAGCTTCAGAGTTGTTTACATAGATTAAGTAATTATTGATTCTTTATAGGAATTTACCTTTGAAGCTGTGTTAGCAAGACTAATGCATTAAACACACACACACACACACACACACACACACACACACACACACACACACACAAAACTTTCAGTGTTTTCTGTATTTTTTATAAAAATAAGTTGTTTAGATAGCCTCAGCCTCCCCAAATAAATTTGAACAAATTATATTCTGTTAAGGAAAAAAATCAAAATGCATGTAGTGGTTTTTTTTGCACAAATGTAGTAATATAATGTTTTATGAACTCAAAATGAAATATAAATACCCACAAATGGCAACGATGACAAGTGCACTCTTGTATACCTCACACTGTGGAAATACAAAGTAATTAACAAAATACGGAAAAGTACAAAATCATTAGCAAGCTAACAGAAATAAACAAAATATGGAAAAGTACAAAATCATTAGCAAGCTAGTAGAAATAAGAGCAACATAACACCATTTTGCCACATATTTGAGGTAAAAAATCATTTTAATAAAAATTATGATTCTGAGAACTGTTGAAACGTGATCTGTAAAATGATGTTGGTGAAACCATAAAGCAATCTCAACTATTTGGAAAAAAATTGTCATTATATCTGAACAGTCTAAAATTTTCATGCCCGGTTCCTCATTCCATTTCAATGATACTGAGATTTTTGTGCTGTGATATGTTTATGATGGCTTAAATTTAAGTCATAATGGGCCAACCAGGAAGTAACTGGTGAGTGTGTAAGAGCCTACAGCATCTCGCCACTAAAATTGGTGCCTCGGTGTCTGTTGTTTGGTGATACCATCTGTTACCACTTTCTTAGCCAATTTACCCAGGGTAATAACGGAACACTTGTAAAGATATTAAAAGTGCAAAATATTTACAATACAGTAAAGGCATTCGTGAATCAACGAGGGGGCCAAAATCTGGATGATGGTGAGATAACCTCAAACGGATCTAACGAAACCGAGGGGGGGCATAATCAGTGGTTCAAGTATGATTAGGTAATAAAAAGTGGGGTGGGCCCCAAGGTACAGAAGGAAGAAGAAATTCAATGAGGAAAGTTGGGAAACTCGGGGCAAAGCCGTGGGAGAGAGAGCATGACCGTCACTTGAATGTGTTAAGCCTGATAGCAGAGAGGGATCTTGAATGGAAAGTGAAGAATATCCTTCCTAGGAACCCCGCTTGATTAAAGAGCTCAGAGTTCAGGCTATGAGCCAAGGAAATCTCCCGATTTCAGAATGATAGGCAAGCTTCAAGAAAGACTGCTACGAAGAATCTTTTTTTTTTTTTTTTTTTTTTTCCCCTTTTCTATTTTAATAAAAAGGAAAAAAAAGAAAAAGGTTATAACTAACAAAAGAAAAACTATATACAAAAGTACAATGACTATATACAATATATACAAGTAATAAATGTCTAAACAATGTCTAGTCCATTTGTATTTGACAAATTCAGAGAAAATAATTTCATTATCTATCCTATTTTGTTAAGTCCAAAATGTATCTAATTCACTTTCTATCCTAATTAATCTTCAACTATAACTAACTAACCTTCAACTATAACTAACTAATCTTCAACTCCCTCAGAGACCCAAGAAGGAAATAACATTTTTCCTGCTTCTTAATCTACTCCCTGAAATCAAGCCTCTACAGTAATAATTTAAATATGACTAGCTTGCATTATTTCTCTGCATTGGATAGTCAAGTGGCTTTTCAAACTCCACCAGCATTTGTTCTATAATCTGTCACATTTCTCACACTGATGTATTCATTCATGTTCACTGTATTCCAGAAAAATCAACTCCCCTTCTCATCATACAGCTTGTCAAGTCTCATTTAAACCATGAATATTGTATTCTACTTTTTGTGTGGCTGGTTGCTTTCATCATTCATTTTTTAAAATCCTAACATTGCTTTATCTTTTTCCACTGTGCAAACATAGTATCATGTTCAGTCAGCCTGATTTTTCCATATCACATTCCTTGGCTTTTAAATTAACTTGCTATTATATGATATACAAAATAAAAAAAAAAAAAAAAAAAAAAAAAAAAAAAAAAAAAAAAAAAAGAAAGACTGCTACGCACAAGAGCTGAGGGAGCTCCACCCCCACCATTCTGTCACGGCATACTTAGAAAGCCATGTAAACGCTACCTAAGTGGATTGGGAGAGAAGGAAAGGTCGCCCCATCATTCTAGTGATGAATACCAATTCTTGATAGGATGGGAAATTTTACTATGTCTTTTTTCTCTAACAGTAATAACTCAATACTAAAGATGAAAATTAAAATCTATGGAGTTATGAAAGCTAGCTACTTAACAAACTGCGTACTATGAGAGGTATTCTGAAATAAGTACACATTACTTGCAATATCATTAAATTAAATATTTCAACATCTGAGGTCAATAAAATTTAATGAGGCTTCTCTCTTTTCTCCCAGATCCAATCTCACAGTCTCATGCCAATCTTTCCAGCAGAACACCCTTGGCAACCTTCCCTGCCCCCTGCTCATCTCCTGTGGATCCCACAGATCTTCCACTTCTAGCCTTCCTACCCCCACTTGTTGCTTTGCTCCAGACCCCACTTGCAGCAGGTATCTGCTGGTAACTCAAGGGCTACTCCTTCTAGGGCAAGAAGTAGGCTGAAGGTGGATCCACACCTCTCCCTCTACTCCTAAGATCCAACACTCCCACCCCCGTCTCATTCCTAGCTTGGTACCAGAAAACCCACTGTAGTCTCTCTTCCCTCTCTTATTCCATCCCCAGTGGAGCACATAGATCTTCTCCCCAAAACTTCCTTCCCCGAACTCATTATCCCAGCATCCAACACCAGCAGGCATTCATTGGGGACACACCAGGTAAGCAGAACAGGGAAACAGGTAAGCTAACTGAAGACCCTCACCACTTCCTCCTGAGCTCCAAATCTAATCCCTCATTCTCATCCCAAGCACTGTAATAAAATACCAGCTACAGTCTTTCTTCTCTCCTGCCTTCTCCTCCTAACTTGTTCCCCAACTCATCACTCTACCAGAGCCCCAATTCCAGCAGACAACTCCTCCTAAACCACAGGCCACACCTGCCAGAAAACCAGGTAGGCTTCCTGCAGATGCTATCTTCCCTCCTGTTTCCCCGTCCCCTGCTCTGCAACAGAACACCCGTGATAGCCTTCACTGACACCTGCTCCCATCTCCTTCTGATCCTACAGATCTTCCCCTTCTAATCTTTCTCCCCCAATTTGTTACTGTTTCCCAGTTCCCAGCCCTGGTAGGCACCCCCTGCTAACCCAAGGGCTGCTCCTGCCAGGGTAACAAGTAGCCTGAGGGCATATCCATACCTCTCCTACTCTTCCTGAGATCCAACTCCCCTAGTATTATCCACAGCTCTCTAGCAGGAAACCTGCTGCGGTCTCTCCTTCCTCTCCAAGAGATCATAAAGACCTTCTCCTCCAACTTTTCCACCTCGTCATAGTATCCCAGCCTCTAATACCACATGCATTTCCTGTGAACACATGAGCTGAGCAGATCAAGAAAACAGGCAACACACAGCCATCACACTCACTGAAAATGCAAAGAAGAAACAGAAATCAAGGAACAAAACACACATACAACAAATACAAATCCAGAAATCGACACCTAGACCTATAATCCCAAACCTTAGACACCAACAGGAAAACATAGTAACAGCTAGGTCAATGTATCACCACTAGAGCCCAGCCATCCTACCACAGCAAGCCCTGAATATTTCAACATTGCTGAAGTAGAAGAGAAAGACCTTAAAACCAACCATATGAAAATGATAAAGGTCCTTAAAGAGGAAAATGAATAAATCCCTTAATGAAATCTAGGGGAAAAAAATCAGAGGAAATGAATACATCCCTTAAATAAATCCAAAGACACAAATAAACAGTTAAGGGAAATGAATAAAACTGTTCAATAACTAAAAATGGAAATAGAATCAATAAAGAAAATATGAACTGAGGGAATTATGGAAATGAAAATTTTAGGAATTCAAACAGGCACTACAGAGCTAAGCTTTACCAACGGAATATAAAAGATGAAAGGGAGAATCTTAGGCATTGAAGATACAATAGAAGAAATGGATACATGAGTCAAAGAAAATGTTAACTCTAAAAAACTCCAGACACAAAGCATCTAAGAAATATGGGATACTATGAAAATAACAAACATAAGAATAATAGGTATAGAGGAAGGAGAAGAAACTCAGCTCCAAGACCAAGGAAATATTCTCAAAAAATCATAGAAAAAAGATTCCTGACAAAAAGATGATGTTTATCAGACAGAGAAAATAAAATATTCCATGATAAAGTCAGATTGAAGCCATATCTATCTATATAGACCCAGTGCTACAGAAGGTTCTGGAAGGAAAATTTCAGCCTAGGGAGATTAACTACACCTATGAAAATAAGAAATAAATAATCTCACACAAGCAAAATAAAAAGAATGGAAACACACACACACACACCACCACCACCACCACCACCAACAACAACAACAACAAAATAGCAGGAATCAGCAATCATTGGTCATTGATATCTCTCAATATCAGTGGACTCAATTTCCTAATAAGAAGACAGACTAACAGAATGGATGCAAAAGTAGAATCCATCCTTCTGTTGTATTCAAAAAATGCACCTCAATACCAAGGATAGAAGTTATCTCAGGGTAACAGTTTGAAAAAAAAGATTTTTCAAGCAAATGGATTTAAGAAGCAAGCTTGGTTGAGCCATTTTAATATCTAACAAAACAGACTTCAAAACAAAATTCATCAAAAGAGATAGAAAAGGACCCTACATACTCATTAAAGGAAAAATCCACCAAGATGGCATTCAGTTCTTAACATCTATATTCCAAATGCAATGGCACTTGCTTTTATAAAAGAAACACTACTACAGCTTAAATTGCATATTGACACTGACACACTGGTCCTGGGAGACTTCAGTACCCTACTCTCACCAATGAATAGGTCATCCAGACAAAAACTGAACAAAGAAATACTTGTGCTAACAGACATTATAAACCAAATGGACCTATGATATATTTACAGAATATTTCACCTCAATACCAAAGAATATAACTGCAGGAGGCTGTGGGAGCACAGAGCAGGTAACAACTAGTATTTAACAGGTCATCCTACCAGACCCACCTGATGGGGAGCCCCAACTGACAAAGCCGTGGAGTTACTGACTGTAAACGATTGGTTGCTCCTGTCTGTAAATTTTCTCATGTGCCACTGTGCCACTTCATTTCTTCCCTAACAACAGCTATGAATTTTCCCCACTGCTTGTGTGTTTATCTCAAGAAAATATCCCATCTTTGGGCACACTTAGAGCTGTGGATGGTCAGGAAGAAGATTTCCGCTTCATCTGTATAATTCTAATCATATCAGAATATTTTTCATAACTGACACAGGAAAGTAATAGTATTTTCAGGCACAAAGACAGCTAATTTAGACTTCAGAACACACTCAAAGCAAACTGGTCGCCCCTACAGATGGTCACATTAGAATGAATTCTCAAGTGTTATTTATCACTGATTCAAGGTCGGGCTTGAAGCAACTTTGGTAGATGTAACTCCCTGCAGTAACTGACTTTTTACACGTAGTCCCAGCTTCAGTTTATGTTACAGGCTCAAGGTTCAGCCAACTGTTGGCTTTTTTCGTCTGGGAACCCACACTAACTTAGAGCTACATGCTTGGCCAAGCGTTACTCACTGGCTGGTCAATGTGACCTACCTAGCTGGAAAGAAACTGTGCGACTTATCATGTGTTATGAGAAGGGGTCGGACCCTGACAGTGTAGCATATAATTGTCCAAAGATGGGCAGAGAGAAGAAGAGGTGTGAGCGTGTGTGTGTGCATGAGCATGAGAGAGCTGCTGTGAGAAGGGCTGTACAGTGTGAGTGTGTGTTAGAGTGAGTGTGTGTGAGTGTGCAGAAGGAGTAATGTGAGAGAGTGACTGAATGAGAGAACGAATGAATAAAGAATAAAATAAGATGCGAAAATTTGTGAAGGAAAGTAGCAGAATAGAGAGAAGAAATGTGTAGGAAAGAGAGATGTGGAGATATGTAAAGAAAAGATGTCAAGGAAAATGAAACTGCAGAGAAAAGAGATGTAACTGTGCAAAAGAAGTATGTGGCTGTGTGGGGAAAGTATAGAGAATGTAACAAAGTGGAATGTCACTATGTGGAGCAAGAGAGATTTTCAGAAGAGATTTTTTTTTATCTAGATGAAGTAAAAGTGAAAGTTAGCATCAGAAAATGTGTGTGTTTTCTTATTTACCTGCCAGATAGAAACTTATTTCTAAATACCCTCAGATAAAAATGTTTCCTAAAGCCCTGCTACTTGGAGGTCCTCTATTCACAACCCTGGAGAAGTTTTGAGGAGTTAGCCTCCCCTAGACTTCATTAATATACCTTCTCTGCACCTCATGGATCTTTCTCCAAAACTGACCACATAATTGGACACAAGACAAATTCCTATGGATACAAGAAAATTGAAACAACTCCTTCATCCTATGAGATGACCATGGATTAAAGCTGGATATCAACAACAGAAAAAACAGAAAGCTCACAGACTCATAGAAACTGAATAAGAAACTCCTTATTACCTGAAAATTGGATCAAGACAAAAATAAAGAAAAACAATCAAGAATTTCTAGAATTCAATGAAAATGAATGCACAGTATACTCAAACTTATGGGACACAATGAAAGCAGCCCTAAGAGGTAAGTTCATAGTACCAAATGCCTACATGAAAATTGGAGAGATCTCATATTAGCAACTTAACAGTACACCCAAAAGCTCTAGAACAGAAAGAAGTAAGCACACACACGAGGAATAGATTGCAAGAAATACTCAAACTGAGGGCTGAAATCAATAAATTAGAAAGAGAATACCAAGTATCAATAAACCAAAGAGTTGGTTATTTAAGAAAATCAACAAGATAGATAATTCCTTATCCAAACTAACTAAAAGATAGAGAATATCCAAATTAAAATCAGAAACAAAATGGGGTGCATAACAACAGACACCAAGAAAATCCAGAGAATCGTAAAAATATACTTTAAAACCCTCTACTCCATCAAATTGGAAAATCTAAAAGAAATAGATAATTTTCTTGATAGGTAACACTTACTGAAATTAAGTCAAGATCAAAAAATAATTTAAGCAGATCTATAACTCATAGTGAAATAAAAGCAGTCATTAAAAGTCTCCTATCCAAAGTAAGCCCAGAGACTTTTAGCATATACCAGACTTTCAAAGAAAAGTTCACACCAATACTCCTCAAATTATTCCACATAATAGAAGGAGAAGGAATGCTGCTCAATTATCAGGCCGTAATTACCCTGATACCCAAACAACATAAAGACTCGACAATGAAAGAGAATTACAACACAAAACAAAGAAAAATTGTTTTGTGTGTTTATTTGCTTTGTTTTTTGTTTTTGTTTTAATTTCCTATTTTTTGGGGGGTTCTAGGTTGCAAAGGCAGAGGGTAGAAGCAAAGATGTCGGGGGGACGAAGGGGATCAGGATTCATGATGTGAAATTCACAAAGAATCAATAAACAGTATAGAAAAGGGAAATATAGTAATAAAACTGCATGGTATTGGCATAAATACAGACATATGATCAATAAAATCTATTTGAAGACCCTGAGGTAAAGCCACACATACATGGATCTCTGATTTTTGATAAAGAAGCCCGAAATACACGCTGGGAAAAAAGAAACTGAAAAGCTTCTGTCAGGCAAAGAACACTGTCAATCAGAAAAGGATAAAGGGCTTTCTAAGAAAAGACTGATGGGTGGATGAATGGGTAGCAGGATGACTGGACAGATGGATAAAGCATTTTAGGGAATGGCCCTTACAGTTTTAAAGGCCAAGATGTACCACAATTGGCCATCTCAAACCTGGAGAAGCAGGAGAGCCATTGTATCCGTCAGTCTGAAGGGCAGAGAGTTCTAGTTAACATTTGGAGCTGTCTTAAGTCAGCTGTGTAGGACAAGCCTCTAACTAAAGAGAGGATTGCCTAGTGTGTTCAAAGGGGTGGTGTGGTTAGGCAGAGGAACACTTCTAAGCCTTGGGGATCGAGACACAGATTTTGGAGTCAGCGGCTTGCTGTGAAGACAAGTTAGAGAAGGGAGAGGGAACCCGCTGCATGCTGTAGATATTGTCCAACTGAATGAAGACTTCTGTGGAGCAACAAGCGGAAGATCACGTAATTCCACAATTCACAGTGCAGCCAAGTTTTCTATGTGTGGAGTCACAGAGCACTGGTAAGGTCCAGAGTCACCCAGGACAATTAATGGTTGCCAGGTATCAGATTTTACTACTTACTAATGTATGATGTGCTCTGCCTCCAGCATCGTGGGATATGGAAGCCCTGATTCCTTACAAGTGATAGTTAGCTAAGGCCATAAAATGTGGAACTAGGAGACTATGTACACATAGCCTTCAAGACTGAGAATTACTGTTATCTTCATAAAAAGCCTCACAAAGATTGCAGAAACAGCATAAAGCCACATTAAGAATATGAATGTAAACTTCAAGTAATTAAATTCTAACAAATGAATAAGTTCTATTTTCTACTATATTAGAATAACAATGATCATGCTGTTAGATCTTAACAATAAAACATATCTCTGTGTGCTGAATAGTTTTATACCAGTTTGACACAAGCTAAAGTCATCTGAGAGGAGGGAGCCTCAACTGAGAAAATGTCCCCTCCATAATATCAGGCTGTAGGGAAGACTGTAGGGTGTTTTCTTAATTAGTGATTGATGGGGGAGGGCCAGACCATTGTGGATGGTGCTCTCCCTGGTGCTGGTGGTCCTGCTTGGTTTCTACAAGAAAGCAAATTGAGCAAGCCATGATGTGCAAGCCAATAAGCAGCACTCCTCTGAATGGCCTCTGATGGCCTCTGAATCAGCTCCTGTCTCTAGGTTCCTGGCCTGTTTGGGATCATTTTCTGACTTCCTTTCATGATGAAGGATAAGCCAAATAAATCTTTTCCTCTCCAGCTTGCTTTTGCTTGTGGTGTTTCATCACAGTAATAGAAACCCTAATTTAAACACCCCATTAAAAAATTGAGCATCAATCACTATATTGCTATTAGTAGTCACTTAACAGTATTCAAGTACATATGTGAGAGGCCTCTGGAACAAGTAGGAATATCGTTGCATTATGAAAGATAATGCTGTTACCCCAAAAACATCACCAACATCTATAATAAACAAAAAATTAAACTCTGACTTAATGTTGCCCATTATTACCACTATAGAACAAGAGATTTGAGACTTTCATTAATATGAAAAGATTCTATGAGCAATAACACTGTGACAGAAGTGAGAAAATGAAATCAGGAGACTTATCACATAGTAGAAAGCAAAAGCTCAGACTCCAATCTCAGAAAGCCTGAGTTATACTCAAGAGCTTCTCCCACAGCTGTTACTCACTAGTTGAGGAAGCTCACTCAGTGACTTAACCTCAACATCTCAATTTCTTCAATTCTAAAATGAATATAGTGATAGGAACATCTGTTCTAGAGCTATTGTGAAAATAAATGAGCTCATAGACATTTGCCAGGTGTCTGGGAGAGAATACAGAGGTTCCTTGCAAAAACAAACAGTTGTGATGGCACACATGATCAGAATGTGACAAAGAGACAGAGGCAGGGAGACCAGATATTTAAGTCAGCCTAGGTTACGCCTTTGGTCTGGTATGGTAATGCATGCCTTTAATACCTGTACTCCAGCTTGAGGCAGAAGCAGGTGGATTTCTATGAGTTTAAGTCTAGCTTTGTCTATGTTGTGAGACCATATATCAAATAAACAAAAAAAATAGTTAGAATCTGGTCACTACTTAATCAACAGCCAAAGGAAAGGTAATAATTGTTTTGAAAAGACATCTGTATCTCCATGAGTACAACAGCCAAGAAATGGAAACAACTTGTGTGTATCAACTCATGAAAAGACGAGGAAAATATGGTACATATTCACAACAAAATATTATCCAGCTTCTAAAAATAATGTAAGTTAGTCGCTTGTGAATCACTGATGAAATTAGAAAGTACTATGTTAAGTGAAATAAAGCAAAAAGAAAGTTCCACATAATCTCACTCACATAATAAACACTAAAATTTTGATCTTAAGATTGATAAATTCAATATGATTAAAACATTATGCAATAAATATGTATATCAAAACACTCCATGGTTATCCACTAATACATACTTTTATGCATAAGTTTAAGAATTAACTTAAAATGCATTGGAGGTTTGGAGAGATGGATCAGTGTTTTTGACAATGTTTGATGCATAACCCTGAACACCATTCATATTCCAGCATCCATGTAACACTCTGAACT
Organism: Peromyscus californicus insignis; assembly: GCF_007827085.1. Classification (NCBI taxonomy): domain Eukaryota; kingdom Metazoa; phylum Chordata; class Mammalia; order Rodentia; family Cricetidae; genus Peromyscus; species Peromyscus californicus. The sequence continues at coordinate 55,104,284 of NW_026294534.1, read as the reverse complement.
TTGTCTCATTCATGCTTTCAACATTAGCTCCAGTGGCAGGAAGACAGCCCTAGTGATGGTAGAGACAGAATAAGAGCTTTGCTTGATGGCTGCCATTCCACCAAACAGAAAATGCCCAATATTCAGGGAAAGGTCTTATCTCAAAGGAAAAAGGCAGAGAGTGACATTTGAAACATCTTAAATGACTCTTCCTGTCCTTCCTCTTCCCTATTCTTCCATCTCTGTTCCCACTTGAACTTTTGATCTTCATTATGATCCTGTTCCCATTCTTATCATCTATTTTCTTTTATCCCTGCTTTAAGACCTTTCTTTACCCATCATACCAATGGTGCCTCTCTAGTTTCCTGAATTCTACTAATATTCTAGGTTCAACCCACAAATTTAAATATTTGATGCTAAGGTCCACATTAATGAGTTATGCAACATTTGTCTTTCTGGGTCAGGGTTATCTCTCTCCATATCATGCTATCCATCCACTTACTGAAAATTGTTACTGTTTTACAATGAAATAGAACTTAATTGTGAATCAGTATCATGTTTCTATTATCCACTCATTAGTTGAAGGGCATCTAGGCTGTTTCCCACATCCTAGCTACTGTGAAAAGAAGTATGAACATGGATGGACACATGTCTCTCTAGTAGGAAATACAGTCCTTTGGGTGCATGCTTAGTATTAGCTTTTCTGGGTCAGATGGTAGACCACTTATTTAAGGATTTCTACAGTGGCTTCCACAGTGGCTGTGCCAATTCACATTCCATCAATAATCCATAAGAGTTCTTCATTCCCCTACATCCTTGCCAGTGTTTATTTTCTTGTTTTCTTAACCTTAGCCGTTATGAACTGGTTAAGATAAAATCTCAAAGTAGTTTTAATTTGCACTTACCTCTTGGCTAAGGGTGGTGGACACTTAAAACTATTTTTAGTCATTTGATTTTCTTCTGAAAACTCTCTGTATAGTCCCACAGCCCATTTCTTAATTTGTTTTTTTTGTTTTATCAGCAGTTAATTTTGTTTTAGTTTCTTGTATTCTATAGACACTTATCTTATGTCAGATGTGTAGTTGGCAAAGACTTTTCCCCATTCTTTAGGTTTCCTGTCAGTCAATTAACAGTTTTCCTTTGCAATAACTGTCATCATCTTTAAACTATATAATACTAAAATGATTATACATGTTATGAAATACAATTAAAACACATAAATATATTAATTATTAATGGTTTCCATTACTATAAGTCAATCACCAAACATTCATCTCTATTTCTGAGCTTATTCTGAAAAATGAATGAATAAAAAGATAGAGATAATACTTAAACATACCCTTCATTTCAAATTTGTGCCTTTAGAGTCTCTCTCTTTTTGAAGATTGTACAAGAATGAATGTCTCACAAAGCAAAAATGAGCCACAGCTACAGAAAGCATAATTTAAAAACAGAGTGTAAGGAATTTAGCATTCTATGCTAATATTTAATACTGTTTCACTTTGTGCCCATATGGTGATACACATTTAATAGCATATTCATTATTCTGTATTTCATTTCATAAAGAAGATCATTTTTCCCTGTAAGCATGATATACATAGAAAGAAATTTCACTCTTGGCATTCTAAATGGTGCTTATTTTGCTTTGTCTCTAAACTATGAAGGAAACTATGAAGCCTTCATAGCATGTAGGGTGGGTCCAGGGAACCTGGGACAATTTTGCACAATTTTCTTGTCATAGCATGAATTTTAATCTCTACAGAGAACTCATGAAATAGTGCTCATTATAATTAAGACCTTAAAATTATATACATGAAAAAAAGGGTAGATGGTCAGGATCATTTGCCATGTAGCACTAGAAAACCTAGATGTATTTCCTGGAACTTATTATCTCAACTAGCGTGGATTGTGACTCAAAAGAAGGGTTGTCATCCTTGAATTTACAAATCCCATTCATGGCATTCATGAGTGAAATTCAGAGGTTAGTGCATGTTTTATTTTTATATTCATAAATAAAATTTAACATTTCTTGAATTATGAATTTTCTCAACAAACCACAATAGCACTATCAGTACCTAAGAATGATACTATTTTCACTAAAACTCATTTAATATCATATGTTGATTATGTACATTATTAACTTTATTTTATAGTATTTTGATGATTATACATTTTATCAACCAGAAATTACACTTATCACAACTTCAAATTACTGTTATTAAACTTAAGCCTAAGTTTTATTAATTGATATACAGAAAGACCTACTATCTAACAATTTCACTTTTGAGTATGCAACCAAATTAATGAAATCAGTGTATCAAAGATTTCTGTCCTCCCTCTTCCATTGTGGGACTATCTATAATAACCAACAAACAGATGTAATCTAAGAATCTATTGACTGATGAATGAAAGGAAGAAGGGTGTGGCAGGAAAAGGAACCATTCTTCAGTGGGTAACCAAGTTATAGTAGGATAGGAATAGAATGCTCTGCATATATTGCATGATGGGATGAGCAGATGTGGAAAATGTACTCTACATCACAAGACTATGGAAGGAAACATTTCTAAAGCTTTCACCACAAGACAATGAAAATGTTTAACTTGATTTTAAAATTACACATATATGTATGTGTTGGAACAGAAGAAAACCTGCCAACTATACTTCTGATGGGAGGGTAACATACAGAATATGCAAAGAAATATAAAAGTCAAATACAGTAAAAAAAAAAAAAAACCTCATCTCTTCTAGTACATAAATAATCCATTGCCCTTCAAGGACAGTTCTCAAAAGAAATACAAATCGCCAATAAATATTTTTTAAAGTTGGCAGCAAATCCAGCCATCAGAGATGTGAAAATTAAAAATACTTAACAATTATATCTCACCTTTGTTAAGAATGGCCACCATCAAGAAAAAAATGGCAACAAATGCCAGAGAAGACATGGCAAAAGGTGGACATTTCTTCAATGTTAGCTTGGCCTCTCTGGGTATTAGTGTGGAAGCTTCTAAAACACAAACAAAAAACTAAAACTGCAATAACCATATGACTCAGCTATACACTGCTGGGCACATTCCAAAGGACCCTGTTTCCTTCTATAGGAACACCTTCATATCCACATTTGTTGCTGCTCTGTTCACAATGCCAAAGAATAGATTCTGCCTAGATGTCATGTCCATCAGTATATGAATGAATAATGAACATATTGTACATTGTATACACAATGTGATTTTATTCAGCCTTAAAGAAATATGTAATTATGAACATGGTAGAAAATGGAAGGAACTGGAAAACGTTATAATAAGTGGGTAACCCAAGCTAAGAAAGATAAACACCACATGCTCTTCCATGTGGACACTAGACTCTGTTAACTATGTGCATCCTGGTAGAGTAAATATTGGAAAAGGTCAGGAAACTAGAAAGATTTCAGGAGAGTGGGCCAGATAAGGCTTTAAGGAAAAAGGCGGAGTGGGGATAAAAGAAAAAAAATAGTAAAAGGAATACTAGTAACAAGAGTATAAGAGGCCGGGCAGTGGTGGCGCACGCCTTTAATCCCAGCACTCGGGAGGCAGAGCCAGGCGGATCTCTGTGAGTTCGAGGCCAGTCTGGGCTACAGAGTGAGTTCCAGGAGAGGCGCAAAGCTACACAGAGAAACCCTGTCTCAAAAAACCAAAACCAAAAACAAAAAAAAGAGTATAAGAGGAAAGAGGGTCAAGATAGGAAGGGAAACAACAAATTAACTGCGTGTCAACAAGGTGAGTAAGAAGGATGAGCTGTAGTAACCTAATGATGAATTAATCAGGAAAAACAATAGAAAAGAGGTCATTGTTCCAGGCTAGAAGGTGACCAAAAAGAGGATGCAGAAAATAAGTTTACAAAACGTGTTTGTTTCAAAGACTGAGAAGGCATCGTTGAAGGACGTAATTGAAGTCTGCTTCTGGTTGAGTTCACACTGCACCAAATCTTCTTCCATAATGCCACGTATTTCAGATAAAAAGATTTGTGTTTGGGGAGCCGACAGGTGGCTCAATCAGTAAAGTACCCACTGTGCAAGCCTAATGACTTGAGTTCGGATCCCTGGGACATACGTCAGGCAGCTCACAACTGCCTGTAACTCCAGTTAGAGAGTATCTTATGCCATTGCCCAGACACCTGTTCTCACATGCACACACCTCACGCCACTCAGATACATTCATAATTTAAAATAAAATTATTCTTAAAAGTAATGAAGTGGAGACGTCATTGAGGAAGACACCCAACATTGACCTCTAGCCTCCATACCCAGAGGCATACATATGCATGCACCGACAGAAAGACAGACAAACACACACACACACACACACACACACACACACACACACACACACACACACGCGCATGTGCTCTTACCTATAACTGTCTCACACACAATTAGTGTCATAGGCAATGTCCCCAACCACTTGATAGAAGAATGAGGTCTTTACAAGATCAGTTCAGGCACATAAAGACATGGGCACAGATGCAGAAGCCTTGAATATGAAAGGAAAACTCTTCAGGCTGCTCAAGTCTGGAGCTCTGTCTCTATGTTCCAACTGCTTTCTGACTAAGAACATGGTGAGCACTGCAGCAAGACATATAACCACTTTGATTTTAAACTGTCAACTGCTAAAGCTAATACTTTAAAGGCCATGTAAATGGCTCAAGCTCTCCTCTTTGTGCCTCTAAAGAACTAAGAGTTTTCTGCAACATTGCAAAACAGAAAAGATTGCCTTTGACATACCCAGTGACTGAAATGTGGCCACAGTTCTATTTGTGTGGGATCATCAGAGCACAGTCAAACAGTGCTTTGATTCACAGATGCCACAAAATAGACAGAGAAATGGAAACCAGTATTCTGAGCTGCACAAATAAAAAGGTCTGGCTTGTACAAGGAAATCAATTCACAAGAGATACAGAATAGCAATGGGGGAATTCCAGACTGGAACAAGGCAGAATATAATTAGCCAGTTGACACATATATGTAACATCCTGTTACTACTTAAAAACTGTCAGTCTCTTCCCGTTCTCTAAGACCAGGCCAGAATGTTAAAACGTTTAATATTATGGATATTTGAGAGTACTTGCAAAAATATTTCCTGCCTATTTATATACCATCCTATACATTTTTTAAATTTCATAGATTCCCTTCTCAAAATATCTTTCGTCTTGATAGTGACCTTAGAAAAACAAAATCACTTTGAGATAAATGTTTATTGATGGTCTCAGATATTGTGCCATATAAGGAACTATAATAGGGTTAATTGTCTGACGTGTGTTAGGAAGCACTGGTGTGTAAAACACTTCAATACTAAGTTCAGAGTTGGACAAAAGGCAAGTTTGTTTATGTGATCATTAAGTCGAATGAATCAGAAAGCCACTGTTATTAATTATACAGGGGAAACAATTAGCGACAGTCACATTCAAAGAAAATCCCTTCAATAAAGGCATTATTGAAAAGAAAAGAAAATGTTTTTCATATTTCCCTGAAGTTGTAATGTCAAGAATATTTAAGATTTTTAAAAAACTTTTGAAATGAAAAATGGTTTTGATTTTGTTATATTTTTCTCTCCCAAGGCCGAAGTATATGTAAATGGTAGTAATTGTGAACCATTCTGGGTGCTCAGATAGTCAGACAATCAATGCTTATTTTAGCAAGTGCCTGTGAATTGTTCCAGGGTCTCTACCTGTGGCAGATAAGCAAGACCACAGGTGGCAGATCTTCCTAGAAGTTTTTCAAGTTGCTGTTGAAAATAGAACATAACCGGGTATGAATACAGTCACTCACCTCTAGGTCTGGATAGAGCTGGGGGTTGGTTTCCAAGCCTCAGGAAGTGGCTGGGGTCTTGGGCAGATGGGAATGGGGGCAGGGCGTGTAGATTGCAGGGTCTGCTGCTGGGGCGGGGGGGGTCTTGGTGAACAGGGAGCCTTCCTGAATGGTTGGAGGTAGCACAGGGACAAATAGCCAAACTAGTGGAGTGCATGAATTGTGAACCAATGGTGGAGGAACCCCCATGGAACTGGACCATGCCCTCTGGATAAGTGAGACAGCTGATTAGCTTGAATTGTATGGGAGGACCCCAGGCAGTGGAGCCAGGACCTGTCCTTGGTGCATGGGCTGAATTTTTGGAGCCTGGGGCCTATGCTGAGACACTTTGCTCAGCCTTGATGTAGGGAGGAGGGGACTGGACCTGCCTTGGCTGAGTCTGCCAGGCTGGGCTGACTCCCCTGGGGAGACCTTGTCTTGGAGGAAGTAGGTGTGGGGGGGTGAATTGGGGGGGAGGGCTGGGGGATGGGAGGAGGGAGGACGGGGGAATCTGTGGCTGATATGTGAAATTAAGTTAATTATAAAATAAAAATACTATAAAAAAAAGACAAAAAAGAAAGAAAATAGAATATAAGTCCATATTTCAAATGTATCATTATCTTCCTCATAAGTGTGAGAGAGAGATCTCTCCAAACTACTATTCCTCTTGTAAATAAGATGATTCCAAACTTAAAGAACATTTCCCAGTATGTCTATTTGTGAGGTTGATTTTTATATAACTCATCATCTCTCCAATGTTATATACTCTGCTACTACGTTGCATAACCTATCAACAGGTTTTGATTATGGTGTATGTATTTTTCTTTTACAGCAAACAATTTTTGCCACCTACCCCCAAATAACTTTACAGTTATATAGAGAAAGTAATATATTGCAAATGGCAGTAATAAATAGATCTAAAAATGGAACCTGCATGAGATATTAGTTTCTATTATTAAAATAATTATTTTAGCTGTGGTTCAATATTTATGACAGGGTCTCACTATGTAGCTCAGGTTGGCTTAGAACTTGCTATATTAGCATGTAACTTTAGAATCTCCCGAAGTGCTAGAATGAAAAGTTAAATTTATTATTCACAATTTAATCTATTATACATAGTTTCTACAGCCACAAAAGTGTATACACAGATAAATTTCACTCATTTACATAATAATGAGTCATTTTTATCCTAAATAATCCTGCAAGAATAGTTCTTTTCATTATTGTAAGTAAATTTGTTACAACTCTGTGGGTTTGGTCCCAGGTTTTGGCACCAAAATGTGAGTTTTGCAACTCTGGGGAAAGGTATTCTGACTACTTGGGGAGTCAGGCAACACCTTGAGCTGCTTAGGACAGCTCTGATGGCTGAAGCTGCAAAGAGCCAGCTCAACCCTAGATGTATCCTGGATACCTCAGAAGGGAAATTTTTTCTGACTGCTCGGGAGAGTCATGCCTGGAACTGCTTCAGCAGGGAAGGATATCCTGATTGTTTGAGAAAGTCAGGCCAGGAACTGCTTCAGTAGGGAAGGGTATCCTGACTGTTTGGGAAAGTCAGGCTATACCTAATGTGATGGGGGATGGTCTCCTCTCAGGATATAGCAATTTTGCTCCTCTCCTGGAAAGCCACTATAGCTGGGCTTCTCTGGTCTAAGATGTTGCTTCTTTTGCTTCGCTCTGCAAAAAGGGGAAATGCCTACAAAAATGTAACAATCTCCTCTAGCTCTGGAGAAAAGTGTTACTTTTTCAGCTCTCTTTTGCTTTCTCCACTGAGTGACATCTGAGCAAGCATCTTTTGTTCAGCTCTTCCTTGCCCTGTCTACTGAGGGATGTCTCAGCAAGGATCTTCTCTACACTAGTAAATGAAGGTCTTCACACAAAACTCTTTTGAGAAAGAGATTTATTTGGGAAGGAGGAGTCCAGAACTGTAGCTGCCTCTACCAGGGCGGAGAGAACAGTTCTTTTTAACTGACAAGGCAGGGCAGTTTATATAGGATGCCTTGGGGGTGGAGTCAGCCAGGGTTTGACTTGGGGCCCAGAGTTCTACTGTCCTGCTCTGTGATTGTATGGTTTCACAAGTCAGTTGGCCAGAGGCAGAGATGACTGTGATCTGACTGAGCCAAACTGTGTTTCTTTGTGCCCTGATCTGAGCCATCTTTCCCTAGTTCTGGGCTCCAGAGTCAGAGTGGGTTTCTTTAGCCAACCCCTTTTCCCTACAATTATTACATGCTAGTTTTCTTATAGCAGTGTGTACTATTCTACATTGTATAGTACAGCTCTTCATGAAGTCCAGTCCTGTGCTTCTTGTGAGTAAAAGCTGTTCCAAAGCAAGTCAATTTGCCTTTACCTTCAACATGCTGTTAATCTTACCTATCTCATCTACTGCAATTCTTTAGTATCTTGGCAAGTCTTACCTTTGTTTCAGAATTTCATTGCACTAACTCTGTGGCACTTCATTCATTAAATGGGTTTTACTTATATTCTAGTACACATATGACATACAAAGAACAGATGGAAGATGTGGGTAATCACTGAGCTATAATATAGCTTGTAGTTTTCTTGATTTTTCCTCTTCTCTATATTATTTTTCTACAAAATGCTTTCTCACACAAATGAGATCATAGAAAGATTTAGAAGCAGCACTGAAATTTTACATCTTTATTTTTTCTTCAAAATTCTTAGCATAAATTGCCATGAAATTTAATTTATCAAATTAAAATAACTGGGAAAATGTTGATTTAATATCTACTTCATTTCTAGAAAAGAATGCTATAGAACAATTAGCAGTATAAGCTATAAGATATGTATTTCTAAGCCAAAATCACCTATTGTCTAAATACAAAATAATAGTCTATTTTTGATTTGTATTACCTTGGGAGATGGTGTCTCCTCCTGAGGGAAGAGCAACAAGAAGAGAGCTATGATTATTTTTAAAATCATGATAATTATCACACTTGAGTAGATTAATTTTAATCAGATCAAACTGTTGTAGCTCCCAAAGAAATCACCATTCTAGAAGCCAAAGGTCTCCTTTGATCCTCCTTAAACCCTCAGAGAAAGCCATGGTAATTATCCATTAGGGATTGAATGGTTAGTTAATGGGGACCATGGCTGAGAAAATGTCTTGTCACACCACTCCTTTCCTGCATCCTCTGTATCCATCTAGGGCTTGTTTATATTTCATGCCCCTAATTAGATTACACTCACCATGAGAATAGTTCTCACTCATTGATTTTTTTTTTATCCACAGGTTTGAATGTGAATGAGACTTGTAAAGAACAGGCTTAAGATTTTATGGACAGTTACAGAGCTGTATTGTAATCCTGATTTGACTTGAAAAAAATCAAAGTCAGGATTGATTAACGTGATGAGCAGATAACATCTTACAGAACAGAAATCATATATTCTTAAGCTTGGAAGATCTCATATTGAATTAATTTGTATTTCCCCCCCAAATAATCCTTCAGAATAAGATGTATTTTATTTTAAATATCAAAGGGGATTTAGGGCCAGCAAACTGATCGTGGTGTAAACACATACACATAAACACACTTGTTCACATGTACACACAGAGAGACAGAGGGAGACAGAGAGACAGAGAAGCAGAGAAAGAATAATAATTTTTTAAAGAAAGTATTTAGAAGTTGTTATCTCCAATTAGTTGAGTGTTGAAAAATTCCCACAGCCTAGAAATCTACTATTTTTCATTGTGTGGGTTTGTACATGTGAGTGTGGATGATTGAGAGACAAGAATCAATGGATGCTGTTAGAGTTGAGTTACAGCTATATTTGAACCACTCAACATGAATGCGGGGAACCAAACTCTGGTCCTTTACAAAAGCAGTGTGTGCTTTGACCCACCGAGAAATCTGTCCAGACCCAATTTTTGTACTTTTAAGTCACTACCAAGTAACTGGTAGCTTTTTCTATAATCCTATCATATACATGAAAAACTGTGCTTAGCTATGTCATGTTTTCTTTACAAGTGGAGTTATTCAATTTCTTTCATTAAAATAAAAAATCAGAAACACTACTGCTGAGATTTCATCATACTTTTATTTTTTCTTTTTCATGGATTTCAGATTTCCCTGTAGCTTCCCAGATCACAGGACCTCAAAGCAATCAGGTATACTGTGGTTAAAGCTAAGGATGCATTTCTTCTTGCTTGTAAGGGTTTTATTAGCCAAAGCCTCAACACCTTTACAGGTTTCAGCATGGGTGAATGAGCTATGAAGCAGGTTAATTTAATGAGAAAGGAAATAGATTTTTGTGAAATTCTAGTAGAGAAGCAAATATTTACCACTGATAATCTTGCAAAAGTCAAATTCAATACCTTTATTTTAAGATTTTTATATACAAGGCTTGACATCAAAAACATTAAGTGACTATTTTCTATTAAAATAAAATAATATAAACTAATTGATGCTATTTGGAATATAAAAAGTACATACATATACAGAGAGATATATCATTGAAAATATGCAATTGTAATTAAGCACAGTTTTATGAGACATTTTGTGGTTCCTTTAAAAGAAAATAATCATTGGAATTTTAGGGTTCACAAACAGCACAACTACTGGGTTCTAATTTAAATCTAAGATGAAAAAAATTTAAACATAATGAACTATAAAATTTTCCTCATGTTTTCTGTCTTTAGTATGTTTTTGAAGTAATTTATCCTCTCTAAATTACTCCATAGATTTCTATACCATATTTTGACTTGTCAGTCTACTCTCCAAGTAGACAACCTCATCATTAGTGGTTGCAAACATCAGGGTGTAAAACCTTCCCAGTGAATGACATTTGGAAAAACTACTACCCCATGGAATTTAGAACATAATAGGCATTTTTCTCATCTAGTTGACCCTCCATTGATTTATTGTGAGGCAATAGAGAATAATTTTTGTCTTGCCTAGAGGACATAGTCTGCATGAGTGAAAAGCCAAAAGATACTGCAAACGTCAAAATAAATAGCATGTATTATATTGTCTCCATCTACTGGGTCTATCATAAAAAGAACTAGTTAGGGACAAAGCAACTCTTTATCACAAAGTCAGAAAGCAGCTTATAAAATAGAAGAAGTTGATTTACCCTTACTATGTTCCAGAAACTGTGAAATAGCCAAATCTCAACTATGAGATAATCACAAGGTCAGAAGGGTTACAAACTGAATGTTCCAGAAGTAATCAGCTTGGTGTCATTCATGACTCTCCACACAATAGCCTTGCTTATTTGCTGTATGTCAAGTAACATAAATAAGTGATCAAGTCTAAGACATCAAACCGGTGCAGTGCATATCACAACATGATGATGAATATTAAAATTCATGAATATAAAATCTAAACATTAGGAGCAAGATAAAATCAGTGTACTAAAAATAGTATTTAGCTAACTTAATACAGCCTCAAAGGTCAGTTTCTGCAAATAAAGATCTATTTGTTTACTGAAACAAAGTATATGACAATTATGATCATGTTTGTCCAGGACAAATCAGCATTCTTGACAGCACTATCTGTTTGAACTAGCTCACCAGCTGATAAGGGTCTTATCATGAGTCATTAAAATATTGGCTAATAGTACAAAGAAACAGAGTTAATCTAACAGATGAATGCTCTTTTGCCATTTCTTAAATAAGATAAAGTTAAGGTAAAACAAAGCTTGGAAGAAATAAAACCAATTAAGAGCCTAATTAAACCAAATCCAACTCTACTTCCAAATGAAAAAAAAGCATTTGCCTGTATCAGAAAGATTTATTTAAGACAAAAACAGATGAACTTACAAAATACGGCAGTGTTCTATTTAGTCACAGTAGGACAGCAAAGAAGAAGCTGTCAGAACTCTTTCTGGGTACATTTCCTGAAAAAGAAAATTAAAATAAATAAATGTGAAAGTATAAGCTAACATGAACAGAAAAAGACATTGTAAAAAAAAAAGAAACATGACTTGTAAAATGGAAGACCACATTTTAAAATTTAAATTGTAAATATACATACAATCATGTATATGACCACTGCTGCTTCTAAACTAGTAGTTGATCTAACTGTCCATAAATCAACTGACTGTCATACCTATGTATGTACACATGTATGTATATGTTCATAACTATAAAAATTTCTCTTGGACATTATTGACGCTCCCATTATCCACTCACTTAGAATATTATAAGTATATTGGTGAGTTGTTATTTGAGTGAAGAATACTTTCAGTATAATATACTCATGATATAATTATCACTACTAATAATCAAAAGGTAAATATTAATATACTCCTAAATTAAATTCATAAATATTCATTTCTTCTATCACAGGGGTTTGTCAGTTTTAGTATGAAAATTTGATCCATACCAAAATCAAATGTTTAATGAACAATTCCTGTTCTGTTTATTTAATACAAAGGATTTTATATTTCATCTGTAGTTCTAGACTGATTAAAAAAATCAACCAATAATTGAGAAGAGAAAAGAAGTAATTACAAGCAGTGATAAATGTGAAAGAGATGAACTGTACGATGATCACAATGTTAGCTACTCTAAACTAGAACCTAACTTGCTGCCAGTTGTGGTGGCACATACCTGTGATCGACATGGTTGGGATGCTGAAGGGAGGATCACTGGAAGTTCCAGGCTTGCCTGGGATACAGAGTTACATACTGTCTCAAAAATCAGTCAATAAATAAACAAACAAAAACAGAAAAAGAGGAAAGAAAATCAACTTTGAAAGAGTAAATAATTATATATGTTTAAAAGCCAAGTAAGCCAGGCAGTGGTGGCCCAAACCTTCAATCCCAGTACTCTGGAGGCAGAGGCAGGAGGATCTCTGTGAGTTCCAGGCCAGCCTGGTTAAAAGAGCAAGTTCCATGGCAACCAGGATGGTTACACAGAGAAACCCTGACTCAAAAAAGCTAAATGAATAAATAAGTAAATAAGATAAAAGAACCAATTAAAGGAAGAAGTGGCAAGCTGTTGAACACACCGCATATATCATTTGTGTTTGGCAAGGCAAATGTGTTCAGAAGATGATTGAGGAATGTTTATGATGGTGATAATAAAAATTTTCTACATTTGGCAGAGACCAAGTCAGACTTGATAAAGCGATTATTCAAAGTACAAACAGGTAATATTACAGAGAATTTAGAAATATATACAAAAATGAGTGGATCTATTACTGAAATGATAACCAAATCATTTGAAAGGAAAAAAAATGTTAAATGTACATGCTATTTTACATATAATTGATTAGGTTAATTTGATATAGCTATTTATAAGCAATGCAAATTTGATTGTTAAATTTTCAATATTTTAATGACTAATGAATTTGGTTTTTGACAATACATGCATATGCTGAATTCTGATTCCTGTAGGACCTCACAGCTCTTCTCTGTCTCCCACCACATTCACTTCCCCTCCCCCCACAGGCTCTTTCCCACATTCATGTCCTTTTGTCTTGTTTTGAGACCCACTGACTTTAACTACAGTCATCTGTGTGGACATGGGTATAACCTGAACTAATTTTCAGGAGATAAATTAAGACATAATTGTTTTAGGTCGTTAAATTTTAAATCAAAGAGAAAAATTGAGAGCATAGAATATTTGAAAACTTTCCCAAGTGAGAATAGAAACATAATATCTTCAATAGAAGGTATTAAAAAATTAAGAGTTTCTAAGTTTAATTTTGTTCTTTGATATCTAAGCATGAATATCTTTTTTGTTTACTTTTGAGATTGTAATTTAATTATGTTTCCACCTTCACTTTCCTCCCTCTAAACTCTCTCATGTACCTCTCTGCCTCTCCTTCCAATTCATGGCCTCTTGTTTGCATTAATTGTTATTGCATTCATATATATATGAATAAATGAATATACATATATAAATAAGTATATACATATATGTATATATACATATATATAAATAAAATATAAAATATATATTCTGTTGATTCCAGACAATATTACTTGTATTATGAATAGTTTTGATACACCAAATCATTCTTTGATCATTGATGAAAATAATCAAAGTTTGAAAATATACAGAACTTTGACTTCTTAAATGTTAGATTATATTGACCATTTGTAAAATAAACATTAAAACATTATATTTAAAGGGAAAGTTAAATGGAAAATAGAAACTGTAAATGAGACTGCAATGGGTTTACAATATTTAATGATATTAATATCATAAGCATATAAGCCATAGAAGGCTGTTAAAATGGTATACTTTCCAAACTATCCAATTTAATTTTACTTCCTAATTTAATGTGCTGTATGTGTGTGTATATATATATATATATATATATATATATATATATACATATATACATTACATATATGTGTATGTATAAATATATACATATAAACTTCACACATATATGTATATAAATTCTAGAACAGCCGTATCTGATGGAAATGGCAGAAGTCATAAGCACAGCACAGCTGCGTCACAAAGATCCAGCAAAGCTGAGCCACATGATGGCTGTCATGCCACTTTTGGTTTTCATCCCCACCTGTTTCATACTTGGGAGACTTTTAATATTTGTACAATTTGGGGATATTGCATTGATGGAAAATTTCTTATGAATTATTTATACCTTCTCCCAGGAATGCTGCTTCTAAACTTCCCCAGGAAATTCCTGAACATACTACCCTCCTGCTTTTACAGGAGATATCCTTATCTACTTGAGGTTCTTCCTCATGCCTTGGAGGCTGTAACACACATAAAGAAGCCCTATGTCTCTTTATGAGGCTATGAGACATTCTTGAAACATCTGTCCCTGTACTTACACAGGAACAAGATATTCTAAACAAAGTAAACCCAAAGAGTTCAACAAGATTTGGTGGGCTAGAGGAGTTGGCCACAAATCAGATTACAAGCCCCTTCCCACTATACACTCAGACAATTATGTGGCATATACAGCCACAAAGTTAGATAAACTGAAGTTACCTCTGCCCTACACAGAGACTTATACTTATGGGCAAAGAATGATGTAGAAAAATGATAAAAGAATAAGATGTCAGGACCTCCCTTTCTTAGAAAGTTAGCACATGCAGAGCCACTGTGGTATTATATGATCAAGGAATAGCAGAATGCCACTATTAGATATATAGACAAATTCTATAAAGATATAAACATTATATAATACCAGAATTTGAATAATAACTGCAGCAGCTTTGGTCTGAAGATTTTTTTCTGGGCACTCTGTAATAATACACCGCTTGAGACATGGCAATATGCCCAGGCTAACTTGAAAATTTTTTGTGTTGGTCTAGTGTCCTTGAAGCAACCAGAGCTATCAGCCTGAGAACAGGCTGTCATATTCCTCTGGATTCTTAAAAATTGGGTTATAGGGTTAATGAGTAAAATGATGACTCTGTTTAATAATGATGTCAAAACTTGAGGAAAATGCTTGGAAATGATGATTCTGTTCTGTCATAGTTTATTAATAATGACTAAAAGATGAGCAAAAAGAAGTGAAGTACATGTCCCAAAACAAAATGGATAGGATCTAAATTTTGGAACATTACAAATATATCCCTGCTTATTGAATTCTGTATAAATCAAGAAGCACTCTGGCTGCTGGTCAGTCAGGCTACAAGATTTTTCCCACCATCATGCCTGGCTCACCTCCTTCCCCTGCTAACTCCTTACATCTTCTGCTGGAACCTTTCTACCATTGGGGATGACATCTGGCAATATACTGTGTATGTACTTATACTACATATACATATATGTAACATATATATAAATATATATATATTTATTTAAGTTATGCTAGTTGTACTAATAAACTTTCCCCAAGAGTCACAGCTTATCTAAAAAAAAATACCCAGTGCTCAACATGGGAATTTCCCTTGGAGCTTTTGATCAACTGAGATACCAGGCAACAATATAGGCTATTGTTCTTGCCCTTGGTTGCTTCCAGAACATTAAGGGCCTGTTGTTGAAGATACCACATACTTGAACACAGGACTTGGAGGAATTGAGTTGAAACTGACCTCGACGCTTCTTCCCTGAGGACTAGCTCTTATAGTATCAGAAGTTGCTATGAAAGTTTTCCATGAAGAAAATCAGTCAATAATCCTACCCATCTGTAAAACCACAATAATGACTAGCCTGGCAAGATGTCCCCAAGTGTCATAGGCCCTGCAGAAGAACCTACTACTATCATTTTCCTGAACCAATTGCATTCTAAATACATATTTCTATACTCAGAAATATGTATAATTTTCATTACTCATCAAAGAAGCTTCATTTTTCAGCAAATAGATATCATCACCAAAATTCATAACTGCTTAAAATACAGAGAAAATAATGACTGTGGGGATCCTAATCCCAACTACTGTGTATACAATACATCTCCTATACCAGTCTCATGGCCTGGGGCCAAAGATACTACAATAGTCAGAACATCAGAACCTTTGATCCAAGATAATGTTTTCCATATGTGACAGAAAAGCTACACCCATAGAATTACACTATGGCAATCTAAACAATGAAAACATTAGCTGATATGCCACTTGGGTGGCAGAAATCTCATGAGACACCACTGAAGAGCTGAAGGAAAGTAATGGTTGCTGACTGGGGGATAATCAGTCTTCTTCTCCAAGGATGAGATCCTGATAGTTATTCAGTCCTATTGGTCAGCTCTAAAGTCCATGTATGAGCAACACTAAACAGACTCAGCAGGCTGTATTTATATCTATATATGCATATGTAGATATACAACAATAACAAGTTTAACAAAGAGAGATAATGGATGTGGGAAATAGTTGTGGCAAGGTAAGAATGGGAAGAGGAGGGATGTAAATACAGTACCCACATTGAGATTCTTAACAAATAAGTTTTTAAAAATTGATGAAAAATTATACATTTTGGAAAATCCATAGGGAAGAAATGTTTGCATATTCATGCTTTACTGGTGAGACTTTACAAAATTATTTATGGATTTTCCCAGTAACTCAGCAATCCCACTCTACACTGAAGATCCTATTTGGCAGACATGAAAAACTTGCAGTCTTCTCTGATCTTTTCCCATTCTAATCACTTTGCTCTAGTGACCCCCAAAACCTGTCTTGGATTACCTGCTACATGAAGCTATCCTGACAGGCTCACTCACATTCCAAGGGCTCATGCTGGGACAGTCCCCCACAGTACCCGCTTTTCCTTTACTCTGATGAGATTGGAGCCCTGGCCAATGCACCCACAAACAAATGGCTATGTCGCTTGGCCCCACCATTAGGATTTGAACTGGACTGTGTTTAAAGTTGAGAAAAAATGTGATCAATGGAGCTAGAGCACAGACCTTGCTATGTTCAATACCCTTCTGGAGAAATAGCACTTAGAAAATGGAAGACTTAAGTATCTGATAATCTAGATGGATTTTAGGTGTTTTTTTTTTTTTCTCTTTTGTTGATAGAATTACTAAGATGAGAGGAAAGAGGTTTTATCACCTTAACACAATTTGGTAGAAAAAAATCCTATAAATCGATAATCTGAATTATTTTAAAACCCAACGATCCAACTTTATAGTAACTTGATAGCACTCTTTCAGAAACCTGATAGTCTGAAGAAATTTGGATTAATATGTTATCATACAAGTATCAATTTGTACTTCCATATTTTAGAGTTGTAAGTAAAAAAATATGGGAAACAATTGTAAACTTACTATATTAATGCAATTTAATGATTAAGTAATGCAATGAATTTGAAAACCTTAACTAAAGGGATGGAATAGTCTCAGTGATGTTTCAAAAGTATAGAAATGAACATTTTTAACACCTAACATTACATTTTCTTCAAATTCATTGATTATATAATTTCATGTTGCACATTAAGTCAACAGGAAGAACTGATTACAGGTTAGTTTTTCCACATAGTCCCACATAAGTGAGTATTGAATGGCATTTACTGATTTTTATTATTATAAAGAAAATTCTTCTTGGCCAGTATTTCTAAAACCATTATATTTACTCCTAGAAAGTAAGCCTGATATTACTTGAAATATGAGAAAGTACCTTTGTAATTTATGGTCCAGATAGTGCACAGACATATGTAATATATTAAAATAGTATTTGAGTAAGATCTGTTAGGAGGCAAAAACTAACACATTACTTCAACACTTTTTATTCTAAATTTGGAGAATAATAATTGCATCTAGAAGGAAAATAGAATAAAATATTTAAAAAATAAACATATATAAGCTCATGTGGATTTTAGTTTTTCAGAGAAGTTTAACATAATAGAATATTAATGCATTTTTTCAAAATAATTATGTTTGGAGCTGGTTACTAGACTATGACTGCATATTTGAAGGTGCAAAGGCAATTTTCAACTCAGTTGCTGAATGCTGCAGGGTAGAGTGCTTTGTTTTCTGGAGTCAGAATACACCATGCAGAAAGTAGTTCACTGTATCACTTAAGATCCAAATACTGATGGTGAATTTATTTAGTATTTTATTGCTTTGAATAAAATGTAACCGGGGAAGCAAAACCATTGTGTTTATTATATACAGATGACACTTATAATAATAAACTGACGAGTACGTGAGTGCCATAATAAGCTTATTCTGAATAATGATCTGTCATTAGCAAAGAGGTTTTGTTTGTATACCACTTTTTGTTTTGTTTATATTTAATTTGATTTGATTTGTGTTGACATGCTGGAAATCAAACTCAGGGCATCAAACTCATCTGGTAGGCAGGCTCTCTACCACATATTGTATCTTCAACAATGAGTTGTTGTTTTTTTTTTTTTATAAAATACTATGTTAATATTGTAGTCACAATACTCTAAGAAGTTTCACCCATTTTCTGAACTAGAAAATTGAGGATTATGAAAATGAAAAGATTCCTTTAAATGCCATGGCTTTCCTTGGGATGCCATGGGAACTGATCTCCATGTGCTGGCTTGGCTTACCAGTCTTTCCAATGCAAGAATTTCCCAGTAAGAATTTTAAAAATTAATTGATGCCATGGAATTGTAAATATGATATTAATAGGCTTGATGTTTTCTCTTCTCACTAAAAGTCTCAATCATATAAACTTTTATTTCAAGTAACTTTCTAGAGAGAAGTTTTCCTTCAGCCGATAAAGATTATTTGGCATTGATTAGTCTGCAGACAGGAGAGTATTATTATTTGTGAAATACCCTGTTTCATTGCCCTTATGAAAATTTCAGTGTGGCCAGGCAGTGGTGGCACATGCCTTTAATCCCAGCACTCGGGAGGCAGAGGCAGGCAGATCTCTGTGAGTTCGAGGCCAGCCTTGGCTACAGAGTGAGTTTCATGAAAAGCACAAAGCTAAACAGAGAAACCTTGTCTCAAAAAAAATATTCAGTGTGATTCATAATCTGTGTAGAAGTCGAGTACATCCATGAAAGCATAAAGTAAGGTGTATATAGTGTCTTTACCTGATCGTGGAAATTGTGTGTTAAAACTTTACTAAACTGAGACCCTTTCAAGTGCTAAGGCAGTTTCCTGGAAGGGGTGAACTCCTCGGGGACACAGAAAGATTCAAATTCCATTGAGGGTTGACAAAGGCATTTGTCGAGCAGATTGAAGAGAGCTAAATAAAGTACAAACAGGTACAAAATGAGAAGTTTTACATTTAATTTGCCATAAACAGTAGAAGATGTACATGAATCTACACGAAAAACATCCCTTCTGTCATAACAAATTGCATTTGCCATTTGGAAAAACATCCCATAATTGTAAACCTCATTTGTTTTAAAACTTGAGAGATTCATTTTTTTATAATGGCATCATAATGTTCCTCAAAGAAATAATTTCTAAGAGATGATTACAAAAAGCAAATTAATACCATATTACACTAATATGGAGGTATACTTTGCTCTTTGCTGTGATTATAGGTAAACAGAAATAGGAAACTATTATTGAATGCCTCAAAACCTGAATGGGAAACACCATTAATGAATCAAAAGAATAACAAACCATTTAAAATTCTAATGCTAATAGCCCTGCTTTAAAATGGTTACCTGGGATGGCTACTCAGAGTAAGCTTATGGATATACTATAAAGTAACCAACATTTTAATTAGGGTAATTACTAAGAGTCCTGGGTGAATTAAATAGTTTGGAAAACAAATGTTATTTCTTACATTAAACTGGTATGCTGAATGCCTGTGATTTCTGCCATGGAATTTTCTATTTAAAAAGGCAAATGCATTTTAGAGCAATGTATTGACTCATTAGTCTCCATCAGAAAAATTCCATGAGACTTTTGTACAAATAGAAATCTTTAAATTACTGCTTGTAAAGCACTAACTTCAAGCATTTAGAAATCCATCATAGAGTCATCAATAGAAGGGGATAAACAAAAACTACAACAGCATGTGGACTAATATCATAGATATTCATTGTGGTTCTGAAATAAAATGGATGTGGCTCAATCCATCCCATTCACAATGTCTAATCCTATGCAGGTCCATAGACAGCACTTGATCCTGGGGTCTCTCATTTGCACTGTAAAAGGTCTGCCTTAGTGGTGAAAGTTGACATTGGCCTGAATGTTCCAATGACTAAGTGGAAAAATCTGTGTGGCTTCAGTTTAGAGAACTAACATATAACAGCTATGGATTTAATTTGTTCTCCTGCTCAGCTTTTATCAGAATAAAGCTTGTGTTTGATAAGCAGTCACCATAATTCCTCTCTGTTTTTCAAATGCTTATAAACTTGGTGTGGATGAAAAAGTCATTTCAATGGATTCAACCATTACGAAATGTTTAAAAGATTCACTACATTGAAATATAGGAACATGTGTAAATACTAACAAGTAGACTTAAAAAAGAGAATAAAATTTTACCAAAAGAGAAATCATACAAGCATAACATGAGTGAATTCTAATGTCCTAAGATTAATCACATAATCATAACATCACCAAAGATAAGTTACTAGCTGTTTGCCAGAACTAATAGAAGCATAGCCCCAAAGATAACTAAACTTTAGCCCTCAAGGTGTACCAGCAGAACATCCAGGTCTATCTAGCCATGGGCAATTTCTATCTACTTCCATCTATGTAAATGCCAGTGGTATCTTGTTGACCCAGAGGACAAACAGTTCTTTGCACAGGAGACTGACAGTAGAGGCAGTCTAAAGAGGATCTGACTCACAATACCCGCTTAATATTGCCTCATCTTCTATATGAATACAGTATGAAGATGTATCTATGTATGTGTGTATGGATAGGTATTTGTTATTTCTTGACATACTTCACATACATACTTCTTATGTATATGTCATTTCTTAACCATATTGAGAATTACTCCATGGTGTTTTATAACTCTAGTTAGTGTCCCAAAAGTAGCAGATCTCCAAGTCAAATTTTATTTTCCAACTCATTCCTTTTCAATGACCAGTTATGGCATGAATGCTTTGGGGACTATTTATGGATATTTCTACCTTTCTACAGTCTTTGCTATGTACTAATGATGGAATTTCATGAAAAGATGCAGATGTGGAATTTCAGTATTGTTTTCCAATTGCTTTCTAAACACATTACTGCACAGGGTACTCATTGATTTCCGCACTGCCAAGAGCAATTGGTTGTTTGCCAGTGCTTCTGTGATCTCAAGGGTTATCTTAAAACTCAGGTTAATTTTCATTATGCAAAAATGCATTCTCATTTACTATGTTCCTAATGTTTGCTGGAAGCAGAACTTGCTAATAGAGCCTTGTTTATTCCTCTACGAGAATTCATGCTTCCTTGAATGCACTTTCTCTATTCTCTATCCTTTGGTGGTGAACATGTGGCTTAATAGCCTTCAGTGAATATTTTTAAGCCACTGTCGTTGTTTAATATCTAACTGACCATTTGAGATCAAAGAAATTTCCTGACTTGCATTTGTTCATTTTCTTTATCACGCTACTGTCTCATAAATACAAGGAGCTTTAGTGTAATCCAGAAATAGAGATAAGAAATAAATGCCTTATAGCATTGACCTTTTAGGAAGAGAAGTAGAGGGCTGTGTACAGGAGAAGAACAATTATTTTTGCCTCAGTTTTTAAAAAACCCGTTTGGACTTCTGTTAATATCTGAGCATGTTATCAACTGAGACAAGAACATAGGATTCGAAGAATGTCCCTACGCAGCCCTTGAACTCATAATCTCTCTGCAGCTGTGAGTATCTGTGTGGACCTGCCTAAGTGTGGGCCAATCAACATAGCATTGTGATTGTGGCACGTACCCATGAGGCCCTGCCTATCACAGAGGGATTATTAACAATGAATGGTTATTGGGAAAGGAGTAACAATTTTCTCTGTGGTGTAGCCACTAAGCTGTTCTTTTCCATTAAATAACCCTTCACCTATGCTCAGGTAAGCAACTTGTGTTAAATTCAGTGGAGCATACATAAAGAGAACCCATGAAAACAGGAATGAGAGGTATTGCAAGGCAGGACTCCAGGGCAAGAGGGAGGGAAGTGGGGAGGATGACGGAGAGTGAAAAGTCTGAATAACCATTATATAAATATGTGAAGCTGCCAAAGAATGAAATTTCTTTTTTAAACTCATGGGCGCTGGTGGCTTGGTCCTCAATATGGTCATCTTCAGAGATGATGGAACTTGAAAAGCAGAGCCTGTGGAATGCCACTGGGCAGGCTGTTATCCTCGGAATTATTGTAGTTCTCACAGGACCCCAGTTAGATCCTGAAAGAAAGGGTAGCTATAAGGAGAGCAAGGCTGGTTCCCAGACTGCTCATGTGCTGGCTTCTATGTGATGTCTTCTTCATCTTTTTCATCATTATAGTTATGCACTCTAGTGGAGTTCTAAGGACTACACTAGAGGCTGAGTAGAATGGGGTCACCCAATCTGGGCTTTCTGCTCCAAAATCTACAAGCCAAATAAGTCTGTGCTTCAGTTTCTTCAGCATACTTTTTCATAGCAACATAAAAATGAACTACACAGTTTGTCACAGAATTGTTCTTAGAAAAGCACAGATTTCCCAAGTGTTATTTCTCCCAGCATCTAGGGTATGAGCAAATTGATTTTTGTCTGAATAGCAACTGTCAGGATTAGGCAGGATAATGGGTATCTTTGATATTTACTCCGTATTTTCTTGTGTCCTTTGAAAGATTTCTGCACAAAATGGGCTGTGATCATTATCTTTAAACTTCTCTTATTCAAATAAAAGGGCAGTTTTTCTCCATTTCTTCTTTCTCTTGTGCAGAAAATAATGGTTAATTTTCATTGTCTTCTTGATGGGATTCAGATCACCATGGAAACACATGTCTCTATTTATGAGGGTGTTTGCAGGGAGGTCTTACTGAGATTAGTGAGAAGGAAAGGCCCACCCTAAATGTGAGAAGCACTATCCCAAAAGGCTGGGGTCTTAGACTAATTAAAAAAATGAAAGGGTTATATAAAATGCTAGAAAGTACCACTTACCACTCAAATCTTTCTAATCAGACTGTTGACTTAATAACTGTTACACAAAGTCTGTATCACTCTATGTGGTTGGAGGCTCACAGAATCTCCTGCATCCTCTCTCTGAGTGAGCATTCTTCACAATGAATATTTAAATACTTTATAACTATAACAATCTCTTCTCAGCATTAATGAATTCCTCAACTTCTAAAAGAAGCAGGAGTGCAAAGCCTACATAAAGATTCATGTGACAAATAAGGGGAAAATCTATCATTTCAATTTTTATTTGGTCCTTTGTCATTAGTGATGATGATTTTAAACAGGTGGTTCCTTAGAAAGGGACTGTCACTGACTTCGTATCTTTGATCCTAGTTTAATCCTTGAGATAGTTAAGTTAGCCCTACCTACATAAGTCATGAGAATTTGATGATTCCCCAAAGAGTATTAGTATAGGCATTTCTGTGAGAAGATACTTTCAGAAGTTTAAAACATAATTGTTCTTCAGTTTTCTTAAGTTACTGGTTACTTGGAACTCAGCCACAATTTTTAGCCCTCATTGTTTTTTTTCCCCCTTAGGTTATAAGTGAGTCCACCATTGCTAAGCATATAGCTGCCAGCATCCTAAGGGTTCGACGGGCATTCTTAAGAAAGGAGAAGAAGGAGTACTATTCATTGGGGGGGGGGGGGGGGGGTGTGCCACAGGAATGACAAAAGCCAGGTCAAGGTGAGCCATAGAACCAAGAAATAAGCTGCAAACAAAAGACCACCAAGGCACCAAACTAACCTCACTTTCAGAAGTCAGAGCCAGTTTATTCTGTGTTGTCCGTACTATCTCGTGCATGCAGACTGCACATAAGTCTCCCCCAGCAACAGTTATTCCAGCCTGTTAAAGAGACCTGTTTCCTGAGGGGGAATCAGTTGTTAAGAAAAAACACAATGGTGTGCAGAATGAAGATTTTTTGGCATGGAGCTTCATTACATCGAAGAATACATACACTTATCCATAACCTGGTAATGCAAATTTGACATACCACTTTTCTAATTACAGGTCTTTAAGAAACAGAAATAATTCCAACATTTACATTAAAAACTCATCGAGTCCAAAAGAATGAAACAATTTGTTCAGTGAAAGGAAAAAGCAACAATATTTCAAATTCAAATCATTCAACAAGTTATGTGTAAAGGACTTATTAGTTTAAGATCATCCACTTCAAGTCACAATTCCCATCATCCACTTAAGAACATTTAGTGTATTTGTCACTGGCACCTCTGGCTTTATATTAATTCTGATATGTAGCCAGAAATTTTCCTGTGTACTGTGGCCACTCAGTCCCAAATAAACACAGAGGCTTATATTAATTACAAACCTATTGCATCTTAAACTAACCAATTTCTATTAATCTATGTATTACCATGTGTCTCGTGGCTTCACCTGTGTTCCATTACATCTTGTTACCCTGGAAGCCCTCAGTATCTCTTTCAACTCTACCGTTTTTCTCCCTGTATCTCTCTTGGATTACCCACCTGGCTATAACCTGCCTTACAATAGGCCAAAGCAGCTTCTTTATTAACCAATGGGAGCAACACATGTTCATAGCATACAGAAAGACCATCCCACAACACTGATACATTCTGTTGCTTTTCTTGTTTGTTGGTACTAGGCACCAAATCTAGAGCCTTAAAAATATTAGATAAATGCTCTGCCACTGAGCTTAACATCAACAACATCTTCTAGTACATTTTCCAAGTTTAAAATTGTCAGTAGTTCCCTGAAGACTTTTCTTCTTCCCAGAAGACCTTTCTTTTCCTTAATATACAATCCTGCTACATATTAAGCTGAAACATTAGGGTATGTCAAAAGGAGAATTATTCTGAGTAAAATTATTATGTTTAATATATTTCTATGCTATTGTGAAAATAGAACATGATAGGCAAAGCTTGATGATAACTCTTTATGACAAGTTTTCTCTCAGCATTTAACCTATGCTATATGTAATGTTATTGACACATAGGAGGGTATGATCTTTGTCAGGACTCTATTTTAGCAAATAAAGGAAACTGCATCAAATTTGAGCAAAATAATAAACTATTTCTGGCTAAAAATCTCAACAAAATATATTGTTTTATCTTTCATGCAACATCAGCACAGTAATTATTTTAAGAGTAGAAAGGAAAAGTCAGCACTCAGCATGATGTCACAGTGTGGATTAAATTCACTGGGTCAATGTCTAATATTAACTCATATTGTAGATTTTTCAGAATACATCAAAATCCATGCTTCTAGAAAAACATGTCACATACAATGAGAAACTAATCCTAGATCATAATCTTGAGAATTACATCTAGCATATCTTCACCATTGCAAGGATAAATTCTAGCCTTGTGTTTAATCATTTGTACTGTTTCTGATTTGGAGTGGGGATATTTCCCTTTTACTCTCAAACTAAAAACATTTCTCTCTCTCTCTCTCTCTCTCTCTCTCTCTCTCTCTCTCTCTCTCTCTCTCTCTCTCCACACACACACACACACACACACACACACACACACACACACACACACACACATACACACACACAAGCAAACAAACTGTTACACATAATTAAATTTTGAGCTTTTTTGAGGAAATTATTGTGACAGGAATATGAAGGATGGGACCAAAATCCATGTTTCTTTCTGGAGGCTAGGTCTGAAACTTACTCTGTGTTTATGTTGTTCTGTTTGTTTCCTACTCTAGTGATGCAATGTCAAGGGTGAGTGCTTGTTCAAGATACCATAGCAAACTCAAATGGGCACTGGTCAGAAGAGAAGCCTGGGTGCATTTGAAGTTCATTAGATGACTAATGGGACCAAGTAAGGAAAAAAATAGATATTTTTACATCTAAATTTTTATTTTTATATTAACCCATAGCATGATCAAGCTTTTTCATTTTCTTTGCAATTGCTGTTTTTTCCCTTAATTCTGGAAAATACAAATGTCTATATGACCAGAGCCAACTATCATATTTATTGTAGGCTACTGAAGCCTGAAAATATGCACATCACAAAATAGTAAGTTGTCCCTAACATTGGCTAGCCGTGATCTATTTTTAGCATGTTAGCTCTTCCCACTGGCTTGACTTAGACATATTGATCTTTCTTACTGTCAAGGCAATGCTAATAATAGTCAACCTTTCCTGAGCATGTCAGACAATGTTAGAAAAGCTTTACAGACATTAGTTTCAAGTATTCTTTACCAGACATCATTAGGAAGGTCACCATTCCGACCCTTACTTCATCAGTGGTGAAACAGGTGGAGGAAGTCTGTTGCTCTTCATCTAACCATAACCTTGAATATAAATGGCAACCCTGACTCAAGATGTCTAAATCATTAATCAGGGATACTAAAGGGAATATCACTAGAATTATAATTTTTTTCTGTATCACCCTTATGGACTAAAGTAAAGTCCATATTTCAAAATTCTTACTATTAAGAACAACCACAGTGAAGGATAATAGCTTATCAGAAACTGTGGCATATTTCCCCAGTGCAGAGTGTAGTGATATGGAGCAGGCCACAGATACGAGTTTATCCTCTGTCTTCACAGACATTATAGTGTCGAAGTGGGGGTCCTTAAATAAGAAACTAGGCTGCCACATGAAAGAGGCCAAAAATGCCATTCAGAATGTACAAAAAAAAATGATCATTATTGGATAAAAAGATAGGAAATGTGCATCCCTACCAGGTTGACCAATGGCCAATTAATAATTGAACATAAGAGGATCTAATTTGTTTATTATTTTGTTAATTGGTTGGCTGGTTGGCTAAGGAGCAGAATTTGTAGATTTGCAATCACCCGAAATGATAACAAGCTTGAGATGTACTTGCAATTGGCTGCATGAAGTGAGTCTTCTGGGAAAAAAAAAATAGAGAAAGCTCTTTCTTATTTACATATAAAGAATCATTTCTCACTTTTCTAGAGAAAGCATTACCTGAATGCACCTTGGGGGAATCATCTTTCTAATTTTCTGTATTAATTTGACATTTAACTATTGTTTGGTCCAGGTGTAAGTTTATTCTTTCAGGACAACCTGAGTTAAAGACCCTGAAACGTCAGATTAGATCTTGAGGGATTCGTTCAAGAAACAACATTTTAAAAGAATTACTCTGGGTTTACCAATCTGTTCTGTAGATTAAATGTTATTTATGTGGTACCAAGAGTGGCCAAATTACATTTAGGAAAACGAGCAGATGTTATTGTCCTACATGAAACATGGTTCAAGAAATTGTTCTTATAAGAGAAATGGAGGGTTTCAAGTGTCTCTGTGTTAAAGTATTGGCGTCTGTGTCCAGAAGTGGGGGGGAGGGGGCAAATGCCAACACTGGAAACTGGGTCACTCCCAAGAAGGAAGGAATGTGCCCAAGGTATTTGGGGAAGACCAAAGGCAACATTTGGGGAATATGTGGATATGTCTGAACACTGGGCACTAAATATAGAAGCAAACATGAAACAGACTCTGTAGATGGAAGGCCTGTGTTTCCTGGGGAGCCAGTCCCACTATAGCTGAATGACACCATTGTTTTATACTTCCTCTTTTTTCCCTTTTTTATTATTAAGAAATTTTCTATTCATTTTACATATCAGCAACAGATCTCCCTCTCCTCCTCCTGCTCCCCAGCCTTCCTCCCATCCCCCATTCCCACCTCCTTTAAGGCAAGGCCTCCCATGGGGAGTCAGCAGAACCTGGGTACATTCAGATGAGGCAGGGTCAAACCCCTCCCCCTGTACCAAAGCTGCAAAAGGTGTCCCACCATAGGCACTAGGCTCCAAAAGCCTGCTCATGCACCAGTGATGGATCCTGATCCCACTGCTTGGAGGCCCCCTAAACAGTTCCAACTAAACAACTGTCTTGCCTATCCAGAGGGCCTAGTTCAGTCCCATGGGGGCTCCTCAGTTATTGGTCCACAGTTCATGAGTTTCCACTGCTTTGGCCTGGCTATCTCTGTACGTTTTCCCATCATTATACTTCTTCTTATAGACTTAATCATTAAATTTAAGAAAAGGATAGGCATTCAGTAGAATCCTGCTAGTTTTGGGGGAATTATGGGATGGGTCTAACTGCATCCCCAGTGAACTGACTTGCCCAGTCACAGGAGTGGTGGTGCTGGGAGAGAGCCTTCCTCCTGCTTAGTTCACATTAGTGGCCTGATGAGGGCTAGAACTGAGGAGACACTGATGGAAGACCCACGTTTGGAAGCTCCTCCTGAGAACATGAATAACAGTTCTCTCTTTGAGATGTTCTCTAGAGGCCTCATGAGACAAAGAGATATTCAAAGGCTATCACTGTTGAATAACTTTCAATGCATACATTTTTAAATTCTGGATTTACAAGTCATGGGCTTAACTACTCCACAAATAACAAGGAAACCAGAATTTAACTCTTACGTTATGCTCTAACAACTGGCTTGACTTTCCTGAAATTAAATTTTAAAGACATAGGATAGATATTAAAGTAATACTTTTTCTTATTCGAACCAATAAAAACATTCCGGAGTTCTATGAAAGCCAGAAATTCTAAAGGAAAATAATCATAATTTTACAAAATTGATAATACACTGAAATTTTCAGAGAGCCATATAATATACAGTAGATATACCTGAACACAGTTTTCCAAGGGAAATGCTTTTTGTCTTGTCTTTACTTTTAAAGAATATCTTTAGAAGAATCAAAAATTGCCCCAGAAAACTACATTATTTCCTTTTTAGATGTCCAAACTTAGGGGCAAAACATTGATGTTTAAATTGTTTTTCTAGACTCCTATCCACTAATCCAATCTGTTTTATAAAAATATTGACATTTTACTATCTGGTAACTCCATACACAGAAAATAAACAGAACAATCCTTAAAATATTGATTTGTAGCAGTAGCAAGAGACACAAAAAAGAGAGGAGGGGGGAAGGAAAAGGAAGGAGGGGAGAGGGAGAGAGGAGGAGAAGAGCGAGGGATGGCACCAGTAACATGGTATATGTTTTCTGTAAGCCAGGATTAGAAAAGCCAAGGCAAGTGTTCGGGCAGTGGACAGTGAAACTTACCTGTGCTATTTATAAAAGGAAAATATAGCTCTTAGAGGATAGACAGCTCATTTTTATCCCTGACTGGACATGTTTACTCTGTGAAAACATATATATATATGTGTGTGTGTGTGTATCCTCAATGGTCAGAAGAGGGCATCAGATCTCTTGGAGCTGCAGTTGAGGCACTTGTAAGCTGCCTGAGATGGGTGTTGGGAACCAAATGTAGATCCCCTACAAGAGCAGTTCATACTCTTAACTGCTGAGCCATCTCTCTAGTCCCAAGAATGGTGTGCATTTAGAAATTCAGAGATCATACAGTTATGAAAATCAATACCCAAATTTTAAATGTAAAGAACTATACACATAAGAATGTGCAATTAATGACTACTACAAATGCTTTAAAATGTATTGTATGAATCACATCAACCATTAGAAAAATAGAAATAGTAATAGATGTAGAATTACTTGAATCCAGTGCAATTGATGATGGCTTTCACTTTATCCTTTTCTCCCAGGCACCAAAAATAAAGAATTGTCAATTATTCCATCTTTTATAAGTATATCCTATGTCATAAATCTAAGGGACAATTAACAAATTCAAATCTCCATTTCTGGAGTGAACCTTTTGATAGATTTTGGACTTCAAGTATCAATAGCCTTTCTCTGTCCATATTTACATAAACTGCATATCCACATATTAAAAACAGATATGCAAACACAAGCAAGCTGAACTCTAACTGGTGATGATGGCTGTCAGGGCTGCTCTCATGGTCCTATTCTTACATCCTTCTGCCCTCAGCTGCAAGGGAATCTCTATTCATAACAGTCTTACTCAATGCACTGAGCCTGACCCTGAGTGTACAGGAAGTCTCACAATCCATGAAGACTGGAAAAAGAACTGAAAAGCACGTGTCACAACACTGAATACTATCTCTCCATCACTATTCGGATATTGGTACTGTGTAATTAATGACAGATTTGAAAGTCGATTCTAGCAAGGGCAAATTTCTCTTTCAGTGAAAAGGGAATTGTGGCAAAGTTTGCACCCAATTGTTCTTCCCGGTGCAACAGAAGGCAACAGTGACTTCCTGTTCCTGCTCTTGACAAATATACCCCACAACTAGCATTCTGAAATAGAAGCTTCTAGAAACTTTCTCTTTCTACTTAAGGTCATTATTACATCTCTGAAAAAATTACTGGTTCTTTTTGTTGCTTTTGTTTTTGTTTTTTCTCATCACCATTAACTTCTATTTTCTTTACCTAGGAAATAACCACAGTAATTTTCTTTTTAGCTGTCTGGACCATGACTTGTAGAATACTAAAAATCATAGTTAAAGTCCTCCTTCCCACCAGCCATCTCTAGGAATATTTATAAGCCAGTATCATAAAGCTCTGTATCAGTAACAAAACAAAAAATAGAAACACCACATCTGACTATTATTACACCTGGAAGCTAATAAACTTTAGACAAGATACTAACTTGATATAAGTTCTTCACTACTGAAGTGTAATGTAGAAACAACTGCTTAAAACTCACCTTTAGGAATAATAGTCTTTATCCTACATAGTTACTGAAAAATATAAATTAAAAAATAATACACACACACACACACACACACATATATATTGTTCATCTGCCTGATTTTGCCCTTCTATAATATACACACACTTCAAAGCAACAGGCTGTGCATGATGCAAATATAAAAGTTCCAGATTTCAATTAAATAGAGAAAAAGAACAGCCCATAGGAAGCTCAAATTAATAAATTGTACACTGACTTTGTTTTTTAATGCCCAAATGTATTTGAGAGATTAGAAAATATCCATGGCTAAGGAATGGTGCTCAGTTCTATCCACTGAATATAATCAAGAGTATTTTATGATAATATCATCCAAGTGTGATGTCAATAAATCTTGTGCTTGCATAAAGAGAAAACACACATATGACTTAACTAGGAAATCGATTGGATAGAATGTTAATAAGATCTCAATCTTTAACGTAACCACCAGCAGTGGATGTTGACATGAAGTCAGTTCACTTGATTTTTATCAGTTCTTGACTGTAATTCCCAACTGAGTCAGTATTGAACACTGCTTAAATAATGAGAAGAGATGACCAGCCTCTTCAGGGAAAACCCCACACCTCGCAGTGTCCAGAGAGTTCATCTGCTGTTCCTCATGACAAACCATGCTCTCCTCCATTCTCCTAGGCTTCAGTCACTTTTCTAGTTTCCTTATTCATAATTTGCTTTCTTCTTAATTTCAGTCTGTAGGAAAATAAGATAAGTGGGGTTGCTTCTATGATTGTTTTTATTTCAGCCATTGATTGAAGGTGTGATCCCCATACCATGAATGTGTTCAGATCTAACTAATATTTGTCACTACAAAAAAATTATGTTTTTCAAGCTGACAATTGTCATGCATATTTCAAGCTACTTAGAAAATTCCATATCACTAATGCATTACTGTGAACAACTATTGTCCAAAATAAAAGTAAACTAAGATATGTAATTTTAGTAGACTTTAGCAAATGTTGCTTTTCTTTCTTTAGATCATCTGTAGTAACTAAAATGGAGAAAGACACCAGTGTGACTTCTCACATTAGTGGATGTGCTATCTCCCAACAGCATACATAATTTCCTGTAGGCACTGGCTTGGATATGTGTAACATGGCCTGTGAACTCTATTCCCTTGTTAAGATCTTTGCATTTGAAAACTGAATTTTTATTTAATCTAACAGACAATATTTCATAAAGGTATGAAAGCAGAGTATAGGGCTCATGAAATAACGTAGAGTATTCTTATAACAACAAGGGGACGGACTGGTCCTGGGAACACTCATTTTTCTATGTGAGCTTTTCTGAGAAATGGCTGCTTGTCAGAGCTTTTTGCCTCTTTAAGCAAGAGATTTTCATCATGTTTTGTTCTTGTTTTTCAAAGCTGGTTTCTTAGCAACAGCTTCAAGGACTCCTTCAGTAAAAACAGCCATTTTTAGTTTTGGGTTGGTAGTAAAAATTCATATTTTTGGTAAGAAATACCACAAGCTCATATTATATAGTTTTGGATATCTTTAAAAACAGATAAATCAAATTTCCAGGTGCAGTGGGTACTAGGATCCTGGTAAAAAGAAGTTCAAACCACTTATGTGAGGTACAAGTTATTTTATGAGTTTCTAGGTATTTCATAATTTTATGTCAAATATTCAAGCCTTGACATTCAAACATCATTAATCATGGCTTTTATTGCAGTTATAAGTGTCACACTTGGTCCTGGCCCACAAGAAAAGTAATTTGGTTTCCTGATTTATTCATGGAAATCTCTTTGTTATTCAATAGGATAAATTATTTGTGCCCTGAGTTTTTCTGTTTAGACACTATATTATTGCCTCATAAAGCAATGTGATGGAACAGTTGCTGCCAAAAACACAGTAAAAAAGGCAACCAGTAGGTTTTATTTGCACACAATTAGAGAGTGAAATTCCATTATAAGTTAATTACAGGGATTAATTCTTATTTAGAATCTGTCATAGAGGTCAAACAAATAAATTTGTTATTAAATTTCACCTGGACAGATACTAATGAATTTTCAGGAATTCATTATTAGCTTTATTTCCCTAAAAGCTTGGAAATGCCTCAAGTGTCTTCATCTTTGCCAATGTAAAGCTCTGTTTTCTGGTCTTTCTTAGGTTCAGAGATCTCCATGAAGTAAGGACATGTGCCAAGAGATACTGCACATAAAGTTCTGTTTGAGATTCACGGGTCTGCAAATATGTAGCTGGGTGATATAAGGAATGTCAGTGATTTCTTCTTATGAGGAACAGACATTTCTTTAACAGAGAAACAAAGAATAATTGGAAAAAATAATGAGCAACTGTGGCTTGTCTGAGAGGCATTGCACATGGCCCTCATGCAGCTTGCATTTGCTCAGACACATGCTGCAGCCTGGCCAGAAGTAAGCAAGTGAACAAACTCTTCTGAATCCTGGTAGAAAAGACCTGAAAGTAGATTATTCCTTTCTAGATATGTGTTCATGTTCACAAAAGCCCAAATCCTTATAAATAGAATGCATGGCCTGGTAAGCTAGTAATTGCTTCCTCAAATTGCTTTTATTTTCTAATCTTTCCAGAGTCTAGAGATGTGGTATATCACATAGCAAAATTAAAGCAGCAGATAGACTAATGAATATCCATCAGCTGACCCTATCCTGGATCATCTGAGTTCAGCATCATGGGAGTCTTGAATGGGAGCAGAAAGACAAATGCCAGTGTCATAGATATGATGTAAGAAAGACTTGAGTGTGTTTGGCTGCCTCTGAAGATGGGCTAAGGAATTCATATGGGATTCAGAAGCCAGAAAAGTTTGAAAATTATCATTTCCCTTAGCTAAAGAGACATGATGCTGGCATTTGATTTCAGTCCAGTGAGACTTTGAGACTATTAAAAAAAATGTGAATCACTTTAAGCCAATAATCTTGCCTTTACACCTATTATAGTGGCCAGTAGAAAATAAGATCATAATGAATAGGAGAGCTAAGCCCATTTTTTAGTGAGAAATCCTACAGAAACTCTTCCATTTCCATTTTGAAAGGTTGATCATAAGACATTTTGCTCTCAAACTCAAAATGACAATATAAAAGACACCACTACTGTCAGTCAGGTGGCACTAGAGGTGACCTGCTTTCTTCTTGGGCAGCACTCTGCTTTTACCAATGAAACTTTTTAGAATGAAAACAAGGTCCTTTTCTATGTTGTGAAGTCCTATTTTCTGAAACAGGCATCTGTCTCATTCTGAAGACATTGTGATCAGAAGTTTGGAGGGCAAGTAAGAGTCTGAGAGGATCAGACCCTCAGTTTCTCACTCTTGTGGTGCCCACAGAAGGTCATTCTGAACATTGGGTTTCATCATTTTTCCCTAGGGGTTCATCCAAGTATCCAGAGCTGCTCATAGGAACTGCCAATACGTTCTGAGTGCTAGTCTAAACTGTTCTTATTTGTTATGATTTTGTTTTATGCTTTTCTTGAAACTAGGAAAACAAAACAAGAAACATTCTTTTTAGTTCATTCCAGAATATATTGCTAGTACCTTTTATGCCCCTACTGGTTAGCTATTAACCATGGTAGACTTATTTGCTTGCTTTTAAGATTGTACCTTTTCCGGTCTTCCTAATTGCTCCACCTTTTTTGCGTCCTGCCCTTCACAAACATAACTTTTTGTTGGACAGATTATTCCCAGCATTTATAATTCTAACCACATTCATTCATTCTACATATTTAGTGACTACTCTTTTGCCAAAAAAATGACTCTGAGTACTTGAGTTACAATAATGAATGAAAACAAGAAAATCTTTTGACTAATGGAAGCTATAGATTCTAGACTATAAAAAGTAAAAGAAACCCGAATAAGCATGTTCTCAGGCATCTACATAAAGATTCAAGATTTCAAATGATGGTTCAGATATAAGTGAAACTAAACAATAGAAACCTGAATGACTTAAAGGAGGTTACTTCAGTCAGAATGGCATGAAAATGTTTTATGAATAATTAGAAATCATTTTATTTTTCATTTATACTCCTTACTCCTCATGATGGTTCCATAAGATTTGTCAGAATATAAAATATCAGCTGGTATTTTAGGTGGGATATACTGACTTAATTAAACCATTAACACACTCACACTAATATGCACTAGCCCTCAACTATAAAGGCAGTAGTTCAAACTATTTTAGATTTACGTATTCATGTATTTGTAATGTTCCCATATTCTTCCCATCTGTTTAAAAACTGTATTTTTAAACAAATATCAACCACACCAAACCATTCTATAGAGAAGTACCTCTACCTCAGGTATCCCTTTCAAGGAGAAAAATAAATATCCTTGAGAAAAATCAAAATGTATAGGCATGTGATGTTAATGTAACTTTTTAATGTTGGAAAATAGCCAAGCACTGTCATTTATATAGAGTAACATTTATACAGGTATAGAAATGCTAAAGCACACCCACATGGAAAAGAAAATTCTGTCATCTTTGATGGTGTTTACAGATCAACATGTACAGACCATATGACCATTTTATGTAAAAGGTCCCTTTATAGACAAAGCATGTGGGCATCAGGAATATGCATCATGCCATCAGGAATATGCATTATACAAATAACAAAAGAATAAAAATCACCATCGATTAAATAGCTATCATTTCTTGGACTTTTCAAATAGAATTTTGTTTAAAGCAAATCTTGACTTACACTCATGGAATAAATATACTATTACAAACTCAAAACTTCATGTATGACATTTATATATGAGTACATAGAACAATCTTTATGATACAATGACATATTCACAACTTTTCTCTGACATTCTAAGTTTATTGTTAATAAGAACCCTTTAAAAATATCTCAGTGAACTAAGAAATGTCAGAGAAGTGTGATTGCTGCATTTGCTTGTCCTAGCTTGTGTTCTTCCACACACTGTTAACCTGAATGTGAGATGGGCACATTTCATGTATTATTATGTTAGTGAGAACTTTACAGATGAATAGAATTCATAGGAAAGTATAACCTTTTACACATGCTTTTGTATATTTTGTGGAATAAATATTAGCCATAACAGGTTTTCAAAATAGCTACTTGAAAAGGAAATATGTCTTGCCATTTACCATTTAACCATTTTGAAGAAAAACGAAAACTTTTCAGGCATGCTATAAAATTTGATAACATGCCTTGAAAATAAATCACAGAGTATAACTGCATCATTTAGAATCAGAATGAAGTCTAATACTCATTTAGCCTCCGATCTTTATTTTATAAATTATTTTGTAAAATATAGAATCTGTGGCTGTAGACCTGCCATAATTTTAATCTCATTCAAGATGCCAGTGATTCAGTGTTTTACACAGTGTCTTACTTTCTGGCCCTTAACTTCAAGCATGGGTCTTTCCCTGAGTGCATAAGCTCTCCTACAGCTTCTAGAAATCTTACATTAGTTATTATAAACAATTAGCACAACTTTCTTCTGAAACCAAAAGAAATGACTTTTAAAATTCTACTTAGTTACCATAACTCCAACTTTCAGAAACACCAGTGAGTTACTAATATTCTATTAATCTTACTAAAGACCTAATAATGCTATGTAATATTTTGAATTTCAAAGAAAGATTTTCATACAACAAAAATAGTGTTCTCTGCATGGAGTTTTTTTACATACTACAGAATAGGAATGTCTGTTGAAAGAGTTTCTTTGTGAAAAAAAAAACTTTTTTTTGCTATGTTGCTGTGTATTAACAATTTGAGAACTCTACTTGTGCTTAAAATGTATTTTAATTATACTCACTCCCACATCCCTACCCCTAATTCCTCCCGTATCCACACCAAACCCTCACCTCTCCTCTTTAACTTCATGTTCTTTTTTTTTTTTTTTTTAATAGAGCGAATTTGTTTTCCTTAGAGATATGGTCAACCATGTTCTAATGGCTGGCCCTACATCCAAACTGTATTTGGTGGTGAAAATTTTCTTGCTGTTTGTAATTATCTTGTGTTCATTTTACTTTTGTTCTTGAAAGGAGTATCATCTTTCAGCTGTGATTAGAAGTAACATAGAGTGATTATAAATCATTGCTTTTGAGGAGTGTCTAGTACAGAAATGGAGAACTATCAACAGACCTAATGGGCTGTCTCAAACAGCTGTTGATCACTTAGACATAGATTTTAATCAAAGGAGGCTTGTGCTCTAGCAGCTCCAGTATTGACAAAGACCCAGCTTAAATGCAGAATCTGGTCCTACTGCAATCCTACTGAACTTATTTCAGTAAATGAGTAATCCAAATAACTTTTACTCATATCAAACTTTAAGTTCTTGAAGACAGTGACAATTTCATGTTTTTTCAGATATTCAGTGCCTATTTTTTGAAATATAATCTATTGTTCCAAACTGTACTATTGAATGAATAAAAAAAGAACAAAACTCTGGCCCAATACAGAAATGATGGGGGAGTAGTGATGGTAGAGAAACAGAGAAAAGAAAACTAAAATGGTAAAATTCGAGTTTTTCTATAGGAAATTTGAGATGTCGCCATATCTCACTAATCCAGGCATCCTCTGGTTACATGCCCACATAGCTGTTGGTAGATAAGCCCTTTCTGAGTGCACGCAAAACACAAAATACTAAGAATATTGTGAGCTGAAAAGATGTATGCTTTCATTTGTTCCCCAAGCATTTTTAGCATTATTATATGTGTTTCAAAGAGCAAATAACAGGTTTATTCAGAGATTAAATGACTCAAGGAAGTTTTGCAGGCAAATAATGATGCCAAAATTAGAAGTCAATTATTTTAACCTTTGGTTATTTCCTCAAATTTCCTGCGCCCCCAAGCTGCTTTTTATTTACCTAATGTGTGCATATGTCCAAGTGCACTTGCTTTTCTATAGATAGAAAAGTTTTCAAAACTAAAGTATAATGTGAAATATTAAACTGGTCCTGTGGTATATGTTTAACAGATAAGTATATATTTATATTTTCTTGAAAACTATAGCTCACTTATTTGCTGTCAAGTTGATTATATTAATATTCATGATTACCTTAAGTTAAATCATAACTCAGGGCTAAATATGTTCTTAAAAATTAGATGAGGCTTCATAGTTTTATAAAATAATGCAATGTGCTCCATACTTTCAAGTTATGATCTTTCCCTATAAATCCAATGTTAAGGTGACAACACCCAAAAGCCACACACTGCTGGAGTAAAACATGAGAAACATTGTCTGCCAATCCTAAATGCCGTAAGCCATGCAGTCAACAGAGCCATAATGCCCTCAGAAACCCGTGTGGGGCCTTCTTTGCTTTCTAGCTTCTGCTTGGTCAGCCATCTTTTGAATTTTTTGACTTGTATGGAGCTGTGTAGTTCTAATCTACCTTCACCCTGACCCACTCTCTCTGCATACAGTATATCATCCCTTGGCCTTCTAAACATAGGTCAGTAGTCATATTACATTAGGAACTTATCCTACTTCAATATGACCTGACCTTAACTAATTTTATCTGTGATGACTCAATTTATTTTAAAGGCCTCATTCTTAGGTAGTGGGTTGGGTAGTTTCCATTGTCAACTTGACACAATCTAGAAGAGCCTAAGGAAAGAGTCTCAGCAAGGGACTGCCTAGGTCAGGGTGGCTTATGTGCATGCTATGAGGAATTATCTTGTTTACATTAATTGGTGTAGGAAGACCTGTGTGCTAAGGGCTGCCCCATTGCCTGGGTTTAAGTCCAGGACTTCATAATAAATGAGAAAATGAGCTAAGCACAAGCATAATTTATATTTTACAATTATATTGTAATGGATATATGATATTCAATGCTTTAAATGTCATTTATCCTTCAAGACATATTTCTTTTAAAGCTATACTTAGCCTTAGCCTATTTCTAAAAACTATAACATGAAAACTTCTATCACTATTTCTACTCTTGTTAGGCAGTACAAAGCATGAATTTCATAAACATTCTGAAATATTGTTGGAGTCTAAAGACTGTTTTTAATGATACAAAGTGGTCTCCTCTGTAACCATACAGTCACAAACAAAAATGATCTCAAAAGGTTGCATTTGTGTATACATATGCAACCACAATAATCAAGGCAAAAGAGGCTATCAATTAGATGGGCGTGGGACATGGGAGAAATTGGAGGGAGGGTACCTGAGAGAGGCTGAAGCAGAGAAAAGGAAGAGAGAAAGTGATGTATTTCTGCTTTAATTTTTAAAAAGTATAATTTTAAAAAGGAAATATATATCACAACTTTCCAATTACAATCTGACTATGGATTTCTGCTGGGAATATTGAAGTTCTAAAATATTTCACTTTAAAAGTACATAAAATATCCATTATTAGAACAAAAATTTCATTGTATAATTTCATGTGCTACTGTTAAATTAAAAGCAGCAGCATGACCCCAAATGAATGCGTGATTTCAACCATGGATAGCTGATGCTCTCTCCTTCTCTCATTACGGGCCTCCAACAGACAGCTGTGCTTTCATGATTCAGCTGAAGTCACAGCTTCTCCATGAAACTTTTAAAGACTAGCCCAAGCAAAGAATTTTAAAGATCACAAGCCTGTAATAAGATAACAGAAGACAGACCACAAAATTAAATGACATGAACTCTCAGACTCATTTGAAGTTAAGATTGATTTCATGCTCTTTGCAGAAGACATACATGATGCAAAAAAAGACAAAAAGTTAAGAGTAAAATATGGTCTGTATTCTATTGAGTCTTGCAAGAACAAGTCCTCACCAAACTGAAGTCAGTCGCTGATGTTGGATAAAATGAGGGGAAACTTACTCCCAAATTTCTCCATGTATTATAAAGGTAATGATAATGCTCAGTCTAAAACCTGAGTTAAAGTGGAAACCAAAATGAATCATAGATGAAAACTTGGTGCTTAGGAGTCTTCCCAGCACCATTAGGACCTAGCAGGAGAAGAACACTCACATGCCAAGCATGGGCTGCCTACCCTGGCTGCCTGTCCCTGGGAGGAGAGAATGACGATCAGGCACCATTATGGTAAGATATGAGAGAATGGGGTAATGGTTCATGTCCTGTCTAGAGAGGCAGATCTGTAGAGATGAAGGTGGTAAGGAGGCAGTCTGCTTGCCACCTGGGGCCATTGTGATGTCTGGGTCTGGGCTCCCGCCAAGGGCCGTCTGGGTCCATGACCCTGCTGTAGCCACAGTCTATGTTGATGTCTGTGACTCTTGTTACCACTGAAAGCCAGAGGATAGGGCTGTGCAGAGATGGCCCTTTGTCTCACTGGCTCCAGCACTAGGGAGAACTGGCTCTGCCTCTCACCTGCTGCAGTACTCAGGAGAGTGGGCCCTACATCTTGCCTGGGCAGCACACTGGAGCTGTCCCTGTTGACCAGGGTGTAGGTGAGCTGCCGAAGAACATGAGTATGGGAAAGTGGGCCCCACTACTCGTCTGTCATGGGGTGACATGGGCAAGGGAAAGATGCCCTTCCCCCTTGCCCCTTGTCATCTGCATCAGGTGAGAGATCTGATCCTGCCCCTCATCAACTGCCCCACCTGGGAGAGATGGCTCTGCACCTCATCTGGGCAACACAGTAGAGCTGACCCTGTTTGAGTGGTGTTTGTAAGCCAGCCAGAGGGCATGAGCATGGCAGAGCTGGTCCTACCACTCATCTGTCATGCAGCGGCATGGACCAGGAAGAAATGCTTCCCCTGCCCCACACGACTTGTGACAGGTGGGAGAACTGACCACTGGATCCTGGGAGTGGAAGAACTAGCCCTGCCCCTCACTGTCTGCAACATTCAGGAGAGTCAGCCCTACAACACACCTGGGCAGCACAGTAGAACTGACCCTGTTGCCAGAGACGCCAATGAGCCAGCCCCAAGGGTGGCAGAGAGAAGAGCTGACCCTGCTCCCCCCCATTGCCAGGTTGTGGTGTGGGCAAGGGAAAGATTGCTCCCCCACCCCGTGCCACCTGCAGCAGGCCAGAGAGCTGGCCTTGGAGGCATGAGAGTGGGAGAATTGGTCCTGACCCTCACTGGCTCCAGCATTCAAGAGAGTGGTCCATGCACCTCTCCTGGACAACACACTAGAGCTGACCCTGATGGTGTAGGTATGGCCCCTACAGTATGAGAGAAGGAAAAACAACCCCACCCCTTGCTGTTTGCTGCATAGGGTAAGCTATATGGGCCTGTGCTGAAGAGCTCACTATGGTGATGAGGATGAGGGAGAGCTAGTGGGCTGATCAACTCAGTTGCCACCCAGGCTCAGAACCAGAGCTTTGAGTTAGCCCATCCCAACATCCACCCCATCTATGATCTGCTGGAGCACGTGAAGGGGCTGGACCTGCAGATCTAATGCTGCAGGATCTCCATGACACAGGGCAACAACAGGATGTACAAGAGGAGTTCCAGTGAGGGCTCAGTATCGAGGTTGTAGCAGAAGTCAGAGCCCTCCAACCAGACCAAGGACTCATTGCAAAGACCACTTGCAAGTAAAGTTACATGGACTGAAGGGTATGCTGTGACTCACTGTGTCACACTACAGCTTCCAAGATGAGATTTTTTTTGGGGGGGGTGTTCTTTAGCATAGTTGTTTGAAAAGTTGAGTTTATATTGCCATAACCTTGTGTGTAATCGAGAGTATAAAGCAAAGCCTGAAATACTTTCTGATTATATAAAAGGAGAATTCTATTCTCCATACTAGGGCCACTTTATAGCTCTAAACAGAGCTTTAAGCTGAATTTGTACAGTATCCTGCAGCTAAGGAGGAGTGATGGTCACGAGCCATCCTTCACATGGTGTGAACTCCGATGGATTTCGTTTGTTATGATCCTGACAGTGCATGGAGAGAGACTCAGGAGAGGAGAAAGTTATCCTTGGAAGAAAGCAATATTCCTGGTGGGACTCAGAAAGTTTCCATACATGAAACTACCACTTATGGCCTCATCTTAAAAAAAAAAAAAAAAAAAAAACCTTCAGGACAGTGAAAGAAATGTACAAAATGAAACCAGTAAGGCAAAAATTCTCAGCATCAGACCCTTAAGGGTTTCAGACACAGGAGTTAACAGATATCATGTAAAAATGTGTTTAGAAGGCTTAAAACATTAAACAAGAAACCTACATATAAATGAAAGCCACAGGGTATAATGAATTATACAAATTTGATAGATGGAACTTCTAGAACTTAAAAATGTGAAACCCATCATTAGAAAAACCACAGAAAGAAGTCATGAACTGGAAGAAATCATACAAAATCTGTGACAAATGAAGATGGAGAGGATGAATTTAAAAAGTGAAATTAAATGTCATCTGCTTCATGCTATTTATAGAAGATGGTGTCTGATTGGGAGTCAGGTCATGCAGTTAGACTGTGTAGTTTAGGAGAGGTTAAAAATAGCCATTATTACTTTTTTTCTATACT
Organism: Peromyscus californicus insignis; assembly: GCF_007827085.1. Lineage (NCBI taxonomy): Eukaryota > Metazoa > Chordata > Mammalia > Rodentia > Cricetidae > Peromyscus > Peromyscus californicus. The sequence goes on along the minus strand of NW_026294534.1, from coordinate 55,062,135 downwards.
GTGAAGAAATTACATGATATAGCTTATGATCGTGGGGCAAATAACTTTGGGAAATCTCTCTACCATTTCAAGGACTAAGGGTGGCACACAAAGAGGTCAATTAAAAAGGAGTGCTGGAGTTGCCGGCCAGCGGGCATGGGAGGGCTCCTGCGGGAAGGTTCCCCTTCTCCAACACCCCCCAGCAGACCCTGCAATCTACACGCCCTGCCCCCTCACCCATCCGCCTAAGACCCCCCGCCACTTCCTGAGACTTAGAGACCAGCCCCCAGCTCCCATCTGGCCCAGAGCTCCCATCTGGCCCAGAGAGCTCCCATCTTGTGCAGAGAGCTCCCATCAGGCCCAGAGAGCTCCCATCTAGCCCAGAGTACTCCCTACTGGCCCAGAGAAAGAGAGAGCTCTCATTGGACCAAGAGTAAACTCAGGAGACAGGGAATCTGCCAGCCCTGATTAGACCAAGAGTGGCTTTCTGAGAAGTAGAATCTGCCACCCCTCATTGGACCAAGAGAGGCTTTCTGAAATGCTGAATCTGTCAGCTCTGACTGGACCGAGAGCCCTGGTAAGACCAAGAACGAATCCATGAGGAGATGTGCAGACGGCAAGGCAGAAATACATACAACAAAATAAAGAGCAATACAGCATCACCAGAACCTAGCCCTCCTCCAACAGCAAGACCTGAACATCAAAAGTGGAAGAAGCAGAAGAAAGCAACCTTAAGAACAGCATCATGAAGATGCTTGAGGCCTTTCAAGAAAAAATCAAAAATGAAATTGAGGAAAAGATAAACAAAAAAGTGGAGGAAATCAATAAACAAAATGAAAAGTCAAACAAAAAAATGGGAAGAACTCTATAAAAAACTAGAAGAAAAGACAAATAAAGCCGAAGAAAACAATGAATCCCTTAAAGAAAACCATGAAAAAGCAATGAAACAGGTGAGGGAAACAGTCCAAGACCTGAAAAGGGAAATAGAAACAATGAAGAAGACACAAACAGAGGGAATGCTGGAAATAGAAAATCTGAGTAAACGAACAGGAAACACAGACGCAAGCATAACCAACAGAATACAAGCGATGGAAGCGAGACTCTCTGGTGTAGAGGATACAATAGAGGAAATGGATTCGTCAGTCAAAGAAAATACCAATGCCAAAAAAATTATAACACAAATTGTCCAAGAAATCTGGGACACCATGAAAAGACCAAATCTAAGAATAATAGGGATAGAGGAAGGAGAAGAATACCAACTCAAAGGCACAGAAAATATATTCAACAAGATCATAGAAGAAAACGTTTCCAACTTAAAGAAGGAAATGCCTATGAAGATACAAGAAGCCTATAGAACACCAAACAGACTAGATCCCCCAAAGAAGTCCCCTTGCCACATAATAATTAAACAACTAAACGTACAGAATAAAGAAAGAGTATTAAGAGCAGCAAAGGAAAAAGGCCAAGTGACTTATAAAGACGAACCCATCAGAATAACACAAGATTTCTCAATGGAGACTTTGAAAGCCAGAAGGACCTGGACAGATGTAATGCAGACACTAAGAGACCATGGATGCCAGCCTAGACTAATACACCCAGCAAAATTTTCAATCATCATAGACAGAGTGAACAGGACATTCCAAGACAAAGCCCGATTTAAACAATACTTATCCACAAACCCAGCCCTACAGAAAGCACTAGAAGGAAAATTCCAAACTAAGGAAGTCAGATACACCCACAAAAACACACAGAAACCCCCAAAGAAGAGAAGCACACACACACACTACCACCAAAAATAACAGGAATGAACAATCACTGGTTATTAATATCCCTCAATATCAATGGACTTAATTCACCTATAAAAAGACACAGGCTAACAGAATGGATATGAAAGCAGGACCCATCTTTCTGCTGCATATAAAAACACACCTCAAATTCAAAGATAGACACTACCTAAGAATAAGAGGATGCGAAAAATCTTTCCAATCAAATGGTCTTAAGAAGCAAGCGGGTGTAGCAATCCTAATATCCAGGAAAATAGACTTCAAACTAAAATCAATCAAAAGAGATCAAGAAGGGCATTACATACTAATCACAGGAAAGATCCATCAAGATGAAGTTTCAATTCTGAACAATTATACCCCAAACACAAGGGCACCCACATATGTAAAAGAAACATTACTAAAGCTTAAATCACATATAAAACCCCACACATTAATAGTGGGAGACTTCAATACCCCACTCTCACCACTGGACAGATCTGCCAAATCGAAACTTAACAGAGAAATAAAGGACTGAACTGATGTCATGACTCAAATGGACTTAATCAATATCTTCAGAACCTCCCATCCTAACAAGAAAAAATATACCTTCTTCTCAGCACCCCATGGAACCTTCTCTAAAATCGACCACATACTTGGTCACAGAGCAAATCATGACAGATACAAAACAATTGGAATAACCTCCTGTGTTCTATCAGACCACCATGGTTTAAAGTTAGATTTCAACAACAACAAAAACTACAAAAAGCCTACAATCTCATGGAAACTGAATAATGCTCAACTGAATCACCAATGGGTTAAGGAAGAAATAAAGAAAGAAATTGACTTCCTAGAGATCAATGAAAATGAATATACCACATACCCAAACACTTATGGGACACTATGAAAGCAGTGCTAAGAGGGAAATTCATAGCACTAAATGCCCACATAACGAAGATGGAGAAATCTCACACAAGTGACTTAATAGCACACCTGAAAGTTATAGAACAAGAAGAAGCAAAGTCAACCAGGAGAAATAGACCTGGGATATAATCAAATTGAGAGCTGAAATCAATAAAATAGAAACAAAGAAAACAATACAAAGAATAAATGAAACGAAGAGTTGATTCCTTGAGAAAATCAAAAAGATAGACAAGCCCTTATGCAAACTAACCAAAAGGCAGAGAGAGAGAGCATCCAAATTAACAAAATCAGAAATGAAAAGGGAGACAACAACTAATACTGAGGAAATCCAGAAAATCATCCGGTCATACTTCAAAAACCTCTACTCCTCAAAACTGGAAAATCTAAAAGACATGGATAATTTTCTGGATAGGTACCCATACCTAAGTTAAATCAATACCAGATAAACTATTTAAATAGTCCAATAAACCCTAAGGAATAGAAACAGTCATTAAAAGTCTCCCAACCAAAAAAAGCCCAGGACCAGATGGTTTCAGCACAGAATTCTACCAGCTCTTCAAAGAAGAGTTAATACCAATATTCTTTAAATTGTCCCACACAATAGAAACAGAAGGAACATTACCAAACTCCTTCTCTAAGGCTACCATTACCCTGATTCCTAAGCCAAACAAAGATGCAACAAAGAAAGAGAACTACAGACCAATCTCCCTCATGAACATTGATGCAAAAATACTCAATAAAATACTGGCAAGACTCCAAGAACACATCAAAACAATTATCCACCATGATCAAGTAGGCTTCATCCCAGGGATGCAAGGGTAGTTCAACATATGAAAGTCTGTCAATGTAATACACCATATAAACAAACAGAAAGAAAGAAAAAAAACCACATGATCATCTCACTAGATGCTGAAAAGTCATTTGACAAAATCTAACACCCCTTCATGATAAAATTCTTGGAGAGATCAGGAATACAGGGAACATACCTAAATATAATAAAGGCAATTTATAGCAAGCCAACAGCCAACATCAAATTAAATGGAGAGAAACTCAAAGTGATTCCACTAAAATAAGGAACAAGGCAAGGCTGTACGCTCTCCACATACATATTCAATATAGTACCTGAAGTTCTAGCCAGAGCAATAAGACAGCATAAGGAGATCAATGGGATACAAATTGGAAAGGAAGAAGTCAAACTTTCACTATTTGCAGATGACATGATAGTATACATGAGTGACCCCAAAAATTCGACCAAGGAACTCATACAGCTTATAAACACCTTCAGGAATGTAACCGGATACAAGATTAATTAAAAAAAATCAGTAGCCCTCCTATATATAATTGACAAACAGGCTGAGAAGGAAATCAGAGATACATCACCCTTTACAATAGCCACAAATGATATAAAATACCTTGAGGTAACTCTAACTAAGCAAGTGAAGGACCTGTATGACAAGAACTTTAAGTCCCTGAAAAAAGAAATTGAAGAAGATGTCAGAAAATGGAAAGATCTCCCATGCTCATGGATAGGCAGGATTAACATAGTAAAAATGGCAATCTTACCAAAAGCAATCTACAGATTTAATGCAATCCCCATCCAAATACCAACACAATTCTTCACAGACCTGGAAAGAACAATATTCAACTTCATATAGAAAAACAAAAAACCCAGGATAGACAAAAGAATTCTGTACAATAAAACAACCTCTGGAGGCATCACAATCTCCGACTATAGAGCTACAGTAATAAAAAACAGCTTGGTACTGGCATAAAAACCGACATGTGGACCAATGGAATCGAATTGAAGACCCTGACATTAATCCGCACACCTATGAACATATAATTTTTGACAAAGAAGCCGAAACTGTACAGTGGAAGAAAGAAAGCATCTTCAACAAATGGTGCTGGCATAACTGGATGTCAACATGTAGAAGGCTGCAAATAGATCCATATCTGTCACCGTGCACAAAACTTAAGTCCAAGTGGATCAAAGACCTCAACATAAATTCAATTACTCTGAACCTGATAGAAGAGAAAGTAGGAAGTAGTCTTGAACCCACTGGCACAGGAGATCACTTCCTAAATAACACCAGTAGCACAGACGCTGAGAGAAACAATTAATCAATGGGACCTCTTGAAACTGAGAAGCTTTTGTAGAGCAAAGGACATGGTCAACAAGACAAAGTGACAGCCTACAGAATTGGAAAAGATCTTCATCAGTCCCACATCTGACAAAGGGCTGATAACCAGAATGTATAAAGAACTCAAGAAATTAGACATCAAAATGCCCAACAGTCCAAATAAGAAATGGGCTATAGAGCTAAACAGAGAATTCTCAACAGCGGAAACTCAAATGGCTGAAAGACATTTAAGGAATTGCTCAACATCCCTAATCATCAGGGAAATGCAAATCAAAACGACTCTGAGATACCACCTTACACCTGACAGAATGACTAAGATCAAAAACACTGAAGACAGCTTATGCTGGAGAGGATGTGGAGCTAGGGGAACTCTCCTCTACTGTTGGTGGGAATGCAAGCTTGTACAGCCACTTTGGAAATCAATATGGCGCTTTCTTAGAAAATTGGAAATCAATCTCCCCCAAGACCCAGCTATACCACTCTTGGGCATATTCCCAAGGAATGCTCAATCATACCACAAGGGCACATGCTCAGCTATGTTCATAGCAGCACTGCTTGTAATAGCCAGAACCTGGAAACAACCTAGATGCCCTTCAACTGAAGAATGGATAAATAAAATGTGGTACACAAACACAATGGAGTACTACTCAGCAGAGAAAAACAATGACATCATGAGGTTTGGAGGCAAATGGATGGATCTAGAAAAAATCATCTTGAGTGAGGTAACCAAGACTCAGAAAGACAAACATGGTATGTACTCACTCATAAGTGGATACTAGATGTAAAGCAAAGGATAATCAGACTGCAACTCACAACTCCAGAGAGGCTACCTAGTAATGAAGACCCTAAGAACGACACAGGGATTGCCCAATGACAGAGAAATGGATGAGCTCTATATGAGCAAACTGGACATGAAGGGGGGTAATGAAGAGCAAGGGTTGGGGGAAAGAGAGCTTAGGGGAGTGGGAGATCCCAGCTGGATCAACAACAGAGAGGGAGAACAAGGAAAAAGAGACCATGATAAATGAAGACCCCATGGGAATAGGAAGAAGCAAAGTGCTAGAGAGGTCCCTAGAAATCCACCAAGATACCTCCACAACAGACTGCTGGCAATGGTCGAGAGAAGCGCTGAACTGATCTACTCTGGTGATAGGATGGCCAAACACCCTAACTGTCGTGGTAGAACTCTCATCCAATGACTGATGGAAGCGGATGCAGAGATCCACGGCCAAGCCCCAGGTGGAGCTCCAGGAGTCCAACCAGCGAGAAAGAGGAGGGATTGTACAAGCCGGAGTTGATGAGACCATGATTGGAAAAAGTACAGGGACAAATAGCCAAACGAATGGAAACACATGAACTATGAACAAATAGCTGAGGAGCCCCCAACTGGATCAGGCCCTCTGGATAAGTGAGACAGTCGATTAGCTTGAACTGTTTGGGAGGCTCCCAGGCAGTTGGGACTGGGACCTGTCCTTAGTGCATGAGCTGGCTGTTTGGAACCTGGGGCTTGGGCTGGGACACTTTGCTCAGCCTGGGTGAAGGGAGGAAGGGACTGGACCTGCCTCAACTGAATCTACCAGGTTGAGCTGAATCCCCAGGGGAGTCCTTGCCCTGGAGGAGATGGGAATGGGGGATGGATTGGGGGGAGAATGGGGGGGCGTGGGAGGAGGGAGGACAGGAGGAAAAATTAAATAAAAGAAAAAAGAAAAAAAAGAAGGGAGTGCTGCCAAGCAGTGGTGGCACACGCCTTTAATCCCAGCACTGGGGAGGCAGAGCCTCTGCGAGTTCAAGGCCAGCATGGTCTACAGAGAAAGATCCAGGAAAGGCACCAAAACTACACAGAGAAACTGTGTCTCGAAAAACTAAAAAAGGGGAGCGGGGACAGGATTGATAATTTCAGGGACATGGACCATTTCATAAGAATCAGAGAGTCTGGCAATGAGAATTCAAGGTCAATCAATGTCCATGTATTCTCTTTCCATTTCCAGTCTGATATGATGTTCATATGACTTGAACCATTCTCGAAACCAGGGAGCTGGGACATCATTGCAGTCCTTAGAGGTCAGTCTTTAACAGGAATAGTAGGTGAGACCAAACAAAGATGCAGAATAATATATCAGGGTTTTCAAGAGAAAAAGAAATTCAATGAAGAGGCAACAAAATGCGAAGAAACATTTCTTGAGACTATGCAAAGAAAAACCAGAGATGCAATTACCTGGCACAAAAGTGCAAACCACGTCAGAAAATGGCATTTAGAAAACTATGAGAAAAAGAAGAACATGCAAGGCTAGTATAGAAGTGAAATGCAACTACACATGCAAAAACACCTTCAAAAACCAACTGTTTGGGGCTGGAGAGATGGTACTGTGGTTAAGAACACAGACTGCTTTAGTAAAGACCCAAGTTTAGTTCCCAGTAGTCTCCACATCACAAAGTTCACAGCAACCTTGACTTCAGCTCCAGAGAGCAGTATCTCCTCTGGGTTCTAAAAGCATCCTCTCTCTCCTCTCTCTCCCTACACACACACACACACACACACACACACACACACACACACACACACACACACACACACACACACACACACACGTGAGGAGTAGATACAATTAATATTATATATTTATTATTTTATATATTGTTGCTACATACCAGTTACCCTCTCCTCTGTGTATCTCCCTCCCTCCCTCCCTCCCTCCCTCCCTCCCTCCCTCCCTCCCTTTCTCTCTCTCTCTCTCTCACTCTGTGTATGTGTCTCACAAAGTAGCTTTCTATAATTTTAGACACCAGAATTGTAAGAAAATAAAATTTTCTGACATTTAACCGGAACAGTCTATGACATTTGTTATCACAAATTCAGCTGACTAAGATATCTACAAATTTATTTTCTCTCCATTAAATAGATGTCTTGTGAAAATGGGTTACACATTTAAGGACCTTTTATTGAAGAAAAACATGTAGTATACTAGAGTTATATGACTGAGTGTGCAACATCTGGGCATGAAGTGGGTGCAAGGTAGACTTGGCTTCTGTTTTGCAGGATGATGCTAAACTCTAGTTCCTCCTTCATTGTTGGAGATGAGTGCTTGGAGACCTATCATTCCTTGTCTTTTCTACTCCAACCCATTATCACGGACAGTAAATGAAGCAACAGCAAAGTGGAATGCCTTTCTACTTGGTTGCTTTTTTTCCCCTAACTTACTTGAATCTCATAAGAAGTATAAAGACTGAATATAATCAACAAGTAATATAGCAACTCATTTTCAAAGAACTTTTAAAATTAATTTATGCAGGAAACAGAGACCAATAAACACTGCTTTCAATAAGACATACTCTCACTGGAGTTTAGGGCAAGAAATTCAAAGGATTGTATGCCTATCAAAAATCAACCTGGGGATAGAATTCTACTGGTCTAATAAGGATTCTTTACTTTGAAGTGCACCTTTTGTCTCTTCATGCTTTTTCCTCTGGCACCCTTATTTCATGCACAGATGATACATGGGCATATGGGCATGTTGAATGAGCCAGTTCAGTCTAATAAAATCCTATCCCAGTCCAAATGAAGTATAAAGCCAGTTAAATGCTTTTTATTATTTCTCCATTCATATAATCGAGTTATCAAAGTATTATACAAAATGCTGGGTTTTGTAATGGTTTCTTGATTTTCAACTTGACTATATACATTTATGAGCCAGACCTTGAGGCAAGAAGACAACATTCCTTTGATCCAGATCTTGAGGCTGAAGGCACACTTTCAATCTGGGCCACACCTTCTGCTGGAAGGATAATTGAAGAAGGAAGGGGGTGTGTGTAGCTGGAGGTTTTCCTGTGTCCCACAGCCACTTGCTCCCAAGTAAACACACAGAGGCTTATATTAATTACAAACTGTTCAGCCTATGGCTTAAGCTTATCATTAACTAGCTCTTACAACTTAACTCAACCCATTTCTATTAATCCATGTTTTGCCACATGGTTCATGGCATCACCTGTGTTCCATTACATTTTGCTCTCCTCAGCAGCTCACAGCATCTCCTCTCACTCCACCTTTCTTCTTCTGGACCCTCTGCTTGGATTCCCAGCTTGGCTCTATTCTGCCTTGCCACAGGCCATAGCAGCTTCTTTATTAACCAATGGTAGCAACACATATTCACAGTATACAGAGAGACTATCCCATAGCAGGTATGTTCATTCTTTGACTTGTTGTCTTCTCCTTGTCACCCTATCCATTTTTACACTGGAAATGGAGTCTATTTCTTCAGGATTCTAGCATATACAGAAGACTGGTTGAGACACCCAGCCATGTGGAACTGAATACCTACAGGATGCTTTGACTTTTATTCACATTGTTGGACTGCAGCATGTAAGTCATGCCATATTTCTATATATGGGAATTTATTATATATGTATGGGAATATATACAGGAATTTGTATATATATTATATATGTATAATATATATATATATATATATATATATATATATATATATGAGAGAGAGAGAGAGAGAGAGAGAGAGAGAGAGAGAGAGAGAGAGAGGGGAGACTCATTTCATAAGTTCTGTGACTCTAGAGAACCCTAACTAGTACAGATTTTGGTACCAGGAATGGGGTTCAAACCCACACAGACATATTACCAAGGAAAAAGAATAGTCTCTAAGCTTGACTTCGTTTTAAAGCATGTTCTGAAGCTCATACGGTGGTTCAGTGGGTGAAAGTGCTTGCTGTACCAGTCTGAGTCCAGTCCCCAGACCCCAAGTCCAAAGGCTGGATGAGGGGCCGTGAATCTGGAACCCCAGGAATCCTAGGGCAAGATGAGAGGCAAGAAGAGGAAAATGAATATTTCTGAAGCTCAAAAGCCAGCAGTCTTGAACTATGGGCTACACCGCAGAAACGGGAGAGACCTGGCCTCTGCAGGTGGAAGGGGAGACCCAAGTCCTGAAAACTGCCCTTTGATGTCTACACATGTGCCATGGCTCATGTGTGCCATTACACACACACACACACACACACACACACACACACACACACACACACACACATACAAACACTTCATATCCACATACACAAAATATAAATAATTTTAAAGTGTTCTTTTAGGCGTAAAGCTCATTTACAAATTCCACAGGGAGAAATATGTGTCAAGCTTGTTAAGTTACATGACATTGAATGGTTAAGAAACAAAGATCTTTGGACATGTTTAAAGGAGAAGCCAGGCCAGCCAGAGAGTTGGGCATGCATGGTGTGCTGCTGTTCAACTTGGTTCAAGACCCAAGCTTCCCCACTTCACTTTGAGAGAATGATTCACCCACTTAATAACACATACATCATCTTCAGCTAGGGAACAGAGCCAAGCAACTTGAAACCATTGGTGAATTAAACATCTATCATCTCCACAAAACACGCATTTACTCTTCATTTAATGATCGCAGCTCAGATGTCATTTTCTGGCCAGTTTTTCTTACTCCCACTGCTTCCTGTATTTCTAGCCTGCTTAATTGGACTCAGGTGTATTTTAGAAGCCAAAAATTCTCAGCTGTCTGCCCATAAAGGCAGATGTCCAGGAAAGATGGAGAAAAAGAGAGGTAGGGGAGATCTATGAGTCTGTACTTTGAGTGAGAGCCAGGTCTCATCAGGAAAGTTAAACATTTTTATTTTGATGAAAAAGTGAACATATTTGGAGAAAATGGAATGTGACACTCTAACACCATAATAAACTAAACTACTTTGTGAGGGCATAAAATGCCTCTGCACGTTTGCAAAAGCACTTTCTTCTGAAGCTGAGAGCAACCAGTTGCCCCTGATGAAATGCCTTTAGAGTGTGAGGTTCGGGTGGCAGAGGTTTTGGTGTTTCTCACCTTCATATGTTCAGTCTCTGGGTCATTATGACTGCCATCAAAACTATTATCAACAAGTGTTTATTTTGCCTGGAGTTAAACAGAAATATCCTTCGAAATGACTGCAGCTATAAAGATTAAAGGAGAGGGTGCAAGGCACATAACAAATATTCATTAGTAGCTTATTTATAGTCCACTCTGTAGGGGCTGCCCAGTCACTTCACAACCTTCATGATCATGGTGGGAGAAGCATTCCCAGTCATTCTACAGGGGCAGAGCAGGGAACTTGAGTCTGGCACACATGCACATGCACACATGTACATGTGCATACACAACCACTGCATTATAAAAGACGTACCAAAGTCAGCAAAATGGAAAAAGGAGCACTTTTCAATACTGATCAATGCAGCTGAGACATAGCCCCCTTTGGAGGGGAGAGAAAGTTCCATCCTGAGCACTGGCATAAGGACTGACCATGCACTGATTGGCATAGAACAGTTACTCATGGTCACAGGACTGAAATGTTCATAGATGTTTAGGATGGCTTCTTTGTGGTTTAGTAAAGGTGTCAAAGAAAACATGATGAAAGTAATTTAAAAGCCACAGCGCTAATTATTGGTTGTTACTAATGGAGGCTCCCAAGTTGGAAAAGAAAAATAACTTGGGCTTTCATTATAATCAATGACTATAAATGTTTATTCTTTTATTCAATAAACATTACAGTTAATTGAATAATAAGCATAATGAAGCTACCAGGATAAAAGTCGTACGCATTTGTAGTCTGTAGCATGTTTTCTCTTTTGGAAACCACTTACAGCTTTATCAGTTAATAGGACACTTCCAGTGTGAATGCTAAAGCAGTTGCACGTCCCATCACTGTAAACAGTACAAAGAGCACATGACTGTTTATGAGCTTGAGTGTTTCTATTGCTTAATTTGCTCTTGACTTAGAAAAATTAATGCAATTGAAGCAGCAGTAATGATAATACTAGTGAGTAACAAAATAGCAAATATTCATGCATCTGTGTGTGTCCATACACTTCCTTTAGAGTAAATTGTCCAATGTCCACAAATTATCATAATGCTTATTATACTGAATAGTATTAAAATGAGATTAATTATCAGATTATAACACCATTAAAATAAAAAGGATATGCAATGTTTTTGAAACCCGTTAGGAAGAAAGTCTAGACTCCCAAGTCTAGCCCCAGCAAATCCTAAGAGGAATTCAAATATTCTTTAATGAATAATACATTTCAAAAAAAGACTCAAAATTGTGTGCCTTAGTGTACCAACTAACTCTGTCATACAAAATACCTTCATCATACTGGAAATAAAGTCTAAGTGAAAAAAAAGGTGGATTTGAACATTTGTTTGCAGTTTCTCAACAAATATTCTAACATGTGAGGGAGGCAACTGCAATGAGCAATTTGATGTTTCTCTGCTTTCCCAGCACTCTCCTGACAATGGAACTTGGGGAAGCCAAGGGGATATAGCAATCTCAGTAGAACTTACAGTTGTTTCTGTACATGCAGCCTGTTCCAGTGTCTTGATCACACCAAGTCTCTCCAATGGCCACAAGGCTCCACTTAGGATTAACTACTAAGCCTAAATTAATTTTCTTTCATGATTAATTAATATAAAACTTAAGGTTACATCTGTGGTATTCACAATATTAAGCTGATAAAGCTTTCTAATCTTATAGTCTTCTGTATTATTTCATCTTATTTAAAAGCAGACACTGGAAAAAAACTCAATAATTCCACAATAAAACATATAAAGTATTTTTTAACTAAAAGTCAGTTTATCCAGGAAAAAAGTTAGATCATAAAATAAAGTGCCCAGCAAGCTACTAGCTGCACATGAAGTGACTGTATTTTCCTCTCTCAGTCTCAAAAGCAAGAATACAGAATTTTATCATCTCCATCCTCACACAATAGTATCTATTAGGAAAATTTATAAAGAACTAAGATAGAAATACATGTATATCAGCATCTTACATTGATTTCAGGAGATTTTGAGTGCATTTTTTTGTTTGGGGTAGATTACAATATAAAGGATATTTTAAGGATCATTATAATAGCTATTTCATAACAGATCTTGAAATTGAAAACTAATGGAGTGAAAACTCAACAACGTGCCCATTATTGTAAACAAGAAACCAAGTACTTATTTCCAAATATTTAGCTTTACATTTTAATCTTCATTTAGATTCCTCTTGGCAATTTTAAAACACATCCAAAAACATATTTACAATATTTTCTTAATATGCCTCTCCTTGAAAAACTGGTAAATACAACAAATTAAAAAGGGCATCAGTACAAATTGAGAACCGGTTACAATCTCATCTACCCAATTTTATCTAGTCCAGATGGATCTCATGTGATAGTTTCAGTTGCTACTTCCATACTGTTCAAGGTTGACTAGCTGGGCTGAATGTCATCACTACAGATTACTTTTCCAATAGCAGATCAGACCAATTGTTAGGCAACTGCAATTTCTACCATTTTTCCTCCTTAGCACACATTTCCCAAATATATAACAAGTATCCTTCTATAGCTAGGGAGGTTTTTATAGGGGAAGGCAATTACTCCACAGAAATTGGCTGACACTGTAATGTCAACTGGGCTACTGAAAAGGTCCATTAGAAAAAGCCAGCCAGTAGTTCCTTCTGTACTAAAATAGGCAAGTTCAAAGATGGAAAGTGTTTTTTCCAATGTGCTGCAGCATATGCTGAGCCTCAAATGTGCAATCTTGGGCATTATGGGCAACAAACCCCTCGTGATAAATGCAGAACAGCAATGAAGGAGGAGACCTGAAATGGTAGAGCTCTTACCTGCACAATGCTCATCAGCATATCATAGCTTTTAAACCACCAACTAAAAGGTGCTGCATAGGTAATGAGATTGAACTAAATACAAAGCTGAATATGGAATGCTTTTAAGAAATATTTCCCCCTTGCTAACCAGTTTCTTTCCTTCCTTCCTTCCTTCCTTCCTTCCTTCCTTCCTTCCTTCCTTCCTTCCTTCCCCTTCCCCTTTCCTTCCTTCCTTCCACTTCTCCTTCCTTTGGCCCCTTCCATCTTCTGTTTTTTAATCCTTCCCATCTTTCCAGACTTATTTACTGTGTATTTTACATTAAATACGTTGTGAGGCTTCAGAAACGTGCCTGTGTTTTAGCCACTAATGAAAACAAACACCCATAGGCACAAACTCCTATGTTAATACAAGTTTGCATTGTCTTTTTCATCATACTCCTCTGAATCTTTATGATAGAAGTTGAACAACCTCAGAGTTAGTCTTGCCTGTTATTTTAACCTTGCATGCATGTGCTCTATGACCTTGAGTGATCTTGGAGTATGACTTACATAAACCCCAAAATGCATTTACTCTTTCCTTCTTAAGCAATAACCTTCAACTCAGCTTGATAGGACATGTACAGTTTAAATGAACATAGTCAAGAATGTGCCCACTGTTATGTGAAAATGTATGGATTCCCAGAATATTATACCCATGCTTTCTTTATTCAAGGAGAGCACTGCTTTGAAAATAACTCCTGTGTTCCCTTTGCCTGACGTTGGTAATAAATGTTTCTCCACGTCACTATGATTTTGACTTGCTCATTTGGTCTTTGCACTCATCACAATGGAAAACAATGTGTTTGGTTATGTGGCTGTTCAGTAAACATAGAGACTTGAGACTGATCACAGGAAGGAGCGTGGGTTAGGTAAGTTTTGTGGTAGAGCTGAACAGTGAACAGAGTACATTTAGCCTTACTGGTTCTACTCAGATGGTTTCTCACAGCATTCTCTCTGGAGATCGTTGGAAATGCTGCTAGTCAAACATTTTTATTAAGTTTAGAGGGTTTAACTTTATTTGCTAAAAATATTCTTATATTTAATAACATTTCTTTTTTTAAAGGTACACTAATTAATAGTATTACATGGTGACATAGTTATGTCTAATATCCATACCATCTTATAAAATATAGAACTTGAAACTTCTTCTGTCAAATTATTACAGAATGTAAATGAGAAACACTTCTTAGAAAATATAACTAGTCATCTACTAGTTTGTAATTTGGAGAATAATACTTTTGCTGCATAAATTATGATTTAAGATACTCTGGGTCCATCTCACCAGTATATGTAAAAATAAAATTCTACAAAGCTTTTTGGACATGTTTCTCACTGAGACTGGAGCAAACCCCCGGTCGTGTGCTATGGTTGTCTTTACTGTGCTTATTCTTGTTAACATTGCATAGTTCTCAATCTTCATTATCATATCTCACCACTATAGTCACAATATGGCAGCATCTATTTTAGATGTGTGTAAATGAAAAGATAAATGTGGGTGTGTTGATATAGTTGCTAATAAGTAATACCATCGCAATTATGTTCTTATTATACAAATCTCCCTAATTTTGTCTATCAGAACTAAGAAAATATTAGCCTTCAAAATATGAACCCCTTGTTTTCATATAAGTGCTCATATTGGTAGATCTAACAGTAAAATGTGTCTTTGTAATTTAATTTAGTATACTTGTTTCCCTCTAAGTGATATAGAACCCATTTGCTGCAAAACCCATTTTTATAAGATTCCATTATACAAGATTAACTAGAATAGGAAGTACACTTAGACTGAGGTTCCTAGGAAATGAAAGAGTTCTGTTTCCAGACTGTCTTTGGACTCAACACAATAGCATGATTTAAGGAGGAGATGGAAGGTGCTAGTTGGGGAGAGGCATTTAAAGAGAATGGACAGGGTCAGAACTTCCTGTCTGTGACACTACTCAGCCTTATAATTTTTGAGTATGCCATCTCCACAACTGTTCACAGAAATATGCTAATTCTCTAAATCATTTCCTCTCCCTCATTACTACTATACCTGTACAAGAACATATGCATACACACACACACACACACACACACACACACACACACACACACACACACACAAATACACTACTGATTGTTTCTCTGAGAAGTCCTCCTGATGCATCTGTGTAACCATTACCGATTGTTTACACTTGGGCCATAATTAGCCATACTTCTAAAATGATTTATATATCTTCATTATGTCAACTGCCATAAAAAGAAAACATTTTTTGTAACAAGGAGCTGAAAATGATATTAAATACAAGTAATATAAACAAGAAATAAATTCAAGATTAAGCTTTAAAGACTTTAAAACAAAGAAGTGTCACATTTTACCTCAAACAAACTCTTCAGTCACTAAAGCAACCCTAACAAACAGTGGCCTTGGTGACAATCATGACAGGGATTTAACAAGGGAAGAATCATCTCAAGAGGCTCTTCACTGACCTCATAGTAACTATGAAGCAGTACTTTTTCCACATGCAAGGACAGAAGCAAGGAGCCTCAGCTCTTTAGAATCCAGCACTATCTGAGGCTCCCTACACATTCACTATGGATTTGCTTTCTGTTCACAGAGAAAAATACATATTCAAGGAATATAAAAGAAACTCATCCCATTTTTGTATGACTTTGGGTAACATCAATCCTCTTAGCAATCTTAATACTTAACTAACATAAAATAATTAACGCCCTAAGGACAAAAAAAGATATACAGGGGGAAAAAAGGATTATGAAATCAGAGAATCAAATCACGACCAGAATTAATACATGCTTGCCATGAAAATTTAATTACCTGTGCTGTGGGATTTTTTTTGTATGCTGTGAATATGTATTGCTCTGATTGGTTGATAAATAAAGCTGTTCGGCCTATGGCAAGGCAGTTTAGAGGCAGGCAGGAAATCCAGGCAGATAGACAGGAAGAGGAAGGAAAGGCAGAGCGATGCCAGCATGCTACCCAAGGAACAACATGCCAGCAGACCAGTATAGCCACAGAACATGTGGCAAAACATAGATTAATAGAAATGGGTTAAGTTATAGGAGCTAGCTAGCGAGAAGCCTGAGCCATTAGGCCATACAGTTTGTAAGTGATATAAGCCTATATGTTTTCTTGTCTGAGCAGCTGCAGGATGGGCTGGACATAGGAAAACTTCTGCCTATGTTTGGCTGCCCAACATGTTGGCTGGACTTTCCACCTAATATTTGAGACCTAGGATAGAACCAAACATGCTTGTCCAAAAAAAAAAAAAAAAAAAAAAATCCTGTTACTCTGCTATACCCATAGACAGAAGCCTGACATAATCACCATCAGAGGGGGTTCTACCCAGCAACTTATGAAAGCAGATACAGAGACCCACAGCTAACCATTAGGCAGAGATCAGGGAAGCCTATCAAAGAGGGGTCAGAAAGATTGTAGGAGCCAGAAGGGTAAAGGACACCACAAGAAAACCTACAGAATCAACAAACCTATATTCATAGGGGATCACTGAGACTGAACCAACAATCAGGGAGCCTGCATGGGTCTAACTTAGCCTTCTGCATATTTCATAGTTGTGTAGCTTGGTGTTTTAGAGGGACTCCTAAGAGAGGGAGTGGAGGCTGTTTCTGATGCTTTTGCCTTCTTTTGGGACCCTTTCCCTCCTACTGGGTCACCTTGTCCAGCCTTAATATGAGGGGAGGTACCTAGTCTTATTGCAACTTAATATGCCATGTTTGCTTGATATCCCTGGAAAACAGATTCCTATTTACTACCCTGCACAAAACTCAACCCAAAATGAGTCAAGGACCTCAACCTAAGACCAGATATCCTGAGTCTGAGAGAAAATAAAATGGGGAATTTTCTTGAACTTATTAGCTTAGGAAATGACTTTCTGAACAGGGTCCAATAGCACAGGCCCTAAGACTAGCAGAGCTGGTGAGAATGGCCAATCAATGATTGGTCTAACTTGATGCCCAAGCCATGCCATACCTGAATGGCCAGAATTCAGAAGCTGGATGGCTCAGAGACCTATGGTAGACCTGAACATGACTAATTAATTAATTGGTCAATGAAATGATTCCTGATGATATTCTGTTATAATTAGGGTTAATATATAAAATGTACAAAGTATTTAAAAAACTGAACACAAAGAAAATAAATAACATAACTTCACTTCAGTATGTGGAATAGAACAAAATAGAAAGTTCTTATAAGATAAAATACAAGTGGCTTAGAAATACACACACACACACACACACACACACACACACACACACACACACACACACCAGTGTTTACCATCCTTAACCATTGAGAAATGCAAATAAAAAAAATGAGATTTCATCTTTTATCTCTTAAAAAGATGGATCTTTTAATGGAGAAATCATACTCAATGGATACAATGCTAACAATCTTTAACATTGGCAGCCTGCTAGCAATACATTTCTGTGTGTGTGTGTTTAAAAAGTATGTTGGTGTTTGTGTTTGTATGTGTGCAGCATGCATACATGTATGTGAAGAGGTCAGAGGAGGACTGTTGTTTTTATGCATCGCTGTTTACCCTGCGAAGAAGAGTCACGAGGCACAACAAAACCCACTATTAGAGTTTATTAGGAGAAGGGAGGGACAGGAAAGAATGCGATCAGGCCTGTTTGAAAGACATGTGTGGAGAGGGGGGAGGGTACATGGGATCTGACTTTTATCAACTACCCCATGCATGCAAATATGGGCCACGTGGTTACACCATACATGTGCATAGATTTCATGATCACGCTGTGTGCAAATTACGTGACCACACAGGGCATGGATTACGTAGGACGAATGGCCCCAGAAATGACTAGGCAGAAATGACTAAGTGTGTCATCAGGGCATGTACAGTCATGGGGGTGTGGCTAGAATTCTTACCAAGGACATCAGACGTTTCCCTCTATCACACTCAACCTTAGATTTTGAGGTATGGCCTCTCCTTGAACCCGAAGCTCACCAGTTTGGCTAACTTAGCTGGCCAGGGAGCTCCTGGGATCCATTTGTCTTCACCCCACCCCCAACACTGGAATTACAATGTCCTACAGCATACCTAGCTTTAATGTGGGTTCTGGAGATTAAAATTCAAGCCTTCGGGCTTGGTGGCAAGCACCTTTACCCACTGAGCCATCCAGCCAACCCAAAGTTTTATTTAAGAAAGAAACATTATATGGCATAATAATTAATATCCTCGTGGCATTTAAAATTCTATCTATGACATAGAACTATCACTTCTCAGTGCTTTACTCAGGGAAACCACAGGCCCGCGTTATCACTTGAGTGTCACCTTTTAGGGGAAGTCCATAGCTAATCACAATCACTTCGGCCACCCCACCTCATTAGTTCAGCTTTTTAAGTCAGAGGAAGTGAGGCGGGCTCAGTCTCATGCTGAACCCTTCCCATGCCCAGCATGACCTACCTCCCTGCATTCATCCGGAGAGGCCAGTCTCTGCCGGAGCTGACTTTCTTCATCTGTTCTCTCTTCTTTGCATTTGCAACCCTCAGTCAGGATTCTATTCACTCCTTGCCTCCAAGTGGGGGCCATGGGTGTCTCCAAACGGCAGCTAACTTGTACAGGTGCAGTGACTTGCTCTCTGCTAACAAGGCTGTCCACAACACTTGAAGCTTTATACCCAAGCAGATAGCTGACACCCTTAGGTGTCATCCTCTGAATCTCCACAAAGCGCTCTCTCTCTCTCTCTCTCTCTCTCTCTCTCACACACACACACACACACACACACACACACACACACATACACACACACACACACTGAAAATAAACTAATTTTGAGAAAAAATAAAGTCTTTTTTCAAAGAACATTTAAAAATTTTTTTAAAGGAATTTTTAATGATCACTTAGCACAGGCCCTTTGGGTGCTTATTTTCTTTAGAACTAAGTTAAAGTGATTAAAATTAATAATTCACTAGTTAGCAGCTCTAAATCTCAATATTTAGGGTACCAATTTCCCAAAAACATATTTTCATGGTGAATTGAATAATGTTAAAAGCCAATATGGAAGAAGACAGAAGTTTAGAGGTTAGCTTAAGAAATCACTAGTAATACTGACTAGTTTCAAAGACAAAATAGTCCAAAACCACTGACAGGAACAGGTTCCCTAATTAATGTTAGGTGTCGATGAGAAAGCCAACTCTAAAATGAATGGCTCAGAATTAAAATACGCAGACAGAGGCAGTGACGGACACTCAAGGAGGGAGGTTTCTGCGCTCATTCTTTGTTACAGGCCAGTACACCAAATGTCCTTTTTATAAGATACTATTGATGCTTCTTCTCATTTGTGGTTAATTACTCTCCATCTGTTGAAACACCCAGGAGATTTTCTTGTCTCCAAAGAAAACTTGGATTTGCATAAGAACAATTAGATGGTCTGTATCACCTGTAATAAAACTAAATAAATGGGGAAAAAAACTCCTGAGAAGAAAATGCCACTTCATCCAATTTATTTCAACAATTAAGAAAGTGCCATTTCATCAAATATATTTCAATAATTTCCAAAGGTCAACTTAAATTTTGGTTAGCTATTCGTGACAAGGAAAGACTAGCAAAAGGATTTTTCGTGAGACAATGTTTTGTATCTCAGGCTGACCTTGAATTCTAGCTAAGGATGACCTTGTTGACCTTGAACCTTTCCTGTCCCGCCTCCAACTCCCAAATGATGAGATTTAGTGTCAAGGTACCATGTTTATGCAGTGTGGGGGTAGAATAGGAGCTGCCTGCCTGCTGAGCAACAACTCTGCCCACTGAGCGACACCTCCAGCCTACATGATAAAAAGTCTCTGTGTCAGGCCTTCAGCTTTCCTACAGTAGCAAACTTCATCACAGCTGCTGAATCAGTTTCTAATTGACATCTCAGAGAACACTGAGAAAGCTCATAGTTTTTGATGGTGGCAGCCCTGAATTGAAAAGACACAAAAATTACAAAAATTTTAAAAAAACTAGTTTTTTTTAATTTCTATGATTAAACACATGCTTATTCTTGTTTTATTAGAAATTTATATTGAGATCTGGTCTTTTCTCCAGTAGAAATTTTATTACATCTAACAAAGACTTATTACATTAATTTATGAAGTATTAAATTTGGAAAAAAATATTTTTGTAACTTGAATTTTTTATGTATTTATCAAGTGTTTTTGAATAAAATGGAAGATTTTTTGTGCAGCTAACCTTTCAAGAAGGCCTGTTATATGAAACTGCAATCATATTGCATTCTGGTCTTCCATTTGCTCTCATTTTATCATTTTTAAATTACAGCATAGAGTCATATTCACTATGAATACTTTGCAGAGCTTGGTACCAAAACAATGAAAGCATTTCAGGCATGGGTCATATTAAGAATGATAACTAGCTTGGTTCGTCTCCCTTTTACATGAGTGGGGAAGTTATTTAGCAAAAAGATAGTCACATGTCATTAATCTTTAATCAAATGAAAACTGTCATACTTACATTTTAAGGAAAAGCATCTATGCAGTTTCCCTAATTTCTCCTCTATCCTCAGGGTCAACACACTTTATTATATATGTCTTATGTTACACTAAACTACAATGCTTTGTAAGATTTAATATTAAGTAATCAAATTTAGACCAACATAGCACTTCATGGACAGACGTCATTAGAATTACCACACTCCCTTACTGCGTCTGTCCCTTTCATAGCCAACCTGTCTCCTCTTTCATGAACTATGCAGCAGCCTTCTTGACAAAACTTACCTAAAACTTCACATTTCAAATTTCCAGACAGAAAATTCTTCCCGAACTCAAATTCTCCACGTTTAATTTCCTTACATAAAATCCTTCACTGCAGTTCCATTGTGCTTTGGGTAAAATAACACTCCGAGAACAGCTCCCACGCTCCCAAAGGCTAGGCTTCCTTCACCTCCCTCATGCCAGCCACCAAAACCTTCCTTAGAACCTCACACTCATCAAGCTTCTCTCTTCCCCAAAACACTTGCTCAGACACTCCTTGTTCCTAGAACATATTTGCCTCTGTCTTTGCTAATTAACTCCTATGCAGACTTTAATTTTAAACCTCGAATGAAGTTAAATTTTAATTTTTAAATCTCTCATGGTCCTATCTTTCCGGTGCTGTTTTATTCTTTTTTTGTATATATGTATACAATCACATATATGTATATTCATGCATACACTCACAATATCATGAAATGCATCTGTATATACATTACATTATATAGAATGTATATATCTGTATATATCTACCTATCACCAATCAATCAACATGTCTGTTTATCTTCTATCTTGTATCATCTGCCTATTTATTAGCCTAATTCTGAAACATAACAAGCTCCAGTAAATATGTTTTATCAACTATCCAGGAGAATTACGATTAATCCCATGGAGGGGATAGAAAGTTACCTGAAAGACTTTTCAAGAACACAGAATCAGCACCCTGGTTCTAAAATCTTACAAAACAAAACTCCAAGAAAAAAAGTCATATTTCCATGCACAGTAGTTTTTTTGATGATTTTTTTTTTTTGTTATAGTAAACAGAACTAAACGGCAATGCTTTGGAGAAAGGTGATTAACAATCTTAATATCATTAAAGGAGAGTGTTATGTCCTGTTCAAGAGTACCATGTCCATCCTCAAATATTTTGTTCAATTAGAGTCCTCATTCTGTAGTTTTGTGAACCTCCTTTTTTTCCCATTGTGCAGTGCAATTCATAAACTATTGTTAATTTTATAGTTCATGTTGTTAGTGTGTTTTAACTAAAGACTAATGTCACAGTTTCTTGGAATTCAATTTTTAGTACCACAGTACAAATCCCAGCAATGCAAACAAATTGTTTTGAGTATCACTTTTGTCTTAGGACCCACTCATGCCGAGGAAACTGCAAAAACAGTGCTGCCTGGGTCATTAAGACTGCAGTAGAAGGAGTTGGTTTTTCTTGTGTTTTCTTGAAACTCATTAAAACTAAGTGAAAAAATTCCACAAATAAACCCCACATTGACAATTAGATGATTAATAGCAATGAACAAGAATAAGTTTCTCACCAAAAAGAAAAACATTGTACTTAATTGGGTTGCTTCTAGAACTCTCTTCGCTTCTCCAGAATTTATGTGTTGTGGAACCTGACACAGATCTGTGGTGTGAATGAAGGCTGAATCCTTTACTGAAGACTTAGAAAACTATGCATTACATTTGTCTAGTAAATCCATCATAATTTTAATATTATGAATATACCAATAAATTAACATTAAAATAAAATAAACTTATACAGAAACAAAAATAATTATACTGGATGTATTTTCTGAAGTAGAAATCCAGTTACTAAGGAGATTAGACAAGCTATGTTCATAGGCATAAATTTGTAAAAATTTTGAATGTTCCCCAAAGACCTAGTATTGAAGGCTTGGTCCTCAGCATGGGACATCACTGGAGATAGTACAATCTGTAAGAGTTGAAGAAAACAGAGGAAGTTAGACTACTGGAGTCATGTCCTTGAAAGGGGTTGTGACATGCCAGGCCCACCTGCCCCTCTTGTGGATTCTGCCTTAATGTAAATACTACCTCAACTATTTGCTCCTGATATGAAGCAACTACTGTGCACAGTCCAAAGGCAAAGTTTAAGTGTAGGTTCATACAATCCTCCTGTCTCAGCTTCCCAAGTAGCAGAGGCTAAAACTGTGCATCATGACACCAAGGCTCAAGTTAATTTCTTTTGCAAAATAACTCCATTACTTCACTTTCTACATACCCATCTATAATATTAAAATGCACATGTTTTAGTATATTCATGCACAATTATAAATTATCTCCCGTATGTCTAAGATAAATAATTTAAAAGATGGTAATTCTTTTTAATTATGGGAACAGAAGAAGTTGGACTCACTTTTCTTAACTTCCTATGATAGTAAATCACTAGAAAATTTGTAATAGTCATATATTACACTTAAAGTATATTAATTTTAATTTAAACAAAGTGTCTGGAGGGGCAGGATGTTACAGATAGTGAATAACTTGAAATTCCACAAAAAGAAACCTGATAATTTTCTTTTGAAAATGGCCAAACTATGATAACCAGCAAAGCATTCAATCACAACACATGGAGAAAATAAGACATTTCATGATAAAGCCAAATTTAAGCAATAACTACCAACCCAGACCTACAGAAGGCACTAGAAGAGAAACTCCAACCTAAAGAGGTTAACCATACCCATGAAAACACAAATAAAATTAGAAATGAAAAGGGGGCCATAACAAACACCAAGGAAATCCAGAAAATACTTTAAAAACTTATACACCACTAAATTGGGAAATTAAAAGAAACTGATAATTTCCTTGATACATACCACTTAAAGTTAAATCAAGACCAGACAAGCTATTTAAATAGAAGGATAGACCCTAGTGAAAAAGAAGCAGTAATTAAAAGTCCTCTTAATGCTCCCCCCTCAAAAAAAAAAGCCCAGAGAGGGATGTTTAAACAAAAAATTCTATCAGAATTTCAAATAAGAGTTAATGCCAATACTCCTCAAATTATTACACAAAATAGAAACAGAAAGAACATTGGCCAATTTGTTTTATGATAACTCTAGCTTGTGTCAAGTTGACATAAAATTAGTCAGTATTCCACCACATAAACAAACTGAAAGACAAAACAACACCACAAAAAAATCAAACACATAATCATCTTTTATGGAAAAAAAGTCCATGACAAAATCCATCAACCTTCATGATAAAATCCTTGAGAGATTAGGGATATAAGGGATATACCTCAACATAATACAGGCAGTGTATCGCAGGCCCATAGCCAACATCAAATCATATAGAGAGAAACTCAAAGCATTCCACTAAAATCAGGAACAAGACAAGGTTGTCAGCTCTCTCCATACCTATTCAGAATAGTACTTGAATCTTAGCTAGAGAAATAAAGGAGATCAAGGTGATACAAATTTGAAAGGAAGAAGTAAAAGTATCTTTATTTGCAGGTGATGAGATAATACATACAAGTGACCTTAAAAATTCTGCCAGGATACACCTAGAGTTGACAATTGAACACTTTTAGCGAAGTAGTTGGATACAAAATTAACTCAAAAAAAGTCAGTAGTCTTTCTATGTAAAAATGACAAACTGAGAAAAAATCAGAGACACCTTTCACAAAAGCCTCAAAAAAATAAAATATTTTGAGATAATTCTAACTAAGCAAGCGAAAGACTTGTAAGATAAGAACTTTAAGATACTGAAGAAAGAAATTGTAGAAGATAATGGAAGATGGACAGATCCCCCATCCTCATGGATCAATAGGATTAACAGTAAAAATGGCCATCCTACTAAAAACAATCTACAGAGTCATTGTAATCCCTATGAAAAGCCCAAATCAATTCTTCACAGAACTTGAAAGGACACTTTTCAGCTTCATGTTGAACACAAAAAGCTCAGGATAGCTAAAATGATACTGAATAATAAAATAACTGCTGGAAGTATAACCATCCCTAACTTCAAATTATACTACAGAGCTCTAGTAATAACAACAGCACAAAAAGCAGACATGTTGATCAACAGAACTAAAATTAAAACACAAATGCTAATCCACACACCTAAGGACACCTGATTTTTGAAAAAGTAGCCAGAAATAGATACGGAAAAAAAAAAAAAAAAAGACAGCATCTTCAAAGAATGGTGCTGGTCAAACTTAACAGCTGCACTTAGAAGAATCCAAAGAGATCTACAGTTACCACCCTGCACAAAACAACTCCACATGGATCATAAGATGAGACACACTGAATGTGATAGAATAGAAAATGGACATTAGGGCTGAACTCACCACACAAAAGACTTTCTGAACCGAACATTGTTAGCACAGGCACTAAGATCAACAATTAATAAACAGGACCTCATGAAACTTAGAAGCTTCTGCACAGCAAGAGACACTGTCATTTGGACAAAGCTGCAGCCTACAGACTGGGAAAAAGAATTTTACCCACTACATATCTGCTGGAGGGCTAATAACCAAAGTACATAAAGAATTAAAAAACTAGATATCAAG
Source organism: Peromyscus californicus insignis (assembly GCF_007827085.1). Taxonomy (NCBI): domain Eukaryota; kingdom Metazoa; phylum Chordata; class Mammalia; order Rodentia; family Cricetidae; genus Peromyscus; species Peromyscus californicus. Next base: position 55,036,608 of record NW_026294534.1, on the reverse strand, counting down.
ATAACTAATAATCTAATTAAAAAAGGAAACACAAATTGCTGAGAAATTCTTAAAGAACCATTCACTATCCTTAGTCATCAGGGAAATGCACATCAAAGCTACCTTGACATTTCCTCTTTCACAGTTCCACATGGTTAAAAGCAATAAAAAACAATTGACAGCTCATGCTGGAGAAGAAGTAAAGGGAACACTTTTTCATTTCACCAGAATTAAACATGTACAGCCACTATGGAAATCAGTTTGGTGGTTTCTCAGGAAGATGAGAATCAATCTATCTCAAGATCTAGCTATACCATTCTTGGATATATATCCCCCAAACACTTCATCCTATTGTAGAGGTACAAGTCAACCGTGTTCATTGCTTGATTCACCGTTGATTCATCATAGCCAGAAATTGAAAACATCTTAGGTGTCCCAAACAGAAAAATAGATAAAGAAAATGTGCTGTATTTGCACAATGGAATATTACTCAGCCATTTAAAAAATAAAATCACGAAATTCACTGGTAAGTGGATGGAATTAGAAAACAATCACCCATAGTGAGGCAACCCAGACCCAGAAAGACAAATATGGTATATATTCACATATATGTGTTATTAGTTGTTAAGTCAATGATAACGAAGCTATAATCCATAGAACCACAAAAGTTAGGTATAGGGTAAGGGCCAGGGTAGGGGCAGATACGTCTCATTAGGAAATGGGAATAAAAGAGATAGATATGGATGGAGAGGGGACAGGAGTGTGAGGATCAAGTGGAGGTGGGGGTAAGAAATGGACAAGGGAGGAGAGACAGTGACGGGCCATTTGAGGAGTAGTGTTGAAACCTAATATGGTAGCGGCTTTCTGAGTTAGGTTGTTGCTATATTGCTGTGAAGAGACACCATGGCCAAGGTAACTCTTATAAAAGAAATAGTTCAGTTCGGGGCTTGCTTATAGTTTCAGTGAGCAATCAATTACCATCACAGTGGGAGCATTGTGTCAGGTAAGCATGATGATAGAGAAGTTGCTGAGAGCTACATCCTGATCCTCAAGCAAAGAGAGAGAGAGAGAGAGAGAGAGAGAGAGAGAGAGAGAGAGAGAGAGAGAGAGAGAGAGAGAGACTCTGAGCATAGAATGGGCCTTTGAAATCTTAAAGCCCATCCACCAGTGACATATTTCCTCTATCCAGGCCACACCTCTTAATCCTTCGAATCCTTTCAACTACTGCCACTCTCTGGTGACTAAGCATTCAAGTGTCTAAGTATATGGGGGCCTTTCTTACTCAAACCACCACACGGCCTAAAAATAAACATATATGAAGGCTATATAAATGAAATCACCAAATAGAAAGGGATACAGAACCCCAACTGGCCATCTCTTGTCACCAAATGAAGCTTCTAATTGAGATTAAATTACATCTCATTGAGTTGTTGGCTAAAGGGAACTCATTGGCATTCCCAAGCAACCGAGGCTGTTGCCAAAACTATAGGTTGCTCTCCATAAATTGATGGTAAGGCCCCATTACTAAATATAATATACCAACATAACTCATTGAACACAGAAACATTGAGCGGATGCCTACATGGGGCCTTCCCACCTACGTGCTACTATCTTTGTTCAAGAAGGTACTTTGCATGCTACCAAAGAGAAACCTTAACACCAACCCAGCCTAAAGCTCTTTAATCTACAATGGTATCCTGCTGCAAGGTATTTTAGTACAATGGCATAACAAAACTTATAGTAATAACCAGCCAATATTGGATTTGACCTAAGAGATGGAACCTGTATCCAACACTGCTTGGGTGACCAAGAACATGAGACTTGACAGCCCAGAGAACTAGGGGAAAACCCAATACTAAAACAAAACAAAAATAAAACCAAACAAAAAATTGTAGCAATAACATGTAGCAATAACATAACTCCTAATGACATTCTGCCATATTCATAGACCAGTACCTTGCTCAGCCATCATCAGAGAAGCTTACTCTTGCAGGAGATGGGAAAAATGCAGAGATCCACAGTGAGACATTGTGTAGAGAGAAAGAGTCATTGGAATATGCAGCCCTAAAAAGGATGTCTCCATCAAACACCTCCTGTTAGAGCTCAGGGAACCCTCCCTGTGGTAGAGGAGGCAAAAAGAATGTAAGAGCCAGAGGCACAGAGGACACCAAAGAGACAAGACTATTTAAATCAATATGATCAATGCATATGTGCAAGCTGAGGCAGCATGCACAAGGCCTGCACCAAATGAGTCCTAGAGCTGAAAGGAGAAATAGACACATGCTCCAATTGACAACTACTTGCAAGGAATGTTTGGTTTCTTCCAAGGGAGTCTCACAAGTAAGATCTATTGTCAACAGGAAATGACCTTAACAGCATCTCTTGAGTTTCCTTGTCTCACAATGTCATGTCAGGGTTTTTTCTTCTTTTAAATTTTACTGTATTTTATATATATATATATATATATATATATATATATATATATATATATATATATATGTATGTATATATATACATATATATACATACATACACATATATATTTACATATATACATATACACATACACACACATATATATACACATATATACATATACACATACACACACACACACACACACACACACACATATATATATATATATATATATATATATATATATATATATATATATATATATATATATATATATTATGGCTTTCAGTGTTTTTATGGGATTCCCGAATGTGCATAAGAGTGAGTGTTTCTCATGCCTTCCCTTGAGCACATTTCTTTCTGTTTGTTTTGTCCAATTTCAATGTGTTAGTTTTTGTTTTATCTTTTATATTATATAACAACAACAAAAAAGAAAATGTATGGCCCATTGTTTTATAAAATTAATAATGGTGACAGAAAATATCTGGACATAAAACTCATTATAAAGCCTTTCATGTCAAATGATAGAGTGACAGACTTTGAAGTGACCAAGGTCGAAAGCTCTTAGTTTTGGGTAGAAGCATTTAAGCTTGAAGAGAATTGCTCATTCAGCTTCAGTATCTTGCTATCTGGCATAAACAAGTCCAAGTTCCACCCATTACTCCTCTTTTTCATTTTTAAAAGAATATTTAACATTTCTCTTTCTCTGTTTTATTTTAACAAAATTGTGTTAGTAAATGATAGAAAATCAGGAATCAGAATAAAAGTTATTATGCATGGAAATCTTGCTTCACATACTTGGTATCATACCAGGTTCCCTTAGTTCACCCTAGGACATGACATTTCTTATTTTTCATGTATTTTCCTACAGGTATAACAGAAAAAAACATCCAAATATAAATGTATACTCTTATATGCTTTTGCACATAAGACTTTGAATGACAAACAGTGAAACCTAGGAACCTTTCCTTTTAAGGAGGGCTTCTTCCCTTCGTATACAGAGGAGTCCATTGTATGGGCACACCACAGTTTAACTAGAGCCCACTGATGAATAATTATTTGCTTGTTTCTAATATTTTGCTAATAAAGACAATAGGCAGATTAATAACTTTGTACATACAGCTTTTGTCAACTATAATTTTTTCCTTTGCTTAATTGCCCATCAGTTGGAATACTTGATCAATTTATAGTCTTAAAAGTTATTGACAAGATTTTGTTATTTGGGAATGTTCAAATATATACTCATTTTGTTGAGCGATCAGAAAGTCTTTTCCACACAACCTTGCTGTCTTAGTTAGGTTTTTATTGCTGTGTAATTTTCCTGTAAAATCAAAACCAAAAGGCAGATCACATAATTCCAACATATAATGTCACAGGATATACATTACCATTTGAACAAATAGGAAAGGGAGCATACTGAGGAAATACTGCACCAAAACAAGACCAAAGCCAGCTGGGCAAACTCCAAACATTGTATCTCCATGTCTGATGTCAAAATGCTCACCAGATCTCCAAAAACTCCATTGAGGTTTGACTGTAACACACTTCTTTCTCTAGGCTGGTTCCACTCCTTGTTAGCAGCTACAGGTATCCCATGACTCTGGCATCTCTAACATCTTAGGTTCTCCAAGGCAATCCAGACTTCAACTTTACACAATGTCCTCTCTACTAGGACTCCGTTCAGGGACACCTCTGACACGTGCCTGGCCTAAGAGGCTGTATTCCATAACTCTTTTCTTCTATCCTTAACTCAAATGCCAGAACCATGTGGCCAAAGCTCTGCTGCTTACTTGGCCTGGAACATGGTCCTCTTGTTTAATTACATCTTCACTAGCTTTCTGTTTTTCTTCACCACCTAAGCTTGGCTGTTCTTGAACTTATTTTTTAGACCAGGCTGCCCTCAAACTCAGAGATTTGCCAGCCTCTGCCTTCCCAGTGCTGGGATAAAAGGTGTGCCTCACCACACTTGGCTCTAAGCTTTTCTTTAATTCTTTTTTACAAGTTAGAAACTTAGCTGGATGGGATCTTGTCCTGAGGCCACCACTCCCTTTATTTCATTTTTTAATCCATTTATTGCCTTCAACATAGGATTTAGCTCCATTCTACTTCTTGGTGCTCATTTTCTCCTCAAAACTTGCATTTTTATTTGCCCTGCTCATTTTTGTCCTTTTCACTATAATATTCATTAGAATTACCACCAACCACCTCACAATGGAGTCTATACTAGACTGCTTTGAGATTCCTTCTGCTAACAGAATTAATACAAAACTCTTCACTTTAGACTCAGGCAGACTCTTCGGGCAAAGGCAAAAGGCAGCCACTTTCTTCGCCAAAATATCACAAGAATGATTCCTAGGCAACATACTAACATTCTTCTCTGAAACTGAAACCTCTTGATCTAGCCCTAGACAGTTCATAAAATCACACTCAGCATCACTGTCTTCCATGCTCCCACTAGTATGCCCCAGTACGCAGTGCTTAAAGAATTCCACTGCTTTCCTAACCCAAAGTACCAAAGTCCATATTACTCCAAACAGTATCATGGTCAGGCCTATCACAGCAGTACCCCAGTCCCTGGTACCAACTTCTGACTTAGTTAGGTTTTTATTGCTATGAAGAGATACTAAGACCATGACAATTCTTATAAGGAAAACATTTAATTGGGGTAACTCACTCATAGTTCAGATGTTCAGTTCATTATCATCATGGGGGGGAGCATGGTGGCAGGCAGGCAGTCACGGTTCTGGAGCTTGGGTCCTACATTTGGCAGGCAGGGAACAGGAAGTCAATTGACACACTGGGCAGGATCCTGAGTATAAGAATCCTCAAAGCCCACCTCCACAGTGACACACTTCCTACAACAAAGTAATACCTCCTAATAGTGCCATTACCTTTAGGGCCATTTTTTTTTCAAACCTCCACACTTGCCAAGAGCATGTATTATTTATCTTAGAATTTTACCAATACTGTGTTTAAAATGTGGAATTTTGGAACACTATTTACTTTTTTATCACTGAATTGTTCTATTCATTACAGCCCTTTGCACTTAGAGTAAAAAAGTTTCCCCTTGGTGTTCCAAATGCATTTTCACTGTTTATTATATTGAAATATATAGTTTTTATTTAGTCAAATCATCATTCTTTTATATCAAGCTTATTTTTGAATTGATTAGAAAACTTCAGTAATTTATTCACAAGTTATTTTTTAAAACTTTATGCTTTTCCAGTATTTTTACTATCGAATTTTCACCAATACATTTTTCTGTATTTGGAGCCAGAAATATTCCAAGCTCAGGCATACTGCTGAATGACAGATCATTTACTAGATGCAAAGCTAGTTGCTATCAGAAAGTACAAATATAGCAGAGAAGGGAGCCAATCACAACCTTGATTTAAATAAAATACAATGAAATTTTTGATAAATAAGTTTTAGAAAAACAACCCAATTTAAAAAGGGGGGGGTGGGAAATGGCAAGATCAATAGGTTGCTCTCCACAAACTGACAACAAAGACCTATTGCTGAAGATAATACCCACAAAACTCATTGAACATGGAGAGGTCAAAATAGTGCCTACATATAACCTTTACCCCCGTGTTCTAGTGTCTTTGGTACAGAAAGGTACTGTGTAGCCTCCCAAAAGAGAAACAGCCACAAAACCTTTCATCTAAACTGCTGTCTCATCTTCAAGCTGTGCCAAGGCAATAGTGGCACAAGGTTGTGGGAATAAAGAACCAATGTCTGATTTGACTTAAGGTCCACACCAAGAGATGGAATCCATAACCTACAATCCTTGGGTGACTAGGAACCAGAGATTAGATAGTCAAGAGATCTAGGGTAAAACCAAATACTACTGCTCAAAAAAAAAAAAAAAAAAAAAAAAAAAGATCAGTGCCTTATCCAATATTTATCAGAGAGGCTTCCTCTGGCAGAAAATGGAAATAGATGCAGACACACAGCCAGACATTACATAGAGAGAGTCTAAATGGGAGGTCTCCATCAAATACCTCCCCCCTGAGCTCAGGGAATCCTAAGTGGAGGCAGAAAGATTGTAGAGCTAGAAGGGGTGGAGGACACCAGGAGAACAAGAGTCTCTGAATCAACTAAGCAAGGTGCATATGAGCTCACAGAACTGAAGCAGCAGGCACAGGGCCTGCACTGGTCTGCACCAGGTCCTCTGCATCTACGTTAGAGTTTTCAGTTTAGTAGTTTTAAGGGACTCCAGAGTATGTGAACAAGTGGGTCTCTGATTCTTATGCCTTCTCTTGGGTACCTTTTCCTTCTGTTGTTTGCCTTGTCCAACTTCAATGTGCTATTTTTTTGTTTTATCTTGTATTTTATTTTGTTGTTATCTCTTAGAGGCCTGTTCTTTTCTAATGAGAGACAGAAAGGGAGTGAGTCCAAAAGAAAAGGGAGAAGGAGAGGAATTGGGAGGAGTAAAGGGAGAGGAAACTGTAATCAGAGTATTGTGTATGAGAAAAGAATCTATTTTCAATAAAAAGGATGGGATAGGGCATAGAAATAAATAATTCTCAGTAGCAGAAATGGCTGAGAAATGTTCAACATCCTCAGTTATAAAGAAAATGCAAATTAAAACTGCTATAAGATTTTATCTCACTCCAGTCAGAATAGCTCAGAAAAATCAAATGGACAGCAAATTCTGTAATTGACATGGGGGAAGAGGGACACTTACTTACTTTTGGTAGGGATGTTAAATCAGTACAGCCTACTGAGAAAATCAGTGTGGATGTTCCTCAGAAAGGTAGAAAGAGAGTTACCATATGTGACCCAGCCATACCAATCCTGGCCATGAATTCAAAATGCTCTACATTCTATAGCAAAAATATTTGCTCATTCATGCACACTATTGCAATATTCACAGTCCCCAGGAAATGGAAGCAGCCTAGATGTCCATCAACTGTTGAATGGATAATGAAAGTGTGGTACATATACAAAGTGGGATTTTACTCACTGTAAAGAATACGAAATTTACAGGTAAGTGGATAGAGCAGAAAATAATCAATTTGAGTGAAGCTACACAGACCCAGAATAGTACATGCCTCATTTTCTCACTAATATGTGAATCCTAAGATATGTGTGTTTTAAATTGAAGTACACATAGAAAGAAGGAATCAGTAAGGTCCATGGAGTAAATTTAAAGTGGGGGAGGGTATGATTCAACACCATTGGTATGATACAGAAAGACAATAATGTACCTGGAAAGGTTAAGTGGGATAAGGGATAGATGGTCAGGGAGGAGGTGAAGGTAGGGGAATGGATAACTAACACTAAAGACCTTTGAAATGGAACCCTCTACTGTAGGTTTCCTTAAAAAATTTAAAGGGCTTTACTCAATAATTGGTGAAAATGCTACTCCCAATACCATAGTATATAAAACACAAAAATTCCAGTGCTTTGTATAGGCTATTTCCTTTTGAATTGCTTGTCAATGGGACCCCACAGACCTCAACAGTTAATGTGATCCTTGCATAGTGCCCACTTGATGAGTGGGGACTTACTTGTACTTTCCACATAAAAGATATAGTACATCTTCCTAGTAAAAGAGTTACATATTCTTTGTTACATACAAAGATTGCAGATATTTAAACTAAAGAGCACAAATTCTGATATGAATAAGAAGAGTTTTTACCAATGTCAAACAGCCACCAGAATATCCCCTCACTTACTGATAGAAAGTGGATCCCTTCTAAAGAAAATAATGCAATATAGAATCGTCCTTAAACAAGGGCATAGCCAACCACTAACATCCTGTGAAATGCAGAGCCAAGTTGAACAATTGGGTCATTTAGAAGAGCTGACAGTCCTCAGACTGTCTCCTTGATCTTATCTAGCTACCATACCAACCTTATCTCAAGGTTCTTGGTGATTGTGAATAAGATACTAAGAGAAAAACTTACATAGAGTGTGTTTTGTTAAAAAAAAAAAAGTACAGATTGTGAACTGGTTCTTCTAGATGTAACTTCCAATCAGCCATGGGATCTTAGGAGCAAGCATTAGACACTCTACCATGCACTGTATTACTAAATAGTGATATTCAGTAGGTTATGACTATACCACCTTTTATTTTATGAGGTTCTCTACTTATGATGATTGAGGGGGTTGTATACCCAGCACTCTATGTTGGTAGAACAAGACAATAGAGGTTGTAAAGATAGAGTACAATGATACCACAAAATGAATGTCATTAAACCACTGACCTATACACTTACAATGGTGAAAATGATAAATTTCATCTTAAGGATATTTACCATAATTTTAAGAAAAGGATAATGAAGTTCAGCATGATAGTAGTGTAAACCGATAATCCCAGAACTTGGGAGTCTGAATTAGGAGGATCAAGGTTTGATGCTATCCTACAATGCATAGCAAGATCCTATCCCCAAATTAAGGAAGACATAACAAAATATTAGCATTTGTCTGAGGAAATAACTCACTCACAACATGCTCTAGGGTATTCATTGTACAAATATGAGGACCTGAATTCAATTGTCAGCACTCGGGTAAAAGCCAAACGGGAAGGCATGTACCTGTATGCCTTGGGAAGGCAGAGACAGGAGGATCCTTGGAACTAGCCAAATTGTGAGGGACTTTGTATTTAAAAACAAGGTGGAGAGCCACTGAAGATACCTAACATGATTTCAGGCCTCTATGTAATAGAAACGCAAATGCATAAACATGTACATAATGCGTTGGTATTAAACAATATAAACCTAAATATTCAAAACAAATTATTTTGTTGTCATCATAGATTATTCAAGAACCCTATTTAGAGATCCAAAATGAGGGTTAAGAATAGGCAACTACTTAGAACTGACCGGGCAGCCTCCTCCCTGAGGATTAGCTCATCATGCTGGAAAGAGCTGTACAAGCTGCCAAGGGGTGGGAGGTAAGCAGTCAACAATCCTACTCAGCAGAAATGCCAGAAACAACAATGATCAGAAGTGCAAAACATGTCAAAAGGTGCAACGGTATTCTAGGGGTAACTAACACCAATCCAATTGAACCTGAGGCCCTCTATCTAAATAGGACAAAATTCATGTCTGGAACTGTAACCTAGCCCACTACTTATGGCATGGAAGGGCCATAGATCTTAGAAGATAAACTACTACTCTTACTTTCCTAAACCAGTATGATTTCCAACTGCATTCTCCATACTTAACCTTATACTCAGGGATAAGTGTAGCTATCATCTTCATCAAGAAAGCATTTTTTTTTTTTTTTGCAGCAGCAGACACTATTACAGAAAGCTACAACTGCTCAAATGCAGAGAACAATTAACTGTAGAGTGCCCAGCCTCAGTTGATACTTCTACATTAAAACTCCTACATCTAAAACTAAGGGAAGATAACAGAAGAGAGACAAACACATTGTTAGAGTCAAAGTACCAGCACAGGACATCTGCTGAGATATAGTCCTTTTTATATGACAGGGAAGCTGTACCCAGGAAATCTCAACAATATGGTTGGCTAAACAAAACCTTAAAAAATGATACCAATTGACATGCCAGCATGGATCTGTAATTCTCACAGGGCTTCACCTCTAGAAGAGTTATATACAATTGATCATTGCTAGAAGGGAGAAAATCAGACTAATCCAGGTTCAAGCCCCATGACAGGTTAGCCAATACCAGCCCTAAATACATATAAGCAGCATTAGTTTCAGCAGACTGTATTTATACAATTATATACATATATGTTAACAAATATAATTTCAAAATAAGCTACGAATTTGAGAAGGAGGAATTGTTCGCAGGAGGAGAGACGGAAAGAAATACTATTACCATATTGAAAGACTTGAATTTTAAATTATGTTTTCAAATATCTGAGTATTCCTATAGGCTGCAGTTCTTTATAAGTACTACTAAGTTTATTGTATTATAGTCTTTACATATGAATTTTAGCTATCCAAATAATGGAGAGTGAAGATTGTTATAGGTATGTTTAAAATAATAATTCTGAAATTTCCCAGAGATACTGATTTGTTGCCCATGAATCTTAAAGAGTAATATGCCAGGAATTTCAAAACAATGAGACACTTGCTTTTTTCACTGTATGTTGCAATTCTAAAATGTACCATTGTTGAGGAACAAACATACTTTATTTTAAAAAGGAAAGAGAAAAAATAATAGGTAAATATACTACGTCAACCTCCATAATAAAATTTTTTCCCTGCTTGGGCTTGTTTTATGCTGCAGAAGCCACAAGACCTTTGAACAAGATTCTCCAGCCACTGTTTAACACCAAACCCAGCAGCCCACCTAATGCATCTGGATGAATTTTTAATTGAACTTAGCGTTTATTTAAATGACCAAAATACTGCGGTTATATCCAATGCCATCATTAAAAATATCCATTCCAAAATGAACCAGTCTAAAAATCTGTATACAGCAGAAACATCGTCCCCAATAGTCACTGATACACTAGCACAGCAGATTTCATTAGGCATGTATACTTCGAAACAACATTAAGTACTGTTGAAAAGTAACATATTTTAGCAATTAAACTTGGTGATTTGTTTTCACATTCTGAGACTCAGTCCATATGAAGAACTAATGCCACAAATCTTTGTTGCAAACACTGGGGATATTAGAAAATAAAATGTTTTCCCTCGCCGAGATACAAGCATATCCCAGATGATTTACAAAATGTGTCACTTATTGTGAGGAAACAAACACTTCAGTCCCTTGTATGTTGTACAGAATATTGTAAACTGGTCACAAAACTACTTCAGGCCAATACCTAAATGTCTATGCAGCTGTCTGATTTTATGAAGTCTCCCATTAGCTGTTATTTTTAACTTTTTCTTTTTTTGTTTTTTTGTTTTTCGAGACAGGGTTTCTCTGTGTAGCTTTGCGCCTTTCCTGGAACTCACTTGGTAGCCCAGGCTGGCCTCAAACTCACAGAGATCCGCCTGGCTCTGCCTCCCGAGTGCTGGGATTAAAGGCGTGCGCCACCACCGCCCGGCTTACTTTTAACTTTTTAAAAAACATTTATTTATTTATTATGTATACAGCATATATGACTGCAGGCCAGAAGAGGGCACCAGATCTCAGTACAGATGGTTGTGAGCCACCATGTGGTTGCTGGGAATTGAACTCAGGACCTCTGGAAGAGCAGTCAGTGCTCTTAACAGCTGAGTCATCTCTCCAGCCCTATTTTTAACTTTTATCTTTTCTTTATACTATTTTTATTGATTATTTGGAATTTCACATCATGAAACCAGAGCACACTCACTTCTCAGTCTTCCCTCTGACCCTATGGGCCTCCCCTTCAGAAAAAAAAAAAAAAAGGCCAATTTGTGCTGTGTTGCCCATATACTCACTGTAGAATGATCAAACTCCCAGTAGCCAGCCCCTTAAAGAAAACTGAGTCCTTTCCTACCCACACCCCAGTCAGAAGCCATTGGCTGTGAAGAGCTCCACTTCAGCATCTCTATTACAATTTTTAAGCATTCTCCTTGATTGCTTTATGTCTAGCTGCTAGTTTTTTGAAGGCTGGAGAAAGAGGTTGTTACAGAAGTCTTCTATGTCCCTCTTTCTCAGTTGTGAGTCTGCAGTCATCAGTATCATGGCAAAAGTAGCTCTGTTGTCCTTCACAATCACAGGGACATAATACACAGGGTTTCTGGCAAGAGCACAAACCACAGACATCCACATGGTCTCCAGTATCAGTATGTACTACTGACCTCAGTATGGTCTCCAGCGGCAAAACAGACCATGGACATCAAAACAGCCCCCTGCTACTGCATGGACCACAGACACCATCATAGCCCTCCAAAGCAGCACAGACCATAGACATCTAAATGGCCTATGGTGGTAACACAGGCCCACAGACATCAACATGGACCCCAGATGCAGTAGGACTACAGATTCAGACATGGCCCTTGGAAAGGAACATGAACCCAGACATCACCATGGCCTCACTTGGTGGCACAGGCCATTCACATCAAAATGCCCCCTGGAGGAAGCACGATCCACGAATATCAGCATGGCTTCAAGTGGTGACCCAGACCAAGAACATTTATCTGTATGGTAACTTGGGCCAGGGATATTAACATGGATGCTGTAGGACCACAAACATACACATGAACCTCTAGCGTCAACATGGCTTGGGGAAGCAGATTACAGATACCAACATGGCCTCCAAAGGTAGCATGGACCATAGAGGTCTTTGAAAATGTCCTATTCAGAAAATAAATCACTCTTCCTTTGGACATCTTCTCAGTTGCTCAGAACAGGGTGATTGTGCTGCTAGGAACTGTGTTCAGGGGCTGAGTCAGAGTGCAAGCTCCAGGCTACTGCATACCACCTCAATGACACTATTATGCTGTTACCATGCAGCTTCACAATCACCAATGTGATTTAGGTGTTGAGTCTGTGTTCAGAATCTTCTCAAAGAAAAGTAATCTCTAGTCATTGTTCTATTGGTATTTGTCTTTGCCCTTAAAAATATCTGCTATTTTTAAAGAGCTTATGTCATTTTAACCACTCTCTACATAGAATAGAAATATGTTTGCTAGGCACAGATAACTTCCCTCAGTCCATCCTTCTGCCAAATTTCATCCGAGCACCAATGTGCTCTTATGCTCTATGGATATCATATCCTATTGTTTCTTCTTCCTTTTTTTAATTATTTAAAACTTTAGTAGATGTACACATATGCACCCCTACTACCTTCCTCCACCTACCCTGTACCTCTCTCCAATGTATTCCCCTTTCTGATCTAAGTCTTCTCTTTTAAATAACCCAGTGAATCTACCTAGTGCTGCTCATATGTGCCAGGCTGTGGGTTTAGCCTTTGGTGCATGAGGAACTTGCCAGTGGCTACATCTCAAAGACAAGTGAGTCTCCCTCCTAACCAGCACCAACTGCCAATGCTTTCTTAGCTAGGTGTGGAGCCTTCAGATACCCTCCCCTGTCCATGCTGAAATTTTTAACTGGCTTGTTCTTGCTCAGGTCTTGTGCAAGTAACCACAGTTGCCTGGAGTTCATGGCGAAAGTCATGTCATGTCCAGAGAACAGCATTTCACAGGGCTCTTCCTCATGCTCCAGCTCTTACATTCTGCTCCCCCTCCCCCGATTCCATGATGTTCCCTGAGCCTTGGGAATGGGTGAATGCAGATGTCCTGTCTGGCTGATCACTCAGTTACTAACTCACAGCACTTAAACAGTTGGAGTCTTTGTATCATCCACTGCTCACTGACCTTCTTAAAAGGAAATAAACAATATGACCTGAGGCTAGGATACAAATTTCTATACTTCCAGTCAGAAGCTAATATTTGCTCAGCTCTGACATTTTTATGTCCTTAGTTTGTGAGTTCACATGAATATAATCCTAAGGACAATGCTTAGCTATTTATGAACTCTTAGATTTTTAGCTAAATTAAATCTCAGAAGCATTCATTTAAAAATATCTCCTATAATTGTTATTGATTTCATTATTTTTTACAAATATTTTGATTTTTTATTTAAAGATATGTATCTGTGTGCCTGTGGGAACATATGCTACATACATAGAGGTACTTATGGAAGTCAGGAAAAGTTTCCCCTATATTTGGAGTTTAAGGCCATGGTGAGCTGCCTGACATAGGTGCTGGGATCTGAACTTGGGTCCTCTGGAAGAGCAGCAAGTACTCTTAAACATTAAGATATTTCTCAAGCACCCTGATTTAATTTCATTATAACATAAGGTGTTTTGGAGAGAGGAAGGAAGTTCATAAGACTCAGGGAGTTGAAGATATTTATGACTTGGAAAGCTCAGAAAATTACACACTTCATGGGACTAATCCCTGAGATCTATCAGCAATGGGTAATTGGTAAAGAAGAGAAGACTCTTTAGTGGATCTGCCTTCAGAAGGTTGGGCAGGGAGCTCCATGATATAGCTTTTAAGAGTCATCACCCATGTTAGGATGGGCTTTTGGAGACACAAGTATCTTTCAACAACCTATGTTCTTGTAAGTATCCTCTTTCTCATCCTCATAAAAGTAAATGTGTTAAATTCATTGGTTCTCCAAGATAGATTTAGGTGGAATCAGTACTTTGATATCTTACTGACAACCTATATGAGGTCAATAGATATTGGTTCATGTCTCTCCAGGGAAAGTCGTTCAACCCAAGAGATACTCTCAACTATGCTACCTATAGACAGCACAAGCTCTCAGTTCTAAGGAGCAGTATATCCAAAGACAATCTATTTATGATGTTTACAGGTGTTTAAAAGGTCGGTTCCATGTTTTATATATCAAGATATGTGCATACACATTTAAGTGTATGTATCATTTTTATTAAATGCTAGAGATGGTAGCAAATTGTGTTCAGTTGTGAACTAAGCCATCTTGAGTTCAAACACATGCTGCCTTTTGATTTGACCTACTCTCAGGATCTGTGCACCTTACAAGCATTGGCTGCACACACGTTAGGAGATATTCTTCATGGGTCTAGAACTTTTTCTCTTCTGTATGAAGGGCATTCACTCATTGCCTTGATGTAGAGATATTGCAAAGTTGACCAAGAGGAGGAATCAGATTTGGTTCTCTCTGGGATAACAGACATTTTCTCTTTCTTCCTAGTAATATTTCAGGTGGTATAGAAAGTGTGTTTCTCTCTCAATATCTCAGAGAACACACTGGGTTCCTTACAAGCATCATAAGAATTCATTCTTATTCTTATTCTCTCTCCCTCTCCCTCTCCCTCTCCCTCTTCCTCTCCCTCTCCTCCCTCCTTCCCTCTCCATTTCCTTCTCCCTCTCTGTCGCCCTTTTCTTCCTTCTTCTCCCCTTCTCTCTCAGGCATTCCTTTCATAAGCTAGAAATTTTCCAGGTTCCAGCTGTCCCAGGCTCACTATATGTATAGTATGTATTAGGTCCTTCTCACACTGCCAAGAGGACCAGACAGGAAGGGCAACTGATGGGACAATTGAGCTTTGTACTCCCTGTTCTGCTGACAAACTACTTAATATATTTTAGTTCCTCACCTCCTCAATGCAAGTCCTCCCAGAAGCTGCCATACTGTGACCATTTTGGACCTCTATAAGCACTTATCAACATGCAGCCCTACTGTAGGCAGATAAAAGGAAATCAGTACAAGATTTGGCAATATCCCATTTACAGCTGGGAATGCTTCCTACATCAATAGGCATTATGTAATACAAGTTATAACATTCATACTGAGCAAGTTGTATGTACGTATTTAGAAATACATACATATATATATATATATATATATATGTAACAATAATTAAATAAAAGGGTCATGAATTTAAAAGAGAACAAGGGGTAGGGTATATGGAAGGGTTTGGAGGGAGGAAAGCGATGGAGAAAATGTAATTTATACTATAATCTCAAAAAAATTGAAATAAAATTGAAAATTTATGAAAAAATTAAGTTAAAAACAGTAGGCATTTTATTTATTGCTCTGTGTATCATTTATTTCTTACATCTTAGGAAATCTAATCTTTAAACTAAGTACTGTAAATAAGGATGGTTTATGGCACTTGGGAGCCCTTTAGAATACTCAGACTGAGTTGCATTTCAAGGATCCTGAAGGTTCTTCTTTTTGTTTTTGTTTTTTGTAATTTCTCTCACTATTGCCAGGACTCTTTCAGATATAAAGGGGAGCACATGCATATAAAAGTCACATATGGAGACTTTATTTGAGAAGAAAGAGCATGCAGACCCAACTCTCACTCTTTACTCCCTTCATCCTAGAGGATTTCTCTTGGCCTTTAGTATATCTGGTTGCAGATTTTACACTCTGTCCGAATAGGATAGAAAAGCTCCTTTCTGAAAGGAATGCTTTTAGGGACAGTTTGGAGAGGTAAACCTGTGACTCTTGAGTTTCATTTTTATATGAAATTGTGGTATCCAATCTGCATGATATGTGGGATCTCTTCAGCTTTCTAAGGGCAGAAGATATGTTACTGAGACAGCTACTAGCCCATGTCCCTTGAAATCACAGGACTCAGTACTTTTATACTGTTTATTTGTGTGTGTGTGTGTGTGTGTGTGTGTGTGTGTGTGTGTGTGTATTTGTGTGTGTGTGTATACAGTAGCATATATGTATAGGCCAGAAGACAATTTGCAGGATTCAGTTCTTTAGTTCTTTCTTTCAATCCTGTGGGTCCCAGAGATTGAATCTAGGTCATCAAGTTTCACCTTGATGAAGCACCTTCATATACAGAGACTCCTCACCAGCCCAGAAATTCCATATTTTTATAAAATTTAGTAACATGCATTTCTATTCAGTCTTGCTGATTAGTACATTTCTAACACTTATTGAGTTGATCAGTGGACTGAACACAGATCAGCAGGGGTATGTAAGCCCTTGAGAACAAGTGTGCATTCCGCTATTTCCTTCAAATTGACTGTATAGTCTGGGCCCCAAAGTAGAGATGGAAATTCAATGTAAGTTTTAATTCACGTGAACATGCTTCTTTTAAAGCTGCATTGACTTTGTATGCTTTACCTCACACTGTTTGCACATTTGCCAAGAGTTGATTCATACCCTGTGCAGTAATTGATTAATCCAACTATAAAATTAAATATCTGTTTGAGTACATCTTAGAAAGTAATTGCTTTCTCATAATGTATGTCATTACTGTAGTGTGGCATTAAGCATTGTCATTTAATAAAGGGATGCTGCCAACAATGTATTCTATTGCTCAGAGAGCAATAGAATATTTATAATTATCTCTGAGTTTGTTTCTACAAAGTCTTTGAAAATGTGTTATTTAATCTTCCTTTTTCTTTGAAAAACATGCTCTTGAATGATGCGTCTAAAGTTTTTGGCTCTTTACATTCAATTAGAACTAATCAAGTTAGTATTGATGAATATGATTCTGTGCTTGTTCTCAAAATCTCTACTTGGCTAAGTTTGTATTGGGCATTTATTCTACTCCTTTGAGGAAAATGGATTGTCAAAACTCAATGTAATTCAGTTTTCTGATGGTCATGATTGCATCTCTTATTCATCACAGTTTTGTTTGTCTATTTAGGTTTTGGTTTAGAGATAGGGTTTTCTAAGTTGCCCAGGATGGTGCCAAATTTGCAGTTTTCCTGGTTTGACTCAAATATCTGAGGTTGCAGATATTTTTAACATCCTGGCTGTTTGTTCCAGTTTTAAGTGGATTTTCTTGAAATCACTATGGTTACACTTGCTGGTAGATCTATATTCACATTTTTTCTACTCAAATTCTGTTCACAGTGAATATTAAGTATTTATTTATATTGTAGCATTGTTTTGCTGTTCTTATAATCACTCTATTATAGATATTATTTTTAGAACCTTTATTTATCTGGAGGAACTGTTAATAGAACACAATCTAATGGTAAAATGTAAAAAAGTAAAATTTCAATAAATGCAAATTAAAGCAAAACAATAGCAGGAAAACTGTCAAGAACATCCCTGCATTACTAAGAATATTCTATGGATAGAATTGATATTGAAGTATATTCCTAATGATTAAGAACATAATCATTAATAATAACAATTTCTGTGATACTATCTTAAGGTATAAGTTAATAAGTATACTAATAGGTTTCTTTCTTTCTTTTCTAAAGCCAAAAAAACTGTTAACAGTGGTTCATGAGCCATACTTTAAAACACTTTCTTCTCATTTATTTTTACTATAGCATTTACTACTCATTTAAAATATTCTCTTTTCTTCTTTCTTGTTTTGCTTTTATCATAGCATTTACTGCTCACTTATATAAATTGAGAGAAATTTGAAGCCACAAACTGAATGATTAAGTTTTACATCAAATAAATATTATGATACAAAGACCATTGACCCTAAACCCTCATATAGAGCCCATCCCTGATATAAGCAATGTTAGCAGTAAGAGTTAACTATATCATGCCTAACTGTTTATATTATTAAACAGATATTAACTGAATTCTGTGGACAAAACTTTCACAGGTCAGTTACATGTAATAACCCTGAGATTATCCAAAGAGGCTGAAAACATCTTATTTATTTCGGTGGCAGCTATGGACACTTTTGTTGTAATACTGAATTGTTTTTCTCCTAAGAAGTATTATAGACAATAATATGACAAAGTCCAGATATTTAGTGAACTTTTTTGAGGAAGAGTCAAACATAGTCATGTTAAGCGTGCCTCATCTCTCTATGGCATTACTTTGTACACTAACCCCCACCAAAGACGTGTAGCTGCAATGCAAAGATCTTCGTCTCCTGCTAGACACGTTTTGGAAGAAGCATTCCTTATGAAAAGCTCTGGACAGATTCTGAGTTTCTGAAAATGATAGAAGCAGGAACCTTTCCATTGGTTCTGTGTGGTAAAGATTTCTTTTATCAAGGTGTCTCCTGGCCACCTAAGCATTGGATGTATCGGATGGCTTGTAAGGACCACTACTTGGCCTGCTCACCATCTTACCTCCAGTGCTAGAATGATACTTGTCACAGGATATCATATCATATCATATCATATCATATCATATCATATCATATCATAAAGTTTGGCCATGAATACTTCAGCTCCTGTTCTCCAGAATCCTACTAAGGAAGTCTATAAAATTTAGACCAGCAGTGCAATATTTTTTAGATAATCTCCAGAGGACCTGCTAAAAAAAATTCAAATCATTGTCTTCTGGAAAAAATATGCTTGTATAAATCCATTTCTCTAACAAAATTAATGAATTGGCCCAACTGCATGAAGAAGCTCCTCTAGCTTACAGTTTTGGAGGCTGAAGTTCCCAAGACCTTCAGGTGTTGATAAGGGATCTCCTTGACTGATTCAGCTCATAGTGGATAGCAATGCTGAGAGATTATGTGTAAAAAAAAGATCATATCTCATGCAGAGGGCCAGAGAATGACAAGGATCCCTTTGTTCCTTACAAGAGTGTGACCACAATTAACCTAAGGATATTCTCTTATATTCTGCCATAATGCTCTAAAACATCTCTATACCACCAAACTTAAGACCAAGCTTCTGACACATGAAGTGATGTAAAAATATATTGACAGACATCTAAATCACAGCCATGTTCTTAATTCCAGAGTTCCAACTTATTAGATGATTTCCTTGGGTAGTGATGTTAGTGGTCTATGGCTCTCATCTTCTATCAGGACAATATCTGTTTAAATATATGAGTGGGAGGCTGAGAGATGTCTCAGCAAAGGAAGTGTTTGACATCTAAGCATGAGAACCACAGTTAATATCTCCAGCACCAACATAAAAGCCATCCCTGAAGAAAGGTGACTAGCTACACTGGTAGAAATCAGTGATCTCTATAGTCTGCCATAGACTCTGCCTCAAAAAAATATAAGGGGATAATAAAATTATGGATGATTATCAGCATCAACTTAGACTCCCACATGCACACACACACACACACACACATTCACACACACACACACACACTCACATGCACACTCACATGCACACTCACACAAACATATGAGACCATATCCATATGAACATACATATACACATGAGCTCTCACACACATTAACAACAATTTCTAGGATATGATTTCTTTCTGATAAACAGATGAAACAAGCCAGAATCATCAACAAGAGAAAAACTTGGAGGCACAATGAAGTAGAAAACCTCTTTTATATTGAGTCATTAATTAAATTGCCCACTACTAAAACATACATAAGCTCCTTCTCTTCTCTAAGAAAAAAAAAGCCAAAAAAATTTTCAGTTTCCATTGTGTGGATTTTTTAAAGAAATACCTTCCTGTAGTGTCCATGAAGTATTAAATTTTAATGCCACAGCAGTATCCTAATTTCTAAAAATCACTTCCAGAAACAGATTAAGGGCCCTGCAGGTGGGAAGCACATTATGACTTCCCTGGGAACACAGTGTGAGGACAAAATGGCAGACAAAAACATCTAGCTAATGGGAAGCACCCTCTTTCACATTTCTTAGCATCCAACTATGGAAGAAAATATAATTTAAAATTTTCAAAACTAATTTAATTTTAATTTTTAATTATCTGGTGTCGATCAAATCTCACAGTTAATTAACTTTTCACATTGGTCTACATCTCTTAATTATACGCTGTCACTCTATAGTAAAATTTAGCAGAACAGTACTGACTAATATAAAAATGTTAAGGCCAACTTCTATGACACGTTTAATGGATTTTATAATAAGATAAAAGCCTGATTGTAACCATTTGATACCAAATAATAAGATTCAAAAAATTGGCATTTCAGAAATTCTAAAATAAATTGTTATACTCATCCCTACCATATACATATACCTGAAATTGTTACTGGTTATAAAAAGGAAATTACTGCTGTTATAGTCATTCAATTTTGAAGTTCTTTGAAGACATGATTCACTTGTTGCTAGCCTTTGATTTCTCCTACCATAACTATCTAAATGTTTTCCATGACTATTTAACAGCTAAGAATATTATGGGAGTAACCAAACACTTTCTGATGGGTTATAAAGCTTACTCTATAAAATTGAACTCACAGCTGTATGGTTAACTATTACAAACTGCTGTGGGATGGTCTGTATGTCAAGTGTGTTGCTGATTCATCAATAAATAAATCACTGATTGGCCAGTGGCCAGGCAGGAAGTATAGGTGGGACAAGGAGGAAAATAAAGCTGGGAAGAGGAAGGCTGAGTCAGAGACACTGCCAGCCGCCATGATGACAAACAGCATGTGAAGATGCCGGTAAGCCACGAGCCACGTGGCAAGGTATAGATTAATAGAAATGGACTAATTTAAGCTGTAAGAACAGTTAGCAAGAAGCCTGCCACAGACATACAGTTTGTAAGCAATATAAGTCTCTGTGTTCACTTGGTCGGGTTTGAGCAGCTGTGGGACTGACAGGTGAGAGAGATTTGCCCTGACCGTGGGCCAGGCAGGAAAACTCTAGCTAAAACAAACATGGTTGGCTCCTAGATAATAACTTAATACTATTCTGCTAAATAGACATAATAACAACATGCCCCCTAAATTCTTATCTTTATACCCATAGGTAATTGCATCTATCAATCCTCATCAGAGAAGCTTCTTTTTGGCAATAGATGGTGGTCAGTAAATATTAACGTCCAATCAACTCTTATTGCACAGAATAAGAGTCTGTAGAGTGCTCAGATCTAAATGAGACATCAATATTGCATTCTCTTTCTATCTAAGGTTTAGGGATCGTCAAGGAAGAGAAGAAAGAAAGATTGTGAGAGCCAGAGGCCATGGCTATCTGTGGGAAAACTGTTTTTTCAGACATGACGACAACATAGTTGCACACACGAACTCACAACAGCTGAGACTGGATGCACAACTCTTGGGCTACCCAAACCCCATCATGGATGGTGGGGCCTCACCAAGTCCTCAAGTCCCACCTCTATCTGAGCAGCTCTTGGCAGCTAAGAGCTTCTGGAAGAGGAAGAGTCACTTGTCTTCAGGAATATGGACAAGGCTACCCATTCTCAAGTAGATGGTCCCACATCTGTGAACACACAGGCCACACTAGAAGGGTTCAGTGGGTATTATGTTTTTAAAGAGAGAATACTTGAAGTTGGGTAGGAAAAGTGGAGTGGATAGGGTAGGTATTGAATAGGAGGACTGTGGACTAGATTGGTTTCAAACACATATGTACGTGTGTATATATTGAACAAAATATTTAAAAATAATGATTTCTTCTGACAACAATTTCTATGGTTTTAAATGTAAATCTCAGGATTCCCATGTGACTACAAAAATATCAAACAAACAACAACAAAAACCTAATGATTTAAATGAAGGATGGACTCCTTCTTTATATAGTAAAGGTTTGATCATGTGATATATGCAGGATTTTAGAAATGTTTAATCAAGCCTAAATGGTTAAATATAGTCAAATTAAGTAACCTATATATCACAAGATTTCCCAACAAGTTTTTCCCAGAAATTTGTATGATAAATGAAGATAGGTATTATCTTGCTATATAGCAGAAAGGACCTGGATTGCTCCCATACTTTCATTTTGATTCTCTGGTAAGTCAGTGCCTAGATGCAGAATTCAACCCCCAGTTGTCTCATTTTCATAGCTTGTAAAATGAAAGATTTCTAGAACTAAAATAGACTTGAAGGACTATCTGGGCCAACAGAAGAACCTAGCAAATACAGGCCAAAGATGTTTCAAGTATCATGTTATCTCATTGGTTATCATTGAATTTACTCTTACTGGATTTTGAATGAACCCAAAATTATGAATCAATTTGAGTTTTAATGTAATTCCATCAACTTTTATTTCTACATATGACATAAATTTATTGAGTTTTACTGGCCTACTAGAATGATAGCAATGGCTAAAACTACTTTATAAATAGAATTTATTGAGATCTCCAAAATACACTAGACATAAAAAGATCAAATAACACTGAAAATTAATCATGAATATTATTTTAAATGCTTCTTAATTTATGTATTTTACTTTAAGTTATTTAAACTTTGTTATAAAATGTTGAATATTAAAAGAAAAATCACAAACAAAAGTTACCTAGACTCAAAGACTACCCAACACAATGACTTTCTATATTATCAAATTGGCATTTGAGACAGAAGCTACGGAGCTGCACATTGGATTTCAAATTTTCCCAACTGAAAACTTTTTATTCACTCATCCACCATCAAAAATGAAAAATCCAGGACAGATATGTCCTTCTTCACACCTTCGTAACATGTTCATTACCTACATTTGGCCCTTCTTCCTCCAATATTTAGCCTTCTTTTTCTCTTTATGCTGTACCCCTGTGTACATTTGCAGACACACACACACACACACACACACACACACACACACACACACACACACACACAGCTCAGAAGTAAAGAGTGCTCTTTGCTCCTCCAGAAGTCCTGACTTCAGTCCCCAGCTCCCAGGTCAGACAGTATATAATGACCTGTAACTACAACTCCAGGGAATCTGACACCCTCACCTGGCCTTCAGAGTCACTTGCACACATGTGCACATGCACCCACACATAAATGAACAATAAAATTAATCATATGCATGTAAGTTTGTGCATGTTTTATTGGCTAGATTTTGCATATGAGGAAGAGTATGTGTTTAGTATGTGGGTTTTTTTTGAGATTTTGTAATCTCACTTAGTATTACATATTCTAAGTCCATCTATTTTCCTGGAAATCTTGTGATTACGTATTTCTTTAGAGCTGAATAGTATTCATACAGATTGTAACAGGCTCCAGGCCATAGCACAACAGACACCGTGTTAGAGGTACCATTCTGACCTTAAAACCCACGATGTCAGCCCTCAACACCTGCCACAATGGAAAGAAAGACCTACAGGGAGGACTTCCGGAGAAGCCTCCAAGGAAAATGTCGGGAAAGGTGTTATCCTTGCTGCTGGCTTCTGCAGTTCCACTTCCTGATAACTGAAGTGTGCCAACCAGGATATGTTTTTTTGTGCATAAAAGACAAAGAGCTAGAGGCCTTGGTGCTGCCTGATTTGGGCAAGTTCCCAGACAGCTACCAGCAGGCAGTAATAACTTTCTTTTTGGCTATAAGAGTGTCAGTGGGGTGATCTCTGATGGCCTTACCTTGCAAATATTACCTTGAATACACACACACACACACACACACACACACACACACACACACACGTATATGCACCAAATTTTTATTACATTCATCTCTTGATAGACAACTAGATTTAATCCAATTCTTTTGCAATAGTGAATAAATTGCCAGAGGTCAATACATTGATAAATCCTCTGACTGACAAATATCAACAATGATGCTTTGAATTATATTAATGTTTAATTGCCACTATTTGTTACTTCCTTAATAATAATTATTATAACTTCAGTGCTACCATTTGACTTGAAGCTGGTTGTATCTTTCATTGACAATGGTCATTATTAATACAAATGCATTTCCCCCACCAAAAAAAATTCTCTGTAACCATACAGTTTGGAGGTTCAGATACTTATTTTCCATACTTTAATTAAAATGGTTAATTTTATACTGTCTTGTTATATCTTATTAGTTCTATACTAAGACCATATATAATTTAATAATCTGCAATGTATTATTGAAACAAAAACGGTGGTTCCCTTAAACTGGAATCTTACATTTACTGCATCAAAATAAAAAATAAGTATAAAACATGATTTAAAAAATACATAAAATTTTCTTTAGCAATGTATTAAATACAATTCAGCAGCTCAGCAATATTTTAGATGTGAACTATTACTTGGCACTTTTAAACAATCATATGGCTTATTTCCTCTTCAAGGTTAAGCCGGTATTATAACAGGGTTATAGCATCTTTTCTTCCACATAGAGGGCTATTATTAAAACAAGAAGATGCATGAAAACAGATGGTGACTGACAGATAACGATTTAGAAAGCTACTCTCCTAGTTAATATTCACAAACATTATGAAGAGAGATAAATAGAAAAATCATCACAGTGTACACATCTTCCTAGTAAGAAGCTATGTATAACTGAAGAGAAAAGGGATCTTTCCTGCTTTGCTTTGTTCTGAACACAGGACCTAGCTGTGTAACCCTGGTTGTCCTGGAACATGCTATGTAGATCATGCTGATGTTGAACTCATAGAGAACTGCCTTCCTCTGTCTCCATGGTATGGATTAAAGGTGTACACCACCAAGACTGACAAATAACATTTTCTCACGCTTGCATTCTTTTCTAGTCCTAAAACAGTCTGATTCCACCTTCAAATCTGAATACTAGATTTAAATCATCCCTAGAATACACGTGCCAAACAGTGACAATGAAACCAAAAAAAAAAAAAAAAAAAAAGAATGATAGTTACTAAATGGCCAGCATCACACATAAAACCTAAGTCCATACTTTAATGGCATCATAAAATAGCATACATCTCCATTTGGATTCATAATGTGACTTTAGGTGTTTATAACTACAATGAAGCCATAAAATCAGCTCTTAAATATAGCAAACGACAAAGCAATAAAATTAAAGTGCCATATATTAATCTAGAGGAATAATTTTCTCCTTTCTCTTTCTCCTTCGGTGAGCAAGGAAAATAGAAATAGTGAATGTAACTAATTCCTGCACAAGGATCATTAGGCCCCTTTCAGCATACCATGGGCCCGATATGCTCTGAATATGCTATATTAATATTTTCCTAAAACACTCATTTCATAAGCACAGGAGATGTATGGAAAAATACTCAGAAAGAGACTAAATTAATAAAGTGACCTTCTGAGGAGACATAAGAGTATGGGCATTTAGAACTGTACTGGAGCCACAATTCCAGTAGTAAGCATATCGGGATGCTGAGTAAATAATATTTTCATCTTACTTTTCCCATCAGTGAATTGAGAGCAGAAATATGATGTCATCTAACCTCACAATATGTACCACAACTGAAAGAGAAAGGCACAATATTTAAAGGCTAAAGCTCTAAGCAAATAGAAATATATTTCCTGGAAGCCTTATCATGCGAATATGAGCAGCAGATTCAAATAAAATGAGAAATGACTGCTAGGAAACACCTCACATCCCAGTAGAACATTTTTTATGGATTTTTAACAATCCCATTCAGATAACTGATTTATGTGTGCTTAATTTGATCGTATGTTCTAAATCCAATAGCCCACACCTAGCAAGAGGACATTGAGAGTATTTAACAAGCTTACAATGTCTCAGAAGTAAACACCTGTGAAATTTGCTTCACTTACTTCCCAAATATTTCCATTTCGTACATCTTCACCACATTGCTCGGTTTTAGACAGCTGCTTTTTGCACAGCTTCTACAATACATTTCTAGCTGGTGTTGAAGTCCACGTTCCTGCTTTGTTTTGTAAGTGTGTCTAGTGTATTATTAGCACAACCACATGTGTAGAGTGGACATAAGAACATCTTTGCTCACTGTTAAAAGTTTGAACAATCCCCTGATATGCTGAGAATAACACCTCTTGGTTGGTGTTGGCGTGTGTGTGTGTGTGTGTGTGTGTGTGTGTGTGTGTGTGTGTGTGTGTTCTGGCACCTATGTATGCCTCCATTCTTCTACCCATTAGACAATACCCCAAACTCAAGCAGAAGCAAAATGCTAAGGGATTTATGAAGGCTGCTGACTTTTTCGCCTCTGTGCCTGTGTTCTTGAGCCTTGTGTCTGGGACTTTCCCGCCAATACTCAGCAGCCTTTAGTGTTGTTTGTTTGAAGGATCAGTTACTTTCTCTAAGACCTTCCTACGTGATTAGCTTCCAAGAACCATGCTTCCTGTGTGCTCCTGGGAATAGTATATTGCACTTACTAAGTTATTATTTACTGTCTGTCTGTCTGTCTGTCTGTGTCTTCCCATATAGTGATTTGTTCAGCTTTGTATTTCTGGCTCTGAATGTTTGTATTATTTCTTGACTAGATATTTATAAGACATTATTGTGAACATTAGTTATTCTGAGGTGTCTTACAAAGGAGCTATCAAGGATGACACCATCTTAATGTGATCCAAGTAACTCAGAAAGTACCAAGAATTTACTTCTGCACAATTAAATTTAGCTTCTGAGTTCTACCATGTGGCAAATGTCTTGTATTTGTTCTGTGCATATACATTTTGCATAACAAAGTCATATCTGTTTTTCTGCCAAGGTATAGTTCAATAATGCATTTCTTTGTTCATAGTCCCATTGCTACCATGACCTATTGTTAGACCAAGAAATATTTAATTGTTTGTAAACTGAATTTCTTTTACAATACGAGAAAAAAAATCATGTTTTCTTGTTAATTTCTTGAAAAGTTGAATATATTCTACAATCCAAATACTGAGTTTATACTAACAGAACAAATCAGGACAAAGTCTTAAGTTTAAAATCTTTGTAGCCTCTTAAGAGCAAAGAAAAGGCAAGAATTGCTGAGGTGACTCCGAGTAAAGACACTTGCCACCGAGTCTGATGAGCTGAGGCTGCTGCCTAGAGCACACATGGTGGAGAACTGGCTCTGCAAATGACCCTCTTAGGAGCTCTCACCCTTGCCTTGGAACACACACACACACACACACACACACACACACACACACACACACACACACTCATACACACGCATACATACATACATACACACACACACACACACACACACACACACACTCATACACACGCATACATACATACATACATACACACATACACACACACACACACACACTCATACACACGCATACATATACACACACACACACACACACACACACGTGCACACACACTCATACACACACACACTCATACACACGCATACATACATACATACACACATACACACACTCATACACACACACACTCACACACACACTCATACACACGCACACGCACACACACACGCATACACACGCACACACACACTCATACACACACACTCATACACACGCATACATACATACATACACACACACACTCATACACACGCACACGCACACACACACACGCACACACACACGCATACACACACACACACTCATACACACACATACATACATACATACACACATACACACACGCACACGCGCACACACACATGCATACACACGCACACACACACACACACACACTCATACACACGCATACATATATACACACACACACACACACACACACACACACACGCACACACGCTACTGTAATAAAAATGATTTAAATTTTATTCAAAGGAAACAAACAACCAAAATAGGTAGTCTCAAATAGATGGTGTTCTAGGGACCGGCTGGAAGGTGGTTTGGGTGGGCGATTCTGTGAAGGAGACAGATGACCGTCCCCAGTGGGAGGATTCCAGAAAGAAGGAACAGCTGAGGAAAGGTCGTGAGGAAGGAGACCGAGCGGAAGGAAAGGTAGCACAGCATGGCAGGGAGAGCTGGCCAGAGGAAGGAGTGTGAAAGGAGAGTGTCACTGAGTCAGTTCACGTTGGCTTCACACTTGGATATCAGAGCCTGGAAACTTCCAGGCGTGAAATCTGACTTGTGTTCTTAAAGATGCCGTGTAGAAAACGGATTTGAGGGGATAAGGACTGGGAGCTAATAGTAGTTGTGCAACTAGGATACACACGATGTCTGGAATGGGAGAACAGTGGTGAAGTGGGAGGCAGAACTGGGAGGGTTTGTTCAAGGTAGCATGTGAGGAGAAAGGGAGGGAGAGTACCCCAGGAACAGCCTCATGGGTTTTGGTTTACATTATCACCACAGTGGAAAAGGATAGGAAGGAACAAATCATGGCACAAAAATGCAGAATTTTGTTTGTGAAAAGACTGGTTTGAATTTAGTGACCAATTTCGCAGTTTAAAGTAGAATTGAATATGTTTGCTATGAGTACGACCTGTGGAGATATGGAATTGGCTTAAGCAGTTTTGGGGACTGGTGTATCCACAACCTGATGGGGGAGATCAGTGTCCAGTAGATAATGAAAACCTCAGCTGCTGCCTTAATTCCTTCTTACTCCAGGGATGTCCTGTTAGAAATTGCAACTGACATACTCAAAGTCCAATTTCAATATTAATTGCATGAAAAGATCTTCATAAAAACATCTGGAAAAATATTGGTCAAATTTCTATGTACTGGGACCCAACCAGATGGACATATAAAATTCAATATCATTGGAGATTTTTGAAAATAGAAAGAGATTCATTTTGTTTTCAACCTGGACTTCATGATCAAATAAAGACCTGTAGGTATATTTATTTCAACTATAAGGAGTTAATATGTATGAGGATATAGACCTGGTCATTGTTTTTATAATTTTAAAGTTACTATTTCTTTATGCTATTTTAATCATCATTCTACCCCATGTGTTATAATTATATTGATGCTATTATAATTATTTTGATGTAGTGTTTTTTCATATATATATATGTATGTATTGAACAGATTTTTATTCTCTCTGTATATAGGTGTGGCTGGTGGGTACTAAAGAAAAGAAGCTGTGCCATGAAGTTATCATTAAATTATAAATTTACAAGCTACCATATCCTAAACAAAAGATGAATCTTTTGATAATTCCCCATCTCAAGAATGTTTAAAAGCATAATTCAATAAATCAACATGGAGCAGTTGTCAAATCAAAAAAACTTTCTCACTCATAAAATGACATTTTCCAGAAGATTAATGGAATGGAATCCATTATGTTAAGCTAAATAAGTCAGTCTTAAGAAGACAAACACCGTATGTTTTATCTCATAGAAAGACCCTAGGTTTTAAATTGTGTGTGTGTGTGTGTGTGTGTGTGTGTGTGTGTGTGTGTGTGTGTGTGAGTCAAACTAGAAAATAGGAGCATAAGAGGGGGAAAGGAGATCTACAAGGAGAGTGGGGAGGGAAAAAGAGAAGAGAATGGGATACATGAGACACAAAGGCAGACAGGGTCATTGCAGGAGGACAGCCAAAAGAGGAGGAGCAGGGGGGAAATCAGTAAGAAGAGATTACAAACGTGCCGTGATGAAACTCACTGTTTTGCTATTTTGTTTACTAAGCTAATGAAACACTTTTCAAAAAATTGTTTGTATGCAGCCTTGAAATATTATATATAAATGGACACTAAGTGTAACTAAAAGTAACACTAAATGGACTAAAAGATGGATGGATGGATGGATAGATGGATGGATGGATGGATAGATGGATGGATGGGTGGGTGGACAGATGGACAGATGGACAGATAGATGGATGATTGATAGATAGATAGATAGATAAATAGATAGATAGATAGATAGATAGATAGATAGATAGATAGATGGATAGATAGATGGATGGATAGGTGATAGATGACAGATACTTAAATAGAATATTATTAAAAATCTTTTATTTAATCTTCCTTATACTAAAAGAAATTAGGTTCCTTAATTGTGTGGAGACATCTGAATCCTAAAATGCAGGAGAAAATCCTATTCTATAAATGTGAGATTAAATTTTTATTGCTCCTAGTTAAGCTTACAGGTCCCAAAGGAAATTACCTTCTGATGAAACTAGGTGAGGCTGGAGGCAGAGGGTGTCACTGCAGAGACAGTGCTCCATTTTATGCCCTGAACCATCTTTTGATGCCTCCAACATCACCTCTGACTTTCTTTTCACAGCCTCAACTATTCAGTTTTCTGACATTTGTTTTAGCACACATTTTTGGGATTGCAGGGTTTCTGAATCACACAAGGATCTTGTAGATTTTTTTTTTTTTTTTTTTTGGTTTTTCGAGACAGGGTTTCTCTGTGTAGCTTTGCGCCTTTCCTGGAACTCGCTTTGGAGACCAGGCTGGCCTCGAACTCACAGAGATCCGCCTGGCTCTGCCTCCCGAGTGCTGGGATTAAAGGCGTGTGCCACCACCGCCCGGCGTAGATTTTATTATACACCAAGTTTTCTGACTCAGAGTGGTGAGGTCTAACTGGGTCATTGCTAAGGAACAGTGAGTGACACATCAAATGTCCATTTTCACTGGCAAGGCTCACTCTGCACTCACAGTGAAACGCCCGAGACTAAAGGCATAGTGCACAGCACTCTCCCTTTGCCTGTCTTGAAGGACAAATGGTGATGTCACGGTTATTAAAAATGGGTCCCCAGGTTTGAAGTCAACAGAGAAACACTGCTCCTCTTTTCTTTTTTTAAATATAATTGCATCACTCCC
This sequence comes from Peromyscus californicus insignis, assembly GCF_007827085.1. Taxonomy (NCBI): domain Eukaryota; kingdom Metazoa; phylum Chordata; class Mammalia; order Rodentia; family Cricetidae; genus Peromyscus; species Peromyscus californicus. Next base: position 55,005,630 of record NW_026294534.1, on the reverse strand, counting down.
CCTTCTCCTCTTTCCTCTAGTCTCTTCATGTATCCTTCCCAAGCCCACCCCCTCTCAGCTACTCATCTCCCTCTCTTATTGTTATTGGTGCACAAATATTTTCTCTCTGCAGTGACACTCACAGCCTCACCCAGCTTCATCAGAAGATAATTTCCTCTAGGACTTGTAAACTTAAACAGGAACATTAAAAATTTAATCTCACATTTGCAGCATGGGATCTCTCCTGACATTTTAGTATCGGTATCTCCACACAATTAAGGAACCTAATTTCGTTTAGTGTAGGGAAGGTTAAATAAAATAGTATTCAATTATTTTTAAACTAAAATGATCCAAATAACACGATCGTTTTCTTTGATTGTATATGTTAACTTTCATTTAGTGCTTTAGTGTATTCCGTCTGTTAATTTCATGACTTAAAACTTGTTTTCATTTTCATTTATCTGTCTCTGTGTGAGTGTATGCTTGTGTTCTCTCTCTTCTCTCCCCCTCTCTCTCTCCCTCCTCTCTCTCTCTCTCTCTCTCTCTGTGCGCGCACGTGTGTGTGTGTGTGTGTGTGTGTGTGTGTGTGTGTGTGTGTGTGTGTGTGTGTGTGTGTGAGTGTGGAGGCCAGAAGAGGATATTGGATCTTCTAGAAATGAGGTCACCAGTGGTTCTAAGTTGCCATGTGGCTGCTGGGAACTGAACTATGGTCCTCTACAAGAACAATAGATATTTAACTACTGAGCCCTAATAATTAAAAAATGTTACATTGCTGTTTTAATCTTGTGTAAACACATTATTCTTAATCTTGTAAAATCAGTATGTAAAAATTAACTTTGTTGTTATTCATTAAAGAAACAAATTAAAAACTTGTAAATGCTTGCTCCAATTTTTAGTACTTAACACTGATAAAAACCACTTTAGTATTCCCCAAACTGAACAAGTAACTTTAGCTTCTTATATTATGACTTGGAGAATTCAAAGCATTTAATAATATGGTCACTTTTCTTGGGTTCACTTGCAAATAAAAACAACATTTTTTCACAGTGTGTTGTCAAGCATTGCATGGTAGAACCAGGGCTTGATTCCTGCTATCTGTCTCCAGTGGGAAAACCTCTAGTCTACATTGCTGTGTGGGAAAATGAATGGACATGGAAAAGGTTCCCTACCTGTCTTTTGCTGATTATGCAATTAAATCAAGACATTAGCTGTCAGAATGCCACAGAGCTGTAGTCCTCTACTTTGGAAGCAGATGGAGGAGGGTCAAGGACACCTGGGGCCCTTTGTGAGACCCTGTCTTAAAAAGAATCTCACATGTGTGAGTCCTAGATTTTATATAGGTCCATATAATTGTGTGTGTGTGTGTGTGTGTGTGAAAGTATATGTGTGAATGTGTGTGTTTACCACAGTAAAGTTCAAGTAAAACTATCTACAGGGACTAATAGGAGAGAGGTGTTGGAAAGTAGAGAGAAAAGAGAGGGTGGGGGAAATGTGAGGAGGAAATGTGTTCAGCATTTGAAATCTTAAAATAAAAACAAAGATGACAGGAAAGGATAATTTCTTATTTTCCTTGAAGTATTTCCTAAGATTTGAAAACATTTCTCTGATCTCATTGCTTTGGCTAGCCAATGGTGAGCCAGGATTACACTTAAGGATTTTTGCTTTGTTCGAGGCAGGGTCTCCTATAGCCCAGACTAGCCTCTAATTTACTATGTACCTAGGCTGGCCTTGAATTTCTGACCCCCTTGTTTTTTCTTTCATTCAAGTTAGTTCTTTGTTAGCTTGACGTAGTCTGGAATCATCTGGGAAGAGGAACCTTCAATTAAGAAAAATGACTCCATTTTGCTATGCCAATGTCTGTAGGGCATTTTCTTGATTAATGATTGATGTGGAAGGACCCACTGTGGACAGTCTCAACCCCAAGAATGTGGCCCTAGATTTTACAAAGAAAGCAAGCTGAGCTTGCCAGAGTCTGAGAGTCAAGGATGGGCAACTTTCTTCTTGATAGCTTCCAGCCTAAGACAGAGTATGCTTGATGGAAAGCATGTCTCCATGATGGGTAATAGAAGAAATAATCAGGGAGAATGACCTAAGACAGACCTCAGTCTATCTGAGGGGTTCTTTAAAAAATTAAGAGGAGGGACCTTTGGGAGCCCACAAAAGCTTCCCAGTGAGATCTGTGCTTGCTTTACACAGCAGGGCTGTATTAGGGAATGGCTTGACCATGTGCATGGTCAACAGGTGTTTGCAATGGTCTGCACTTGGCTGTACTGGGGGGGGGCATCTTTAGCTTCACCCCTTAGCATTCCTTTAAAAGCCCTTTAGAAGAAACAGAAGGGGATTGTGGGTTTTGACCTAGGCCCTCCTGTGCTTTCTCTTGTTTTTAACCATCTCTTTCCTCTATATTTCTATCTAAATATTTCTCACTTCTCCCTCCTCAAGAGTATCCTGGGGGAGGGAGTGGGAGCTGGTCTCCCTCACTAGAAGCAACAGATCCATCTACATCACAACTCCTGCACCTAAGGTTCAGAGAACATCGTGGATGTGGGAGAAGAACGATTATAAGAGCCAAAGGCAAAGTATATCTTCTGTAAGATTCTGTTTCCTAGAAGAAGCTACACCTATGAAGACTCAACATCACACCTACTTCAACAAGACCCAAACAAAGGTGACACCAACTGACATGCTAACATAGAAGGAGGACGTCTTGCAGGACACTAACCCAAGACAAATAACTGTAGGCAAGTAAATGCTGGGAGGGGGAGAAAGAGGCTTCCCCAGAAGAAGGCTTCCAATTGGTATCCACTACCAACTGGTTAGCACTGAAATTATAAACATAGTAACAATTAAATGAAATGAGGACAAAGGCTATGAATTGAAAGAGAACAAGGCAGGGATACATAGACGCGTGTAAAGAAGGAAAGGGAAAAGGTAAATGATGGGGGAATGTCTTTTTGTACACTGTGAAAATATGCTGCTCTGATTGGTAGACAAACAAAGCTGCTTGGCCAATGGTGAGGCAGAATAGGGTTAGGCAGGACATTCTAACTAGAGAGGAGGAAGGAGAAAGGAGAACAGAGAGGACACTGCCAGCCACTGCCAGGAGAAGCAAGATGTAAAGGTAAGGCACAAGCCATGTGGCAAAGTACAGATTTATAGAAATGGGTTAATTTAAGATGTAAGATCTCGCTAGCAAGAAGCCTGAGCCATGGCTATGCAGTTATAAATAATATTAGACCTCTGTGTGTTCATTTGGGTCTGAGCAGCTGCGGCTGTGGGACTGTGGGATCCGGGTGGGACCAGGAAAACTCCAGCAGCAGGTAAATGATGTAAAGTATTTAATTTTAAGTAAAAAATTCTAAATGTGTATTTCAGAATCCTTAGGTTTATCAGTCTCTAATCTCAGAAAGAGCATAAGCCCCAGGTAAAGCCTCATGACTTTTCATTCTGAGACTTTTGACAGCTAGGGCTGGAACATGGACATGCACAAGCATCCACTCTGGGTTATAAGCAATCTGTGTTACCAAGGAAAATGAGTGTGTTGATTAAGAGGCATCACATCTTATCTTAAAGGATGCCATAGATCAAAAACTTCTAAGTAGCCTGCCATGCAGAAGACCCAGTGTTAGGACAAAAATATCCTTGGACAATATGCAATGACCAAACCACAAATCAAGAAACCTTTAATCATTCAATGCCCTTATTTCATCCAATTATATAAATATAGTATTACAAATTGCTTTTCTCCCTTCTTTGAATCACTGCCTTTTTCTCTAAAACCAATAGTCTTCAATTAACATATATGTGTATAATTAGAATATTTCACTGGTTTAAAAGGTATCTCTTAATTACTGAGTGACATCTAGAAGCAAAATTCAATCTCATGGAATTGTGAATGACTTAGAATTAATAATGAAGAGAAGCCAAATTAAAATGAAAAATGCATTAAAAATCACAGTGGAAAAAATAATAATTAGATCTTATTGGATCTGAAAGGGGATATTTGGAAAAAAAATTTTATTAGACAAGTTGCAGAGAATTCAATGTTTCTTACTTTTTTCTTGAAAGTTATGCTTCTTGAATAATGCAAAAGGATCTGTTGTCTTATTTCACCATGTAAAGAAAAGTCACTACCACACCACACTGGTTACCATCTGGAGCAGTGATTAGAAAGAGGCAAGAAAATAAATAAGCTAAATGATCAATGAAAAAAACCTTTTCTCTACATGGAAGAGAGGTTGTACAATTTACCAGCACCTGTGAAGAGGAGGAGGAAGAAATGGCTTGAAGCTATAGAACATTTTAAAGCAAAATCTCACCTCCTTGTACTAAGGAGATTGCTTCAATGCTGCTTGACATCCCATTGATAATAAAGATAAGACCAAGTAAAGCACCTTTAATGCTGTGCAAAGAATTGAAAATAAAATGAAAATTAAAGCTAAACATACCTAAGGGAATATAAAAAGTAAAAAAACCTGAATTTTTCAAATATCATGTTTAATAAATGATAAGGTTTTTTTCCCCTATGAATGTTGTCCTAACAGAAATACATTTGGGGGGATGAACCTTGACTCATCCTTTTTCATCCACACAAAAAATATTTTGCAGGTGATCATAGATTTAAACGGAAGGGCTAAAGTTATGTGGTTGTTAAAGAAAATGAACAAAATGTCCTTGCAATTGACTCTTCTTATAGTCAGATATGGAATAATTGGTCTTGATTTTTAAGAAAACTAGTGCTGGGGATTATGGCTTCTTCCCAAATTCAAATTAAGCACCATGAGATCTATGTCTGTATGGATAGAGAATGGGTGCAGTGAGTGGACCAGACACGGTGGTTATATTTAACTATAAATCAGAAGATCCCAGAAGCTACAAAGATGGTAGAAATTCAACACAGGAAAAAGAAAGAATGATGGGCAATAAGTGGGCACCTCCATGCAGTGAAACCTGAGAGATGAAGACCAGGGCCCAGAGTAGGTAGAGGAATGGTGCTTGGATATTGGGAAGAAAGCTAAGAACTTTCCTCTGCAGAACTGCAGGAGTTAGGGACCACATCCAACTGATAGCATTCATGACGGTGTACGGTCACTTGCCCACTTGCTTTTAGCTGAGTTCAGCCCTTTCCTGGTCTATTTTCTTATCCCCAAAACTTGAAACTCATATCAAATATATTTTCTAGACCTTCTGTTTTATGGCTATTGGTTTTCTACTAATGGGAAGTTTGAGAAGGAAGCAACAGGAGAGAAGAGTAGGGTCTCTTTTCCCACTGCTTGTAGGGTATTTCTATTAGCAAGGCTGTTAACTGTATGTGTGACCAGAGACTCCAGTTGCCTTTGTGGTTTCTAGAGAGACCCAGTGGATAAGGCCAGAGACTCCAGTTGCCTTTGCAATTTCTAGAGAGAACCAGTGGATACGGCCATGGGAAAACAATAGAAGGCAATATGGGGAAAGAAAAAGACTATGGTGTATTATATGTAAGTATGAAATGCCAGGATGAAACTCATTATTTTGTACAATTAGCATATGCTATAGAATATAAATCTAATCATAACAGATAAAAATGAAGAAAAACATGACTTCTGTGAGTTGTCATTACAAGGTCCCTATCATCAATGAGGACGCTGAGGACTCAATTTTGTTTGTGGTCATTGGCATAGTAACTGTCTCCAAGGAGACAGCAAACCTAAACTGCCATCCTGTGTCTCTAAGGAAAGAAGTGTGTCACCTAGGACACGGGCATTTGATCTCAGAAAAGCATTTGCTATGACCCGCCACCACTTCATCTCATTCCACCTTCTCTGCAATAACACCTTCAGTAATAATGCTGGAAGCTGACTCATTTGTTTAAAATTTTTTTTCTTCAAAAATACATCTTTTAGAAGAACTGTCAGATAGCCAAAGGAAGAAAAACACACATGCAGTTACAGCTCTTTATTCTAAATGTCTTGGAAAACACCATTGTTAAACACTCCTTTGAATCTGAAAGTCTCATTAATACTCATTAAATCTCCTGATTTCAGGTGAAAGAGTTTACAATTCTAATAAGGAACAAGGAGGGGGAGAGAGCAGGCTTTACCGAGACTGGCAGCAGATTGAAAAAATCATTATGTGAACATTTAATTACTTGGAATTCAATTGCTAAGAAAGGAATGATCAAGTTTAGTTAATTTTTCTATTAATAAAGCAGTCATTTCTTGGATTAGATTAATTACTGATCAAGAAAATATTTAAATTTTCATTATTCTGAGCTCAAGGCAGAAATTATCCTTTACTGTTACAGGTTTGGAAAAATAAAAGGTTTCTGTAGGGCCTGCGGGTATCTCATTCACAGAGAGAACTACATTCCAGTCAGCTCTGGGAGGGTTTTGGTTGCTGCATAGAAAATTCCTGACTTGACTTAATATTTGTACCTTTCTTTTGATCTACAAATGTCAATAACTATTATATCCCCCCCAAATACTTTAGCTTTTAAACCCATGTGATTGTAAATTATCAATACTATTCATGTAAATAGCTCACAGAAATCCTATAGGATATACTTTTTAATTTAACTAGTAGTATCAAAACAAACACATCAGGGAAAACTGCAGGCCCAGGATGATTAGTGATCAACAGAAACCTATAGAGCAAGCATTCTTCCTTCCCCCATATTAACTACAATTAAATGTTCCCGCTGCCTTGCTTAGCTTATCAAGTGTTCTAGTATGTTGAGTGAAATTCAGCTTGGACAAAACAATACTATTTATGCTGTATATGGTAGATATATATGCCATAATAGATACAGTATATTATATATTATAATATAAAATATGTATTATACTCTCTATATATAGTATAATAGTACTATAATAGAATTTTAACTCATTTTTTATTAGTTCTTCTTATCTTGATATTCTCAATCAACCATATTGAATGAGACTTTGGGAACAATTATCATGATCATATAACTAATTAGCTAAGATTTTTATATAAACTTGAATTAGTTTAGCCTGAACTAAAATAGGACTTCATCTAAAAGCAAAAGTTTTAAGAAATTTGTCAAGACAGCAATCAAAATATGTTCTACACATTCATTCCTTCACCCACCCATTAAAAGCTAAAAATTGAAAGCTTTGTGTAAGTTTTATGTACAACTCTTGATATTACTGTTAGTGACTAAGGAATGATAATGTGGTTGTTATAAAGCAAAGGTACATTAACAAATATGATGGCACCTGTTTCTTCACTCACTAGTTACTTTGTATCTCATTTCCCAAATTAATTCTCAGAATCAAAAACATACTCCACCTTTGGTTTAAAACCAAGGACCTTTAAATTGAATTTTTCTTCAAACCTGTGTGGCAATGTGTCATATAAAATGTATCTGTTATTTGAATCACAGCCATAAAGCGTCTATTATAATATGAAGCTTGAAATTCCAATGTACTTTACTACGGTGCCAGGCCTTTCATTCTATGAGTTTCAGGAGTATTGATCATCCACCATGCTGACCTGGTACCACTCTTCTACTATTAGCACATCCATCAATGCCTTCACAGCACAAGGATGAATTAAGAAGTAAGAGCTGTCAATCCTTGAAGGATGCTCCTTGAAAATTCATTGCCTCTGTTTTTTTTTTAATGTTAGCAACTGTATCCTCAATAGATTTAGTTAAAACTCAGAAAAAGTTTCCCAAATTATGGACAATATATCTCTGTATATACATATTTGTGTATGTGTACAGGTCCATATGTATGCATACATGTACATGTGTGTGGCTATGCATGCACAAGTGTGTGTGCTTATGAGGGCCAGATCTCAGCATCAGGTGTTTTCCTCAATAACTGCCTTATTTTTTTGAGGCGGAATCGCTTCAGGAAATTTAGATCACTGTTTTGGCCAGAGGAGCTTTTCAGTGACCTCCAGCTACCTGTTCCATGTCTCCAGGATCAGAATTACAGGTGCTCACCACATGCACTCAGGTTTACACATGGGTTCTGGGCACCTGAAGTCAGATCCTTACATTTTATGGTAAGCACTTTATACATTTACCCAACTCTCCAGACCCAGTATATCCTTGCATTGGTACCCCAGACCATAACTTAACCAGCTTAGTCAAGAGCTACTTACATCCCTAAGAGAATATACTTGTGATTGACATCATAGTCACCTAAACTAAAGCCCTAGACCCAGACACTGAAGTTTAAATTATTTACTGAATTCTGTTTAGAAGAGATATTACCAAAAGCAATGATGTTATTGCCGCCTAAGGCAATCAACAACTTATATGTAGCTAACTCAATAATTGCCTCCCAATGTTTTGTTCACCTTTCCAAATGGATTGTTTAAATCCACATTTCTCACATGTAATTCAAATCGGGTTTAACATTTATTTTTTTTTAAATTTTTCATTTTCACTTTGCAATACAATTCAGCTCTACATATCAGCCACGGATTCCCTTGTTCTCCCCCCTGCGGCACCCCTCACCCTCCCCCCAGCCCACCCCCCATTCCCACCTCCTCCAGGGCAAAGCCTCCCCCGAGGATCGAGATCAACCTGGTAGACTCAGTCCAGGTAGGTCCAGTCCCCTCCTCCCAGGCCGAGCCAAGCGATCCTGCATAGGCCCCAGGTTTCAAACAGCTGACTCATGCAATGAGCACAGGACCCTGTCCCACTGCCTGGACGCCTCCCAAACAGATCAAGCCAATCAACTGTCTCACCCATTCAGAGGGCCCAATCCAGTTGGTGACCCCTCAGCCATTGGTTCACAGTTCATGTGTTTCCATTCGTCTGGCTATTTGTCCCTGTGCTTCATCCAACCTTGGTCTCAACAATTCTCGCTCATATAAACCCTCCTCATTCTCGACAAATGGACTCCCAGAGATCCACCTGGGGCCTAGCCATGGATCTCTGCATCCAGATCCCTCAGTAGTTGGATGGGGTTTCTAGCACGACAATTAGGGTATTTGGCCATCCCATCACCAGAGTAGGTCAGTTCGGGCTGTATCTCGACCACTGCCCGAACTGACCTACTCTGTGGGGGTATCTTTGTGGATCTCTGTGGGCCTCTCTAGCACTTATTTTTATCTACTCTTACTTTACTACTGATCTGAATAAATCATTAATAAAATAAATTCATAATAAATAATTGTAGTGGGTAGCTGTTCCAGCTTTGACCTGAAAGTACTACCCCCAGTGAGGCTTCCAGTAACTGTCCCGCCTACCTATGACCTGCCCCTGAGGTGGGGCCAGGATGGGAGCCCTTAGGACCCAAGATCCAGATGTGCTGGCTCTTTTGGTTCCTGGTGATCCTGGATGCTGAATGGTAGACCAAGCAGAGAACCCAGCTGGACTGCACCTCACCTCTCCTGGATCCTGTAACCAATCCTTCTACTAGCTGTAATTTACTCCCAAAGTAAACCTCCCTTTTAACTATGTGGAGTTGTCCTAGTAAATCCCCCAATAATTAATAATTAATACATATTCATTTTTATGAAAGTATATTCTTAATTTTAAAGAATTTGGATTTTCTTAAAGGCACTGAAAACTTTTGAATATTCTATTTTAATATGTCCATACATTCAATGATAGAAATAAAATGCAAATTTGTTTAACAAAAAAAAGTCAATGAACATTAAATAGTGCATTTGAACAACATTTTAGACCTTTAAAACATAATATTTCAGTGTGTTTCTAGGTGGAGTGGGAGGCTGAAAGCCAGAGCACTGACCATGCTACTGCCAATATGGAGACCCTGTCCTTTTCTTAGAGTTCAAATGCCCCAACCTGAACCTGAAGAAGCCACCCTGGGTGCACATGCCACCAGCCATGACAGTGTAAGCCTTAGTGGTAGTGTCTTACTTCTTCATTACCAGAAGAACAATCTATTATGTTAATGCTGACCCTCCAAATCTTGGCTCAATTACCAATGAACATGGGCAGCAGAGACCAATAGCTTTTTCTGCTTACAGAGTTAACAGACAGTATATTATGGAAGCACTTCCATCTAGCTTCTTGTTTAAAATAGGAAGTTTAGGCTTCATAATCCTGGATTGATACAATGCACCAAATATTCCAAACCTCAGTGGGTTACTTCTCTTCATTGATTTTGCTCCTGCTGAGTTTCTTCATGGCTGGAATACTCGGAATAAAATTGCCTGGCTACCTAATAGGCTAGTGCCTTTTGAGAAGAAATCAGTGGATCCTGGATTTGCTCCTGATAATGAAATTTGAAAGGTTGACCCACTCACTCCCTTGTGCGATGTGGAAAAGAATGAAGAACAAAGTCAAAGCATTGAGTGAGACCCTAGCAAGCAGTGAAAACTAGGACTAGAATTCATGGTATCAGAGACAAGTTCATTGCAGTATTTTTTTTCTGATGACGCATTCTGATGTACCAACTATGTTAAGCAGCATTTTCTTCTTAGTTTTTTTAATTTCTTAAAGAAAATATACTCCATTTCTAAAACTTTAATATTGATCAAAGTGATTATTTTTTACAAAGATAATTTTTCTCTCTCATTAGCATAAGAAAAAATAGACAAAACAACATTCAAAGTTGATTTTATTCTTCAAAATAAGCATTCCAGAATTGCAAAGATGCCTCAGTATTGGTGAAATTATTAAGGCCACTCCACATAGTTAAAAGGAGATTTATTTAATGGCGTAACTTACAAATTAAGGGATAGGTAGATCGCGGGGTCTGGGGAAGGTGTATCACAGTCCAGCGGTGTTCTCTGGAGCTCTGCTTGGTCCACCTCCACTATCCAGGGTCCCGAAACAGAGAGAGCGCCAGCCCATCCAGATCTCGGGTCTCCAGGCGCCTCCCTTGGCCCCGCCTTGTAGGCGTGACAGTTGCCGAAGTCTCAATGTGGGTTGGAACTTCCAGATCAAAGCTGTAATGGCTACCCACTACATCTCAGAGGTTAACAGAGTGTACTTCTGTTTGAGAAGACCCGAGTTCAATGCCAAGCAACCAATTCAGATGGATCACAACCAATTTTAACTGCCGTTATAGGGAATCCAATGGCCCTAGACTTTATGGGCACCCACCCTTGTTTACACACACCCCAACACACCACACACACACACTTAAAAATAAAATAAATCTTAACAAAATAGAATATATGTTGCATAATTTAAAAATATCAGAGCATGTTACTAGATTTTCTGCACTGAATTTCGAGTGTCTATAATCAAGAGTCACTGCTTACTTGCTGAATACTTGCTGACATTACATACTTGTTGACAGTAAGGGCCCCACATCCACTGCAAGAGCTTTAAAGAACACATGAGAATAAGTTGGTGCTTTACACTGTCAAATTTATAAGACTAGTTTGCTCAGTGGTTAGAACACTGCCTGGTATTTCACAGGACCCAGGTTGGGTTATCAGTACCTAAATGATGGCTCACAACCATCTATCTTCAGTTTCAGGGAATCTGACATCGTCTCCCAGTCTTCATGAGCACTGCATGTGTGTGCTATACAGACATATATGCAGACAATGAACCTATACACATAAGGTTTTCAATTAAAAAAAATGTTTCTTTTCTCACATGAAAATACAAGGATAGTACTAATGTGGTGATATAATAGAAAAAAGAATGGGTAACGCCAACCAGATGACTCCGGCTAAATGTCATTGGTCAGAACAGAGGCATATGTTCACTCCAAGACAAGTCACTGGCCCAGGAGAAGATGTTTACCATTCTGGTTTGACTCAGAGATACACTTTTTAAATTCAAGGGGTATCTGTCAGTGCCTAGAGACGCCCAAGTTAAGGAAGAAAAAAAAAAAAAACAGGTTAGAGCTGATGGTGAAAGATGATGGGAAGGTTGGGATAGGTATCCTCCACAAAGTTTCACATCTGACTGTTGTTTAAGAAGCTAGAAGATCTGGAACTTTGTGTAGGTATGTTTTGAGTTAATGCAATGCATGGCAAGTGTGGTTTATTAGTACATTCTCTCTGGAGGGATAAATAAGTGTTTGCTGTCATTATATTTTATAAATGTGTGTTTGAATATCATCTGTCAACACCTTTACTTCCTTTAGAAGAGCAGTTGGTATTTTTAGCACTTTAGATTTTAAGTCAATATATATCTTTTTTCCTCCTTCTACCTTCCTGTCCATTTTATTCTGTTTTTCTGCTTTATCTGTATGAGATTAATTTGTGAGAAATAACTCAAAAGATTATCACCAAGGAAACCAGGAAGATAGTTTAGCAGTTAAGAGCACTTAATTCTCTTTGAGAGGACCTGAGTTCATCTCCAAGCACTCATATCTGAAAGTTCACAACCACTTGCAATTCAGAGAACCCAATGCCCTGTCGGTTACTCAGTCACCTGCACATACGTGGTGCACATAAGCTCACATGCATATTCATGAATAAAAATGAATCTTTTTAAGGCATCATCAAATAAGGTGGCTTCATGCATGTGAAATGCATTTCATGTATGCCAGGAAGGAATGCATATTGGATTAGCATGAAACTAACTCCAGAAAGGGAAAAAGAGCTTCCCCATGCATCCTAAAAGGGTATCAATGTATATGCATATACCATGGACTCTGCTCACTCCTTGGTAGGCTTTGTAGTGTTTTCCACAGGCAATTCTACAGTGTTCCAAGTAGTGAAAATGGAGAGAAAGAGAGAGGAAATGGTAAGAGAGAAGGGGAAAGGAGGGACATAGAACTCATTCATAACAAATAGCTAAGACAATAAACAACAGTAAACTGTAAATTTTGCTGCCAGTTTTACAAATGAGGAATAATGATGGTTATTGTTACACCGTCCTAGGACAGTATTTGAACTATGTGCTACTCAACATATGAAAAAAAAAAGGTAAGATGTGAGTGAAGATCTCATAAGGAGTATTGCTGAGTTGAACCAATTACAAAGTTTTGAAATACAAAATAATGAGAGTAAATATTTAAAGCTATACTGTTTAATTCTGAATTAGATAAAGTAATGAATAAAGAAACTAGAAGCTATCAGAGAAATATATAGAGAGGTGATGGATGATGGATGGCATATAGATGATAGAATGCTAGTTCATATTATATAGAGAGACCAATAGGCAGGCAGACAGACAGACAGAGATGGGTGGATAGGTATAGGTAGGTAGGCAGGTAGGTAGGTAGGTAGGTAGGTAGGTAGGTAGATAGATAGATAGATAGATAGGTAGGTAGGTAGGTAGATAGATAGATAGATAGATAGATAGATAGATAGATAGATAGATAAATAGATGGATGGATAGATAGACAGACAGATGCCAGACAGTAGACAAAGAGATAGATGATGATAGTAAAAGACTGGCTGTTACTGGCAAAATTTGAGGATTTACACAATCAAAATGCACCAGAAAGTTGAATGTTAAATAATAAGGATAATGACATAAATGCATTGATAAAGCAAGTGAAAAATATTGACCAAATTAAGTTTTATGTGTTCCAAGTCCTGCATGTCAGGGAAACAAAACAATGAAAAAAGTTAGCATTTAATTCACACGTGGACAGACATACTATTATCTCATAACGCATTCACATCAAATGAGTGTGAACGATAGTGTTTTTCCTACTGGTTTCATGCCCACTACACTGAGTTCAAGTCCCTTACCAATTAAAACTTTTGTTGCCCTTTTGTAAAAAGGACATTTAGAAGCACTTCTCATAAACAGATTATCCTTTTCTCAAATTCATTCTATTTTTTTTCAATATGTTTGGAAAGAAAGGTTTATAAAATTGAGAAGTATACCACTTATTCAAATAACTTTGTCAATGCCTATTCTTTTTGCCTATGATGTTCAAATTACCTAAAATCCTGTGACAAAATTACCAGCATTGCAGTAAGTTCTTGTACTATGGGGGAGGGGTTTTGTTGTTGTTTTTGTTTTGAGTTAATTTTTTTTTAATTATCTGGATAGTTTGGGCTCTTTTTTACATTTTTCTTTTAATAACTGAAATTAAATTTAATAAACATGAACAATTATAGTGTGACTTTGACTTAAATTATCATTTACAGGTAACCCTGCAGCACTTTAAACATATCAAATTAAAAAGAGTGTTTTTCTAACTTAAAAATGCCCTTCATGCCTCATAGGTATTCTCCACTCTCTTGCATGTTCCTCTGACTACATGTTAGAACGATTTAAACATTTGACAAAAAGAACAAATGTAGGTGAGGATGTGAAGGAACCAGAATGCTCCCACAGTACGAGTTGGAAAGGAAATAATATAACCATGGTAAAACCAGTATTTGGCAGTCCACTACACTTTAAATATAATTCTAATTCTTCACTAGATTTATTGAGCATAACTAGCACTGGATTCCTTACCATTGGCTTCATAAATGGCATTTCAGTGTAAATACTCTCTTCTGGCTTCAGAGTTTCCTTTTCCCAAGTGGTCTTCAGAGTCATTCCATCTTGCAGAGAAGTAGCTGATGCCAATATTCTTAGTACATGATGTTGGTAAAAGGCAACAGGGGGAGGGGTTATACACCATCAGTGGCCACACAGTTAACAGTTCATAATGGGCACTGTACCATCAACTCATCTCCACCCTTTCATGATCTTAAATTCTATAATGACACTTAACTACAGGACCCCGTGCCAAGAGTTCAAGAAGACGTTCCCTTATGGTGTGGTAGAAAAGTGAGCTAGTACAACTATCATATCATATGCCATATGTCACATGTCACCTATCAGTGTTATATATAATGAGACACATGGCAGAAAGGATGATGTATTGTTATTGAAGCTGAGGACTCCTGGATATGTCTCTTTATTGCCTTGTAAATATGTAATTTTGTATAAGTCACTGAATCTTTCTGTAGAACAGTGTTATTATTTGGAAAATGGAAACATTAAGGTCACTTACATTATGGGCAGGTTTTATGGTTAAGTTACAGGGTGGAAAATATTACTTGTGTTCTTTTTAAAAAAAACTTATTTTATTTCGTACTTACATGTATGTGTTGTTTGTCTATGTGTATGCATGTGCACATATGTTCTGTGCCCACAGAAGCCTGAAGAGGGTGTCATGGCTCCTGGAGATGAAATCATGAGAGATTATGAGCCATTCTGTGCTGGTTCTGAAGGCAAACTTATGTGTTCTAGAATAGCAGCAGGGGCTGGTCATTACTTAGTCTTCTCTCCAGCCCCATCATGATATACGCTTTTAGCATATGTTAACCTCAAGTTCTAAGTCCACTGAGTTTATCAACCCCAAATCTTTACAACTCAAGTGATCTAGATCTGACCATGATAGGGATTACAGTGTAATTTAGAGGCACAGATTCTCCCATCCTTGATGGAGTGCTAAGCTTACTTTGCTGTTACTGCATTCTATTTATTTGGTCCTATTAACTTCAAGAGAATCTAAATCTATTAGCAGAAAGCTGTAGATGGAATGAAGCATGTTGGTTTCCCTAATTGGATTAAATGGGATGTTATAATAAATAGCTTCATTCTTGACTAATTATGGTTAACAGCCTTTACTTTTCAAAGTTCGTTTAGCAATTAATGTGCATGTGGAATCATTTGGTAGACTATGGGGGTTACTACAAAATCGAAGATTGAATTACAATCAAAGCTATTGAGTTTAGGACAAAGAAAATGTCTTCTTAATCATAATATATCTATTAGGAGTGAACTTAGGGTACATATTTCATTTTTGACATGTTTAAGCATTAAAATGAAAAAAAATTGGAGATAATTCTTGGTACTTAACAATAAAAATTGCCCTTGATGCAATTTTATTTTCCAGTCACTTTGGTGAGGATTTCTTGAGAATTTTAGTGTGAAAAGTAAATAAAAATGTGTTGGTTTTCTTGTCAAGGGAAAACAATTGTTTCTAGGGGTTAGCGAACTAAATGACAATTTTAACAATGAGAAGAGAGAGGAGGGAATAAAACATGGAAGAATACAGCATCATAGGCCCATAATCAGTATATAAAGAAGATGTGGTGCTTATGTCAGGAAAATAAGTAGAGCTAGGAAAGAGAACATTTCAGGTCTGAGGGCATTTGTTAAGGTGAGGACACCTTATGCACTGGGCAATTATGAGCTTTGAAAGGTGATGAAGAATTAGCTTTGTACTTAAGGAGAAGAGGGTCTAATTTAACAGTGAAAAGTATCATCATAATGAGTTCATTCTACTGCAACACAATCTCTCACATGTGTGGTGCTATTTTATCTGTGTCCCCCAATAAAGTTTATCTGAGGTTCAGAGGAAAAAGCCAGCCACCATAGTAAACATACAAGTCAGGCAATGAATGGTAGCACATGCCTTTCATCCTATCACTCAGGAGGCAGAAATCTGTCTAGATCTCTGTGAGTTCAATGCCACACTGGGAACAGAGTCAGGCATGGTGGCACACACCTTACATTCCAACCCTAGCTAACCAAGGAGGTCTGGAGGTCTGGAGGTCTGTACAGACAGACAAAAAGTAACAGAGCTGGGCAGGAAGAGGAAGTGATGTAACTGGGCAGAGAGAGGAAATGAGTTGGCAGAACAGAAAGGAATATGGGTGTGGGTATACAGAAAGTAGGTTTCTTTGAAAGCTGAAGGTTGGTAAGGTGAGGTTTGCTTTGGCTTGTCCTATTCCTTTTATCTTTCAGGATTTACCCCAATATCTGGCTCCGGCTTTTTATTAATAAGACCTTTTAGCAATTCGTCTTACATACATGAAAGAAGAGACATAAAGAATGTTCCACACTTCTGAAATCTGAAGTTTTTCTCCACATGAGCTAACTTTTCTCAGCCTCATTCATGAGAAAGTTTGGATCATCTTGCAAAAACAATACTTCCTAACACTTTTTCACTGAGGACTTTCAACAGGAGTTTTGGAGGGGAGCACCCTCCTTCAAACCATAGTGACAGCCCTTACTTACAGACAGTAGTGTTGACAATTCTTCCTTTAAGATGTAGGGCTGATTACCTTCCCCTTGAATGGGATTATATGTAATGTTTCATTTTAATGAATAGGATAAGGTAGAGATGTCTGCTGCAGTTTCTGCAACTGGTTACAAATGGCACCTTTTTGCAGCTTCCTTGTATGCTCTGGCTCTAGATTACCAATTCTGAGGAAAGTAATGCCAAATCATAAGCATCATTATAGCAAGCTACAGAAGCTAGAGGCCAATAGCCAGAGATAAACTGATCCTTCACAAATGGGGAACCTAGCCTCAGTTTACCTCATACTGGAGGGCATTTGCATGAAAAGTGCTTAGCCAGAGCCACCACCTAAGGTCCTCCTGAGTTCTTGAGTTCTTTTAATTGCTAAATTGTTATAAAGCAGTAAACAGCATATGCCACTATTTCATATTTTGGTAAAATATGTTTAAATGCAATCTGGTTTTTTTTTCTGTCTAACATGATGAATTGTGAGAAAATGGTGAATTCTTCATTAAAATACACTTAGTATTAAGATTTCATGATTCCTAGGCTTTTAGAGTAACCCTATACATGAAAGCATTTCTTCTTAGAAATCTGGAACCTCACACATATAAAAATAGGTATGATGTTAAGCTCTGGTCTCTACATGCACTTGGAAAGTGAATGTGTGTGCATGAGTGTGCACACACACACACAACACTCACACTCATCTGTAGCATGAATCTGGCCAACTTCTCAGCTGATCTTGTTTCCTCTGACTGGAGGCTTCTGTGTCCTCATCCCAATGGCTCTCAGCTGAACTGTTGCTCGAAATCCTGAAAGCTTAACCAGCCCAATGCCTCTAGTTTCTGGTCCTCACTCCTTATAAACCTTTCTGCTTTCTACCACCACTCCCTGGGATTAAAGGCTGCTTTCTGGGATTAAAGGCGTGTGTCACCATGCCTGGCTGTTTCCAATGCGGCCTTGAACTCACAGAGATCCAGAGGGATTTCTGTCTCTGGAATGCTAGGATTAAAGGCGTGTACTAACATTTTCTAGCCTAAGTATCTTGTGGCTTTTCTGTTCTCTGACCCCAGATAAGTTTATTAAGGTATACAATATTTTGGGGAACACAATACCACCACACTCATCTTTTTTTATTTTGGCAGGTATGTGGTGGGAAAAAGAAGCAAGCTAAGGTGTTTGTCACACAAATTCCTACCAGGGAGAACATAACTAAATGGTGAATGGTTGTAGGTGTTTTGATATAAAATGGAATATGAAGAGCTGAGAATCAAAGTTAATCTAGAACAAGATGCACTTACTCAACCCAAATCATACATAACTAGTCATTATATTCTCCAAAGAATGTGTTCCTTCTATGCATTTTTCTCTGAAATTCTAATATTATAGGTCAGAGTCAATGACAAATGATAGTAATGTATTTTGACAGGAGAGTAAGTTATTGCATTTATTACCAACCCTGTTTTCAGGACCTTATGACTGATTATTGACAACTTACATGCTAAGCCCTTGTCATATCATCAACAAATGTCATGAATCAATTCTAATAAAGATACTATGAAATACTTAGTGGCATGAGCGACCAGTAAGAAATTTGTAAAATAAACCATAATATCATTGTATTTGCATGATATCTGGTCTAAGCAAAGAGGGCAACCACTCACATAGTGAGTTTGATTAGTTCACAAACAGCAAAGTCAGCACTAATTTAAGGAAAACCTAATTTTAATCAAGCAACATCATTTTGATTCATCATAGTTTGGTCCTAATCATAGTCTTCACTTGAATGCTGAATGAAAATGATTGCTAATTTTGAAGGTTAATATAAAAAGTCATCATTCTACATTAATGCCCATTGCTATAAAAACATACTTTGTCATAATGATTAAATAGAGCTCTTAGTATTCCAATTGATTGATATCTGTGTGATTATAAGGTCATATAATACTCACAATGACAATGAAATTGATGAAGTCAAGGACCCAATATAAAATGATAAAGACTGGTATAAAACAGATCAGGCTCAGAAATATTATCATCATGAATGACACCAATAATCAGCAATACAAATACCTGCCTCATACCCTGAAGGTTAGAAGTACTATTTCTGATCCACATATTCACCTTGGCCTATATATACAGTCACCAATTGATATACAGAATCTGACAACGATGTGTTCACCATGTGGTTATTCCACTATTAAGCTATGCTTAATATATTTAATTAAATTCCATAGACTGAGTAGCATATCAGAACTACAATGTGTTATATCATATAGTAAAAGAGTATAAACTATCCTGTGTATGTCTGATAAAAAAAAACTATTAGCATGATATAACTGTAACTGTGTATCCAATGTTAGTAACAAAAGCAACAGCCCTGGTAACCTCATTTTAGTTCACCATCTTAGACTTTGATGCAGATATTACTTTGGTCTGCTGTAGATTCACTATCTGGGGTGAGTAGATTTGTGTATATCATGTTTTCGGAGGAAGTTTCACATGGCACAATCCCCTGATTAAATATGTGGCATTTATTTATTCAGAGTTTTTAATTTATAAAAGCTTTATTATTCCAGAAGGAAAGACAGCACTGAGAAATATAAAAGATTATCAACATTCTATTTTAATAATCCATTTACATTTGGACTATTTTTATTTTGGTCAGCTCTTGCTAGCCATAGTTCATGTTCTGCATAATCCCTGCAAACATTGAGTTAGCAAATTCTGAACTACTGGTTAGGTTCCCAGGAGCACAATGCCACAGTACTGCCATGAACCAATCAATATAGAACCTGATTTTTTTTTATCTTTCTGTTGAAATACACCTAAATTATGTCAGTATAGATTGCTGATTCATTAACATTGACTTTAGAGTCAACAGCCCTATGTACAGAGCAAATGTAGATCATCATTTTATTTAGGTCACACTATTTAGTTAGGATTTCTATTGCTGTGATAAAACACTATAACCAAAAAACAGCTTGGGAAAGATTCTTACAGCTCTCAAGTCACACTCCATTGCTGAGCAAAATCAGGGCAGGAACTCAAACAGGGAAGCAACTTAGTGGCAGGATCTAATGCAGAAACCTTAGAGAAATGCTGCTTACAGAATTGTTCTTCATGGCTTGCTCAGCCTGCTACCTTATAGCATCCAGGACCACCAGCCTAGGAATAACAGTAACCACAGTGAGCTGGGCCCTCTCATATCAAACATCAATCAAAACAATGCATCACATTCTTGCCCAAAATGATTATAGTTTGGGTCAAGTTGGCATAAAACTAAGCAGTATACACCACAACTTTCCTGAGCTTTGAAACACTGATAGTACCTCAATGTTATGCTTAATCATTTTAAATAATGGAATCACCAACCCAAAGCACAAAAATGTGAGCAGGATGGCACTAAATGAGCCACAGAATGTATCTTTGGTCACCGGATGCAAGTATGTTGGTTTAACCTCAGCTATGAATGTGCTCAAGAGCAACTCAAGTATTTTGCCACTTTGTGAATATTCACAAACGGGCACTGAAGAGCCAAGTATTGATTTTTGAGGTTATAAATAAAAGTTAGCAAGTGTTTGAATTCACAAACATAGGATCTAAGAATAATGAGGATTGATTATATGCAGTCCAGGTGATTGATACACCTTATTTAAAACACATTTCAAAACATGGCTTTGGAATTTAAATGCCATAATTTTCCTATGACCGTTTACCAGCTGGATGTCAGAACCCGATCTATTCCTGACAGTGCAGCCTCAGTTGGAGCCTCTATTTCACTCAGCACTTTCTATCTCCGCACATCAGTAAACCCACCTCCACACCCCTTCCTCCCAGTCTTTCCTGTGGCTCTTCAAATTTCAAAATCCAAGCACCTCCTTCTAAATGAGTCAATTCCCAAATGTCCTGAGCGACCTTTTCCGAGATCTACCATGTACTGCTCTTTTTTTTCCATTTTATTTTGTTCTCAAGTCTTTTTATAAATCACATGGTCTGACAGCATGATTTCATTCCCCTATCAGTCTTAATGCTTTTTTAAAAAGCTGGCTATTTCATTCAAAGTCCAGTTAAAACAACATTCTTCACTGATACCAGAAACCTGTTGTCTGAAGAAACTTGTGGTGGTATTTTACTTGTACTGAAATGTGATTTTAATTGTATGTTAATAAATAAAGTTGCCTGGGGGTCAGAGCTATTAGAGCCATAGCAAGTGCGTGGCGGTGGTGGCACACGCCTTTAAGGACCTGGAGGGCAGTACATACAGGCAGTGACGAGGCAGTCACGTGTTTGGGTTTATAACCAATGAGAAGGCAGAACAGCTAGACTATATAAAGACATACACACAGGAAGTAGGTCCCTTTCGGAGAGCTCTCTTGACTGAAGAGGATCGCTGAAGCAGGAAGGGTGAGGCTCTTAGCTCTGACCTCTTGGCTTTCTTCTCTGAATCGGCTCTGTGTTTCTTATTTAATAGGAAGGTTGGTTACATCTACAGAAACTAATGGATTAGTCATCGATAATGAAGTGGTTACAACTACTGTTTCTCTCCTTTGATCTTTTTCTGTTTGCTATTGCACCTCATTTCTCTCTTTTAATTCTTATTCTTAATGCTTGAATTTTTATTGATTTTATATGCATTTCCAAAACCAGGAAGAGTCAATTTGACCAAGCCCCACAATAAGAAATATGTTTTTATAACATGATTTACTGTGTTATGATATACAAGTGTGTACATGCAACACACACACGGCAAGGTGAGGGAGAGGGATAGAAAAAGGGAAGGAAGTGGGGATGGGGAGAGAGAGAGAGCATGAAAATTTCTAAAACAAAATAACTTAAATAATTCTTCCCTTTATTAAAAAAGACTAATATTAATTTCTATTCTATTAAATTATCTCTATTAAATAATGCTCCTCAAAAAGTGTTTCTTGGAACTGAGGATATGCCATAATATTAGGGCATTTGCCAAACAAACCCTACGGTTGATCCACAACAGCATAGAAACAGTCATTCTGGAGCTGGTGAGAGGGAAGGATTTGCAGTGCATGAGGGCGAGTGCCTAGTTCCCCATACCCATGAAGAGCTGGGCCGGGGCCAAGTGTCTATAACCCAGGTGCCCCTATAGCCATAGGAGCAGAGAGACATGTGGCAGAGACAGGAGAATCCCAAGGAGCATGCAAGCCAGGTATCCTGGTGTACACAGCAGCAGCAAGATCCTGCCTCAAAGAAGGTGAAAGGTAAATACCCTCAACCCTCTAACCACCAAACATGTGCCATGGCATCTGAGCATCCATGTGTGTGAGCTTCTTTCTGTTCCTGAACTCTCCTTCCTAAATGTAGAGCATCATTTTTGCTTGACCTAGAAAGAAGCCTAAAAGCTGCTAAAAACGCAACATGAAGCAATTGTGTGTTTCAGGTAAGTTATTTTTCACAATATTAAAAGGAGGAATTAGTGTGCATGCCTGCATGTGTGTGTGTGTGTGTGTGTGTGTGTGTGTGTGTGTGTGTGTGTGTGTGTGTGTGTGTAGCATATCATCTCTACAAGAAAAAGTGTTGAAAACTATATTAGAAGTGATGGATTACTGATTCATGTAACATTTTAAGGTACAGTCAAGAAATTTTAAAGCCATTGATTTATCTACACATGTAAAACAATAGTTTCTACTTGAAAGTTAAAAACAAATGAACAAAAGTAGTTCAACAGCCCTGAAATACTATTGAGATCCATATTATAAAGTCAAAATTTTTACAGAACAGTGACACAAACTTTGGCAATTTAACAGTGTTTTCCAATTTTTTTTATAATAGAGTTCCTAGCCTTTCTTCACAGTGGCTGACTTTCCTTAAGTAATTCTTGAATTTAACTCAAAGCCAATTCTGAAAACCCTAAAACGATGGAACCAATTTATCTCTATATAAATAAATAGCTAGGCTATGCTGTGATACTGTGTGTTTTAATGTGGGAATGGGCGCATGAGTGCAGGTGCCTATAGAGACCAGAAGAAGGTGTCAGACCTCCTGGAGATGAAGTTAGAAGTAAACTGCCTAGTGTGGATACCGGAACCACACTGGATCCTCTGCAAGAGTAAGTGTATTCTCTTAACTGCTGAAGCATCTTAAAACTTCAAGCACAGCTCAGAGAGCCTCTTAATCACGGGGTTTGACATGACTGAAGGTAGTTCCTGACATCGTTGATTTCCCTTCTTGTTTACAGAGTGTTCAGATTGCTTTGTCAGGAAGCAGTATATTATGAGTGATTCAACCTGCCTTGAACATGAGTAAATGCTTAGAAAAAAAATGTGGAAATGTTTTGTACTAAGAGACTTTGTTTATCCAAGTCTCCAACATTTCCAGTTACAAGACCATGACCTCTCAAGCAAGCATTGAGGTTAATATACACTCTTGAGAACATGACTCCTCATATGATTTTTAAATATGTGAGTATATATAAATTCTTCTTCTTTTTTAGCAGTTTCACAGAACTTTATACTGATTTCCTCAAGGCACATCTTAGAAATGGAGATTTGTTCCAGATGACCACAATAAAATAAACAAAGTAATAAAGTGGGTCACATGAACTGGTTCTTTTTTTTCCAGAGCATATAAAAACTGCATTTCTGTGACACTACAGTTCATCTAATGCAGAATATTATTATTTATAAAACAATGCAGATATCTTAATTAGGAAATACTACAGCCATAAAAAAAAGTGCATGCAACCATTTGAGCCTTCATGGAGTGGGGGAGGGGTCTCCATACGGATGCCCCCACTTAATGAGAGACATTTCTGACAGTTGAGTGGCTATGATTATTTCTAAAAACACATCCAGAATGACATCTGTTATATCAATTTATGCTTCATTTTACAAAATGTTTCTCTGTAGCATTGTTGGACATTATTTTAACCATAATGTAACATATTTTTAAAATGTTATTTTTATTTTTAAAAAAATTTTAATTCATTTTACATACTAACCACAGATTCCCCCTCTCATCTCTCCTCCTGCTCCCCCCCATCTTTCCCCCCACCCCTCATCCCCTCCTCTAACAGGGTAAGTTCTCCCATGGGGGGACAGCTAAGCCTGGTGCATTCAGGTGAGGCAGGACCAATCCCCTCCCCACTTTATCAGGGATGAGCAAGGTGTCTGACCACAGGCAATGGGATCCAGAAAGCCAGCTCCTGCACCAGGGATAGAGCCTGATCTCACTGCCAGAGGCCCCTCAGACAGGCACAGCTGCACAACTGTCTCCCTTATGCTTAGGGCTGGAGGGATGGCTCAGCTGTTAAAGGCTAGGCTCACCACCAAAAATATAACATCTTTCAAAAATGTAGCCAGTCAGTTCTCTCAAACTCTACCATTGCTTTATCCACTAAGTTCAGGCATTTTCTAAGTTCTCTGTTGTCACTTCAGCAACATTCCCGCCATCTTCACATGAGTCAGTTCCATCCAATACACCTGTCTTTGCCTGTTCTCAAGAGAGAGGCAACACTTCATCCTTTAAAGGTTTATCAAGAGCCCGTAACAATTCAGTCACATCTTCAGGCTCCGCTTCTTACTTTCATTCTCCTGCTATCTCCGCCGCCATCTTCCTGATTTCTTCCACCAATGTTTTAAAGCCCTCAAGTCCCCGCACCCTAAGGGTTGTAATCAACATTTTTATAGTGGAATTCATTCTCTCATGATGCACATGCATTACACAAGTCCTTCGTTCTTGTAGTTCTAGCGATTTGGGAGGCTGGGGTAGGATCAGTGCTTGCAGGTTTCAGGCCATCCTGTGTGATTTTGGCCATTGTGGGTGGAATCAACTTTTTAGAAACTCCCATTTATGTCGAGTTTTTATTTACTTTTCTCTAATCATAAATGTCCTTCAGGGTACCTAAAGCAGTGGATCATTTTCAGAAAGATTTTTAATTTACTATTTTTGCATATCTGTAAATGGAATCAGTATCTACCCCAGCTTGTAGCACAAGGCATATATTTTTTAACTAATAAGACTTGAAAACTGTGCCTTGACTGCATACTCTGATATTAGGCATGAAAATACTATTTATATTATTATTTAATCTCTGCTGGGCCTACTGAGTGAATATGTGTGTTGTCTGTGAGTAGTAATCTATTGAAAAGAGTCTTTTCCCCCTAAGAACTGGGTCTTAGAAGTTGGCAATAGCAATGAAAAAAGAGGCCATGAATTTTTTTCTTTTTTATTAAGAGATTTTCTGTTCGTTTTTACATATCAACCACAGATTCCCCTGTCCTCCCTATTCCCACCCCTGAGGCCATGAATTTGAAAGAGAGCTTGGAGAAGTATATGGGATGGTTCAGAGAAGAGAAAAAGAAGGGAGAAGCAGAATTATATTATAATCTCAAAAATAAAATTGACTTAAAGTATTCAGTAAATCATACTGTAAACAGGTGTTTGTTCATCTAGGCTTTGATTTTGTAATAAAATACAAGTAGAACATATTTTGTATAAGTCTTAAGGATCTTGGGATTTTGTGAATAGAATGTTGGACTCAACCTAGTCACTAGCTGGTGTGGCCTCCAGCAAGGAGTCTGATTTTCCTTTGAAATTATGAAACTATTCACCAACTTCTCTATGAGAGTCCCAGAAGGCATCTTCCAATATAAGAGAGCTTCTCCACTGGATATTGGTTTTTCAGTGCAAGGATCTTCATCAATGAACTGAGTGGGCCCTTCTGGGTAACTTGGGGCCACTTCAGCCTCAGCACTTTTTACACACTTTTACACACATTCACGCTGCATAGTCTAGTCCGCTGCTTGCCTTAAACCTCCTGAACTTGCATCTTCCAATGGCTCCAGGCAGGTCTCCTGTAGCATCCTTGCCTTTCTTGGCCTTCAGCGAATGGAAGAGAATTAAAGGCTTATTCTAGATAAGGGCAAAGTTTATTATGGGAATCTTGGGACTGTTATAATTGTTTATCCAAATGAGCTATATAGTCTTCATGTTACCAACAAAGCTGTTTTGCTTTTTAACACTTGTATGCTCCCTGGGGAAGCACCTTCAGTTCCTTAATGAACACCATTTTCTTTGCATTCACAACCCTGATGGTTGAGGATAGGACTTCTTTAAGGCTTGTCTGGACTTTCAGCATGTTTTCCTCTCCAAGATTTACCACGTCTGTGTTTAGATTTCGAGTGAGAAATACCCTACCCTTCCTTTCACTTGAGCACTTAGAGACGGTTGTAGAGTTAATATCCTTATTTTAATATCAATATATTGAATACAATATAATATTGAACACTGAGGAGGATCAGTAGGTAGTGTCATCATAACATTTACTGCTTAAGTTCATCCAACTATATGGACACAGTTTGCAGATTCTGTAAACTACTACAGTGGTAATAAAGAATCATTCATTTCCCCCCGCCTCACCAAAAGGCATCATGGAATAGGCATGGAATGAGTATATGAACCAGAGGATAGGGAGGAGTGCTATGAAACGCTGTCCTCTGGGCAGGACATGTCCACTTCACTCATGAATTGACTACAGTTGTGGTGACCTACACAAGTTTAAAACAATAAGCTCAGCCAACATCCCAGCAGACAGCACTCATTGGACCCAGCGTTTTTAAAGAGGGGGGTATATGAAGATGGGAAGAGTATGTGCTGTGATGGGTATCTACAGCATGAATTAGTCTTAATAAAAACCCAGACCAGATATTGGGGCAAATTCTGAAAGATCAGAGACAAAGGAACAAGCCACAGCCACTTCTCACCTCTCCAACTCCTCAGTCAAAAGGACTGAGCTCCTGGCTCCTCCTGCCTTATATTCGTGTCTCCATCCAGCCATATCACTTCCTGTCTCAGCCTCCCTGGTGCTGGGATTAAAGATGTGTGTGCCTCTCAGGTACTGGGAGCAAAGGCATGACATTCCCAAGTGCTGAGATTAAAGGTGTGTGCCACCATTGCCTGGCCTCTATGGCAACTAGAAGGTCAAACTTCAGGCAAGCTTTATTTGTTAGAGCATATACAAAATATTCTCACATGGAAAGCTAGAAAGGAGGATCTGAGGTGGGTTTGATCAAAGTATATTGTATATGCATATGAAATTGTCAAATAATGTAGAAAAAATATTTTTTAAAAAGGCAACCCTCAAAGATCATTCCAATAGATATCATGAGGAAAAAGCTTGGAATATTGTGAGAACTTCCAAAACATCATACAGACACACAAAATGAGGACAAAATGGAAAACGTCCTGCAACAGACATCCAGGTTTGTTGCATGGTAGCTTCAAGCTTTCAATGTTTTTTAAATACAGATGGGAAGCCCAATAAAGGAAATAATAATACAAAGAGGTATGCTTACACTGAAGAGAATCCTTCTTTTAGAAAGAAAAGCTCAGAGATCATTGCAGAAGAGGAACAGAAAGACTGTAAAATCCAGAGGTGGCGGATAACTTCACAGAAACAGTGTCCTTCGGACACAGTAGGACAGCTGCAAAGTGTAGCTAGAGTTTTCCTGCCTGGCCCACAGTCAGGACAAATCTCTCTCACCCGCCAGTCCCACAGCCGCTCAGACCCAACCAAGTAAACACAGAGACTTATATTGCTTACAAACTGTATGGCCATGGCAGGCTTCTTGCTAACTGTTCTTACAGCTTAAATTTATCCATTTCTATTAATCTATACCTTGCCACATGGCTCATGGCTTACCGGCATCTTCACATGCAGCTTGACATGGTGGCGGCTGGCGGTGTCTCTCTCACCCAGCTTCCTGTTCTCTCAATTCTCCTCTCTGTTAGTCCCGCCTATACTTCCTACCTGGCCACTGGCCAATCAGTGATTTATTTATTGACGAATCAGCAACACATTTGACATACAGACCATCCCACAGCAGCAAAGGACAGCACATACAAGCACTGTGTACGCTCAAGGCAGACTTAATCCCGGCATGGGAAGGGGTGGTGGACATAAAGTCTCACCAACTGCTGAGGAGCTATTGGCAATTGATAGTTTCTGGGAGGGAGAAAGTCAGTTTTCTTTAACAATGCTGTCCCTGGAAGGTCAAACATCCTCCAATGGGAGGCTACACATTTGTGAACACATGGATAGCACAAATTAGACTTGGCATGTGAATTTAAAAGAGAGAGAGAGAGAGAGAGAGAGAGAGAGAGAGAGAGAGAGAGAGAGAGAGAGAGAGAGAACAAGTTCATAGGGAATTTGGGTGAATCTGCAAGAAGTCGTGGAGGTGAAAGTAGTCAGAACTCATTACATAAAATTCTCAAATAACAACTGTTTAAATGGAGGGAAATTTTTTAAAGAAAATTATGTTACCAAAAGCATTTCCTCCCCCCCCCCTTTTTTTGCATGGATAAGCATATGTTTAAGTAGACTAAGATGGCATCTTTACTTTATGTATTTACCCCATAGTTACAGCTACTCATTAATTCCATAATTGTTCATTGAACACTTTCTGGGTGTTCTACATTGAGAAGGACACCAGTTCTACAGGATGGAAATGATAGCCTTTCTCATCTCAAGGACTGCACGGCATGATGACTTAGAATCAGAAAACCTGAGTTCTTTCCCCAGCTGGCTATGAGATTGCATGTTGCTTTATCTGTCTCCCCCAAATCATTCTCAGCTCACAAATTCTTGAAGGTTTTTATTATCATAGATCAATAATAAACAACTCACAGGTGGGGGTGATCATTAAGTGTCCGTATGTGGGAATAGATTTTGCATTATTTGGCTTTGCTTTGGAAGAATTTCTGCTGTCTCTAAGAGATGACTTTCCATGGAAGATATTAGTGTCTAAGGATATTTTCAGGACCAGTTCCAAGAGCAGTTGTGCTTCTCCATTTCCATTTTGTTCTTCATGCCTGTGTCACAGGATGCATCCAGATGGTCATCCCTAACTTTCTTCCATACAACTTCTTATTTTCAGCAACAGTTATCTCATCTTCCTTCTGCTGCCTCTGAGTCCCACAGGATATCTGTGATCCTCACTATGGTGACTTGAAATGAGAATGGCCCAAGTAGGCTCAAATATTTGAATGCTTAGAACAGGGGAATGAAACTCTTTTTGAAAGATTAGGAGGTATGGCCCTGTTGAAGCAGGCCAATCTCAGTCTCTCTCTCTCCTCCCTCCCCCTCTCTCTGCCTGCTTCCTATGGATCAGGATATAAAGTTCTCAGCTAGCGTTTCAGCACCATGCCTGCCTGCCTTCCACCATGATGAGCATGAACTAACCCTCTGAAATGCTTTGTTTTATAAGTTGCCCTTGGCCATGTTGTTTCTTCACAGCAATAGGACAGTAACTAAGACCTTAATCATTTTTAGGCTCCACCAATCACTTTCCCAGGAAATGGAAGAGGTATTATAGAAGACTTTTTTTTTCCTTCTTTCACTTCTGTAAAAAAAAAAAAAAAAAATGTTTTCAGTTTCTATTTTGGCCCAGTGATAACTCAGGCCTTTGCCTGATTTTATTAGGGCTAATTCAACTTTTTGTCCCCAACAGTTTCACTTCCTTTTCTAGTGTAAGGTGATATGTGTTAGAGATTTTTGTCTGGAGACATAAAACTGCAAATTTCTCTTTTCTATTCATCTTACATTGGGTTTATCAGAAAGCAGAGCCCAAGGCATAGATTCATATGGTGCTTTCTGAAGAAAGGTAATTCTAGGCAACGGAAATGAATGTTGAGGGAAGTGACAAAGGTCGAGGACGAGATGCTACGTGAATGCTTTATCCAACTGCCCATGGCTAAATGTGACAGTGATCTCATCAGGCTCTCTTCTGAGTATCTACAAAACATCATTTTAGGATATTCCTTCTAGAGAGGGAAAGATGAAATATTTTATTGGTGATCTTGTGCTAAGATTTCAGGGAAATAGAATCAGACTCTTCCCTTCTTTCAGAGAAGAGAAAAGCCACATTGTCTCAGATTATACCCTTCAAGGTATTGCTCCAAACACTGGAAAATATAAACTACCACATCATCTCATAATACTCTACCATTAGTCAACACAGAAAGTCTTCAGTAAACACACCACACTCTTAAAATCAAGAAATTGAAGTGATTTACTTGTAGATATGCAAACGCTAGGATCTAGAGGTGGTAGACACTTGACTTACACTGACTGAATTATTGCCCAGTGGGTTAAACTACTACAGAATGTTTTTAACAAATACTGTTGGAAGAGGAAGGTTGGTTATACAGTGACCAATATACCTGACCCAGTAATATAGTCTCACAAGCCCTTTGTTCAGCTGTGATTAATCTGTGAGTCTGGGCAAGTTTCTAATCATCTAGGTTTAATAAATGTTTAAATTAAATGTTTGAAACTCAAGTATGCTATGACATAAGGTCCCATTGCTAACCCTGCTATGTAGTTGCCTGATAAATAGCTATTTGGTGCTTACAGTGAGAATGGTGGCAGTGATTTTCCTATAAAAAGGACTCTGCTTATGTTAGAAATAGATTTGTAGACCTCTCATAATTCCCCTCTCCATTTTCAAAGGTGACAACAAATTCACAAGATTTACCTAAATTCCTATATTCTAAGTGATTCATCCATCTGCAGGGAAGCGGGGAGACGAGAAGAAATGAATAATGTTTTAACATCCAGTAATACATTCTCTTTCCTGGGATGAAGAACTGTCTGATATTTACCACAGGATGTGTGAATTCATAGAAACAGTTGGATAGAAATGGGAACCACTAGGAACATCTCATTTTTAAACAGCAACCATTTCTTGTTCCTTTATTTCCTCTTATAATCAGAAAGGTTAAAACCAGTAAAGATCAACAGACTGTTTCCTAAGTGAAAACTAGGACATTTTAAAATCCATAATCATTTCACTGGGTTGAATAATTCACTGGCATGCACGTGGCAAATATGACTTTCAAAGAGAAATATTCCACATGTTTCAAAAATTATTCACCAAGTGTTGCTGGTACTTCATTCAGAAATAACCTTGTGAGGTTAGTGAAAGAACCTCAGTAGGTAGGATGACAATATTTAACCTTTCACATGAGTATAAACAAATTCTATTCACTCTTTTGAATCAATTTGTTAATGAGATTATTAATACATATCTGCAGAAGAAATAATAGAAAGAATGTTCCTAAAACTTTTATATGAAGACTAAGGATGTAGCTTAGAGGTAGAGAGTTGGTGGAGCATGTATGATGCCCTAGATTTCATCCTTACAATTACAAAATAAGAAGAAGAAGAAAGTTTAAAATCACAAACGAAAACATGAGCTCATACAAAAATCTTATAGCTTTTTAAAAGCAGAGAGCGGCTCAGACTTTCTAATTTTCCACAAAATATATGGCACCAAAGACTCTTTTGTATAGCTGTATTCATTAATTCATGAATCCTCCTGGGAGCCACATGAATCAGAAGCAGTGAGATGTACAGGTGAAGCAGGAGTTTAGGAGAAGAAAAGAAGTTCTGTGTTTTAAAGGATGGGCTTGAGTACGGAGAGATGGGAATAAGGAAATGAAAAGGATGACTTCCTGAGG
Source organism: Peromyscus californicus insignis (assembly GCF_007827085.1). Lineage (NCBI taxonomy): Eukaryota > Metazoa > Chordata > Mammalia > Rodentia > Cricetidae > Peromyscus > Peromyscus californicus. The sequence goes on along the minus strand of NW_026294534.1, from coordinate 54,974,275 downwards.
TTCCAAGGCACAGAGTAGCCAAAAGCAATGGCCTCAAGAAGAGAAAATATAATGCAATAAAATCAGGTCAAAGTGGTGTGGAGGCTAGAAAGAGAAGCAAAGAGGAGAGCCATAAAGATGTGCACTGGGTAGCTTGTGCTGAGGATTCTGGATCTAAAACCAGTAAGTTGTCCATTATTTTCCAGGTATTAGGAAATACCCTGGAATGTATTATTAAAGGTAGGGGATAGTAGTATTATATTTCAGTGAGTGTTTTTCCCCTAACAATGCATAAGAATTAAGGAACTAAGATTCAGGGGTCAGGAAGAATAGTAAACACCAGCTGCAAAGTGACTTCCAAAACAGACACAATCAAAGAAGTTGGGCAACAAATACAATGCAAGAAGCAAAGTTAGAGATAAACTGAAAAATGATATGGCGAATAGATACATCTTCTAGTGTTGGAAAGATTTGAAGAGAAGAGTTTGTAGATGGAAAAGTTGGCTACATACAATTATTAACATATGACTTGTTATTTCATTTTGTCTCACGATAGATTGTAAAATTATATAGGACCTGAAGGAATATGTCCAACATCACTTCATCGATGGCAAATTCAGGGAGGACATGTCATGCTAAGATATAAGTAAGGTGGTAAAATTTAAATCATAGTCTTAAGTTTTAAACCTGTAGCTCAAGAGAGGAAAAACAAGATATAGGTCGTATGAGGTCAGTAAATCTATAGGTGAGGCCATTCAGTTTTAAAATATCAGATGAGAAAACAAAGCATTATAACCAAATAGGGGAGTCATGCCAAAGAAATGTAACAGCATTTATCTGTGTGTGCATGCATGTGTGTGTGCATGTATGTGTGTGTGTTCCAATGCATTCAGGTGCATGAACACAGGTCCATGAATGCAATACATATTTGGAGGGTGACCACAGTTTCAGTCCTTGCCTTCCACCATGTTTGATTAATATAGACTTTCTTTGTTGCTGGCCCACAAGCTTCTAAGGAGTCTCCTGCCTCCAACTCCCAACTTCCCATAGAACCAAGATTACAGATGCTGGCAATATGAATCTGGCCTTTACATGGCTTCTGTGATTCAAACTCAAGCTTGGAATTGAGGCCAACTGCTTTGACTCACTGGGCCATCACTACAGCCCAAGGTGACATCTAAAAACAGACATTTTAAGAACTATGGCATCTTACTTTTCATTTATCATTTGCTATCGTTTATTCTGAGATTTTAGAAGTTTTTACTTTACAAAGAAATCCAAAATAGATGTTCTAAATGTATAAAATATAAAGAGATAAACCCTAAGTTACATGATATAAACTAAATGTCCTCGATGGTGTACTGCTTTCACTGGATAAACTAAGAAATCTAGAGAAAAAATTGCAGTTCCTTTAATTTCCCACTTCACATACTCTTAATTAATAAAGCAAACAACATATACATTATATTAACAAATGATGTGACACTCTTAATTATAGTTTGAGAACTAATTTCTCAACCCAGGGTCATCTGAGGTTAATTTAAAAAGTAATTGAATAATTGATCATAAATGTCATGAAACTGATAAATGGTTAATGCTTTATTACTTAATAAAAATTTGCAATATCTGTTTAAACAATACAATCAAAATTTTTATAAAATTATTGGACTCTAGAAATCAGAAAATACATTATAATCATAATGTTGACTGGAGCAGGAAAAGGAGAAAAACACATCAGAGAGAAATGAAAGGAAGATTCAAGCCATGGCTACCAACTAGGAATGTATGAATGTATGCTTCCTTTCTTCTCTTAGAATTCAGCATGTTTTTTGTCTTTGTTTTCTTTTGAGGAGTATTTAAAGACTTGGCCATTGACATTGACAGAGCCACAAGAGTGGTTGAATAGCATACTGTCACGAACAACTTTACCTCCTGACTGCTGTAATGTACACATTGATCAATGTGCCAGTCACTACATAAACTTAAATACGTATTATAAGCCTCACATTCTTTTTTCTGAGTTGTTTCTGAATATGTTTTCCTAACAGAACTTATTTGAACTTGAGCTTTGCTATTTTCAAGAGGAGGTTATCCTTTCTATACTTGGAAGGCATAAGACCAGTTAGGCGGAACGCTTAATCTTAGTTACCAAAGCCAGACACAATCTCTTACTTCTGTTTTATGAGGAGATGAAAAGAAGGAAAAGGTACAGTGTAAGCCATGAGGAAGGGAGCCTTCAAAGACTGGAGTGGAATGAAATCAATGGTCTGCCCTGGAAGCTTTGTCTCCGGCATCTCTCCTAGTGCAACCTCCCACATTCCCAAAAACATCCACCTCAGGCCCAAGGAAATTCACATGGAAACAATGAACAACTTTACTCCTTTAAACTGTTGTTGTAAAGAGGCATAAATGGTTGTGAGTTTTGCTGTCTGGATAGAATGAAGACGAAGATGGATTGCTTTTTCACATTGACAAAACAAAAATTTCCATTGCAGAATCTGTTTTCATAATTCACACTGACTGTGAGAATTTCAAATTCTACCTTAAATGGAACCTCCATATTGTTTAAACAACCCCTCCAGTGTAATTCTCCATGGTAATAAGATTTCAGTAGAGTAATGGTTAACCTAGAAACCAAAAGGCTGCATTTCAAAAGTCAAAAAATAATACAAAAGATAATTAAATAAAATTATGCAAAAAACCTTCAAATTTTAAAATTTATTTTATTTGCATAAGAAATGAAAAATTTCTGTTGTAGGTAAACCATCAGAAGATAAAATTCTAAAGCAGGAAATTGTTCAAATTATTTGAAGAAGTAACATGATTCCCAAACCTGAAATATATCAGAACTTTTAAAAATCTGCCTATGTGTGATTAAAAATAAAATCTTACAATAAATGTTTAGCTTCTAAAACAATGCAACATGAGTTTACTATATAACTAAATATAGGCTAAACCACTGGTATTTTGACAATTTCTAAATATTTGGCTCCTGAAAAAAAAAAAAAGAACACTGATGAATTCTTGTCCTTTTGCACCAAATCTATGAAAAAAAATAAAACAACAGACACAATTATATAATATTTGAGGTTGTATATATACATAGTCTCAAAAAAATAAAAGAAAATCACCAGAGAAGGAGAGAAGCAAAAGGACCCAGCAGTAAACTTCAGACCCATGAAGCCTTGGAAACCCCTTCCCAGTGCAGCCTCCTGAACCCCTGCTCCCCACAGCTGTGCCTCAGGCTCTATGCTCTCTCCATCTTCTGTTTTAATTATGCCTGCTAACCACAGACATTGGGAGCCCAACACCTGGAGAAAAAATCAGCAGCATCAAAAGAAATCAATAAATTTTATATGTTACAAAGCTTAGAACCTGGAGTGTGGTGGGATAAACCTATCATTTCAACATTTAGGAGGCAGGAGGAGAGAGACTAAGAATTCAATGTCATATAGCTACATAGGTATATGTATATGTGTCTTTCATTGTGATATTGAGAGGCCAGATCCTTCCCCTCTCTCTATGCATCTTGCCCATTTTAGAATTAGCTACTCTGACCCACCACATGGCTCATGCTTTGATGTCCTAATTCACCACAAGGTCAAAATGATGGGGCTGATCATCTATGGAATCAAACCCCTGAAACCCTCTGCCAAAATACATCTCCCTCCCTTTGACGTTTTCTCTCAGGTTCTTTCTTCACAGTGGTAGAAAACTACTAACACCTAGCCCTGAGTATGGTTGTTTATCTGACTTTCTCACCCGGGATGTTTCTTTTCCCTCTGAAAGAAATTGTGAAAATGAGTACCTTCCATGTGTTAACAAATTAAAATATCAAAGAAACAGACTTCAGGGTTTATTTTTCATCATTTTATGCAGACAAACCTATAATACATTTGCATTTTGAATATCAAAAATAGTGTAAAATCAAGTGTATCCCTTTGATAATAAGTATACATTAAAGTATACTTGAACTTATTTTCATCCTTTCTTTGACTCCCAATTTAATAACTCCAGTTTGATTATTTGGGAAACTATGTATTTAGGGTCTAAGAAATTTATTAATGAAGAAAATAACGATCCATAATTATGGAGGCAAATATTTTTAGGACTCAGAGTTCCACACTTACCAGCCAACATAAATTAGATAGTAAAATTATGTAATTAGTGAATGTCCATACATTATTTATGTCAATTAGCTAATTCAATTTTTTATTTTTTATTTGTTTTTTCGAGAGGGTTTCTCTGTGTACTTTTGGTGCCTGTCCTGGCTCGCTCTGTAGACCAGGCTGGCCTCGAACTCACAGAGATCCACCTGGCTCTGCCTCCCAGTGCTGGGATTAAAGGCGTGTGCCACCACCACCCGGCAACTAATTCAATTTTTTTAAGAAAGAGGAAAAGTACCATTAAGCATCCTCTATAAAATGTCTACCATAGTTGTAATAACTAAAGGCAAAATAGGTGATTTTTCAAAAAGACCTAGCAATAAGCAGTAAATCTCAATTAGGTTCATTATAAAATGGCATCAGACTTAAGATGTTTACCTCTGGAGATAAGCTACAATACGCAGTGACTGTCATGCAGTTTCTGTATCCTATAGATGGCCCTGCGACAGATAATGGGTCTCAAATTTGGCCAAGGTTCTAGGGTTGAACACTGAACCATCTTTAGATATCTATAGTCTGTGTGTGTGTGTGTGTGTGTGTGTGTGTGTGTGTGTGTGTGTGTGTGTATGAGCATGTGCATATGCATGCATGTGCATGTGTGTGTGATTTTTCTTTTCTTTTAAATTTTATTTTATTTTATTTTACAATACAATTCAGTTCTACATATCAGCCACGGATTCCTTTGTTCTCCCCCCTCTCGCCCCCCTCCCCTTCCCCCCAGGCCACCCCCTATTCCCACCTCATGCAGGGCAAAGCCTCCCCCGAGGACTTAGATCAACCTGGTAGACTCAGTCCAGGCAGGTCCAGTCCCCTCCTCCCAGGGTGATTTTTCTTTTTATACTTCGACAATTTCACATATGTACATAAACAGTCTTAGTCATTCTCAAATCCTTTTATCTCATCAACCCCCTCACTGAAACTCTTCTTCCCAACTAGCTTTCCTCCTGCTGTCAGGTTGTTTGTGATCACTGAGCTAGAATTGATGGCATGAGGACAGGTGGGCGGTGATTTACTACAGTGCTTACATCACTGAAGAAACTGATACCCCTTTCCCCAACCACCATTAAACGGCCATCCCTTCTATGATGTACTCTAGTACTGGATTTGTGTGAGTGGCCACGATACCTGAAGTTCATTTTAATATGGAAGCATTGATTTAAACCATGGCATGAAAGGTGGAAGTGAATTTATTTCTTCTTGATACTAAAAAAAAAATTACAATATGAATTGTATCTATCTTCTAAATCATGATATCAGTCCTTAAGCTATAAACAAGAACACATCACTATTAATTCAATACCCCTCTTCAGTGGCATCACCACTCACAAAACTCCAAGTATTTTTAATAATCTAATAGGTCTCTTGAATAGTGAGACTTCTGGGCTCAATAAATTGCTTTGTTTTGAAGTTGTGCTGAAGAAAACGAGAGAGTACAAGATAAATCTGTCAATGATGGTTCCTTTAAGCCTACTCAAATCCTGTGGAATTTGTAGATTACCCTTTGCTTTGAACAAAATGGTGAATTAACTCACTCACCCCTTTCTCTATCTCCAGTTGGCACATCTGTCCAGAAAAGGCTCCACTTTGTGCATTTAAATTACCATCAGTGCTCCAGAGATTCCCGTTAGATGCTTCTCATGACCAACAAAATGTGATATGCCACTGAAGTCAGCAAAAGCATGTTGATAATTTGACTCAGTTCTCCTGCAGTTGAGCAGTTTACAAGAGTGGCTGCTGGTGTCTGTTTAGCCATAGGAAGACCAACCTTATTAGGCCTACAGAACATAAATAGATGACTATTTATATAGGACTAAAGAGCATGGATCATGTATGTCAGTATTTTCAAATACTCCTAGCTATTAGAGACCCTAAAATAGTAGAGGTCAGAAAGATGAGGAACTATGCCAATGAAGAGACTGTAGACACACTAATGATACCACGTCATGATTAAACAGGATGACATGGAATACATGATTTTATTATATTTGGGAGCTGTTTTGTTAAACTTATTACATGTATAATTTGGCACAACATTCAGGTTATGAGTCTTTTTCTCTGATCCCCCAAAATTTGTATATTGAATCCTCTAAGACAATCTATCTGAATGGTGGACTGACTTGAAAATAGCAGCTATATGTACTGGCAGGCTGTTGCACTCCCTATGACTGCATCCTTATAAAGGTTACATTAAATGGAACACAAAACAAACACATGCAGATTATGTTTCTCCAAGCCAATTTAAATGCATGACTGTGTGCAAAGGAAGTAGAAAAATATGTCCAAATCCATCCAAGTTAGATCTTCAATAGCAAAGGTCTTGCTGTATAATTTTTCTTCCAACAAAACACTGGGCTGCTGCATTTACTTTGAATGTTTAACCAAATAGATTTTTCCATTGTTGTTTACTTGACACTTTCTTGAGCTATTTTTATCCTAAAAACATAGCTAGCATGATTAAAGAAACCAGTGACCACCACCAGGCCTTGACCAGCGTTGGGCACTGGACATGCCAGCACCCCTCTGAAGTATGAAACAGGGACATGCACAAAGAAGCATACTCAGAAATCCTGAGTCCTGAGGTATACTGCTTGTCTTTTCTCAAGGGAAAGAAGCTAACCAAGGTTGGACAAAGAGGAAGGAGTCACTCACTCAACATGGAAACTGGAAGGGGTGGAGTTCAGATGGCTTTAGAGTCTAATCCTGGGCAGCAGCACAATGAAGATTGTGACTTCTCATCTCTCTGTGTCCGTTAGGTCCTGATATGAACCTCTGTCACAATGACAGATATAAACAACACAAGGAAGAATAACAAGTATTTTCCATAACTACATAAGATGGTTGTCTCATGTTGGAGACAGAAACATAATGATGCAATTTTCTAATTATTTTAAAATTATGAACAAGATCAGATACCGATTTAGTTAGATGGGAGAGATAGCTATAAAAAGCTTTCCTAATTCAGTCTGTCTAAACCAAATTGTGGCAGATGATTAGTAATTTGTCAAGAGAACAACAGCCCAGGTATAAAGAAGAGAGTGAAATGTGAATCGGGAAGTTCTTGTCTCATTCTGGGAACTAAACATTGATGTGATGTTAGGGGCTGTTCTTCAGTGCAGAGTCAATGTTGTGGAACTATTTATTCATAGTTAAGATTTATTTCATACCTTTGTAGTCATTAAATTGGTGACTAATACATTATCATTATTTTGTAAAGAACCATAATGGAATCTATTGTCATAATCTTTTTGAAACTCCCATCCAAAACATAGAGTTTTGTGATCATTTAAATATTATTTTAATAATTTTATTTTTTGAATAAAATTTTGAAGAATTTGATTGGAATTTAAGAAAACTATTGAAGTTTATATACTACAATTGAAAATTTATAATTTATAAGAAAGATGAATATTGTCATCTGTTTCATGCAACGTAATACAGATAAAGTCGTTCCAAGGAACTTATAAAATATATGATGACATCATTCATGGACACTGATTTTGGATTCTTTGTTGAGATAGAATTGATATTTACTGGAAATGAATATTCTGCAGTAAATGTCTCACTTATATTGAAGAAAAAAACTTTATAGAATCATACACTGGATATTAGCATGCTTTTGCTTGGTGTATACAACTTTTCAAGTTTTTATGCTGACACCAACTTTTCAAATCTTTAGTTTGGCCTCAGAATCCTGGGTGAATGTGAAGTTTCCTGTCTCATTTGTTCTTTCCCTCATTCTGATCCAGATACCCTGATAAGGGTTTTGTTATTATCAGTTTGCCTTGTACTCTGTATGTGTGTGTGTGCGCGTGTGTGTGTGTGTGTGTGTGTGTGTGTGTGTGTGTGTGTGTGTGTATTCCGACTGTGTGAGGACCCAGAGGTGCACATATGTTAGGCAAGTGTGGTACCACTGAACTGTATCCTCAACCACAGCTGCTCTGAATGTTTCGTTCCCAGACTGATACTACCTTCCCCCAAAATCTCATCTTTATATCATTCTTCTTTATGCCTGGGCTGTTTTTATCTTGAAAAATTACTAGTCATTTATCATGATTCAGTTTAAATGGAATGTATTCAAGGAAGCATTTCATAACTGCCTCTCCCATCTAACTAAATTAGAAGGAATTGTATGGTTACATGGTATCAAAACATGTTCATAATTTAAAAATAATTGGAAAATTTCATTGTTAAGCTCCTGTTGCCAACATGAAGCAATAATTTCATATAGTTGTGGATTATTCTGGTTCTCTTGACTCCTTCAGGGAGTCAGAGAAGAACTTCACCTATATAATATGAACTATTATATGCTGCATGAATGATCTAGTGAATGAGCAATTGAATAAGCCGGTGAATGAGCCAGTGAATGAGCCAGAGAATGAAAGGCTGCTCTCTTGCTAGAACACAGCTTTAAATGGACCATGAGAGTGACATGGTTCATCAGGCATGTCATCTGTCCAGCTTTTCCTCAATATATGACCTTGAAATATCTCTTAATCCCATTTGACATCATACTATTTATTATAAAATTCAGACAATACTAGCCACTAGTTTGTCCAACTCAAAATGTAACTAAGAATCAAAAGATCATGTAAAATAGCAGTGAGAAACATAAAATGTTGTAAATGTAATTAAAGCAGATGTGGTTTTCTATCATTATTAGATATGAATTATATTTCCAACTTAAATGAGTTAGTAGCTAAATGTGTACCTTATTTATAGTCACTATAAAATAAATAAAATGTTTACATATGGCTGTTGAGATTCTAATCCACAGAAGTCTTTGGATCTACATCTACCACTGCCATATTTGGTGATAACAAATAGGTTGAAAACCCATCTACCTCTGCAAGTTTTCAGGTCCTTCTCTCTAAATTTTCAAGTGAAATATTCACTTTCACAGCTCAGAAGTGGAGCAGGATTAATGGACACCTTCAGATTAGCTCCTTTCAAGAACATCATTACACATGAAAATAGGGTAGGAATTTAAGCAAACTATTGAGCATTTGTTTGAGCCTAGATCATTTAGGTTTGAGTCTAACAGAATAACAGGGGCAAAAGCAACATTTACTAGAGTGAGTTGTAAAGGTAAAGAAATGGCAGAATTTTCTGTCTAATAGCTGAGCAATAGTGGGGTAAGGGACTAACTCATTCTGCTACCACCCAAGTTTATGCTTAACATTGAGAAAGCTGTTAAAGCCTGGTGGTAGTTATTGAGAGTGAGGTGAGATAATGTGTGATCCAGTCCCCTGTTTCTAGAGTTTCAAAACTTACAACAAATCAAGATATAAACATGTAGACTATTTCTGCCTATAACAATAGAACTAGATTAAAAATGAAGTATAGAAGCATATAAAAGGAAAGGCTATTTTTATTATCTAAATCATAAATTATAGTACATTTGAATCCCTGGATAAGATATACTCTGCATAAGGTATTCTGGCTTACAGATGTGTGTGTGTGTGTGTGTGTGTATGATTGTGGACTGAATCCAATAAATTATTTTGGCTTAATAAAATGCATAAAAGTAATGTGAAGTCTCTTCTAAGGTATAACAATGCAATCCCATGTTTGCATTTTCTCTCCCTCTCTTGCTGTCCTTCTGCTCCCTTGAAGTCAACCACATGTTACGAGAGCCTCAGGAGAAGACTCACAAATAAGGATTGTCTCGTGTCAGCATCATAGCAGGCATTGAGGGCATTAATTCAACAATACGGGAAGAAGTGAGTTAGAAAAAGTGTATGTCAGGAACCTTGGAAGAGGACCCACTCTCAATCAAACTTTAAGATAACTGCAGCCTCAGCCAATACCTGAGTCTTAGTGGAAGAAAGGGGAATGAAGAGAGAGTTAGACACTCATTCAAAAAAAAAGTTCTGCAAATATCACCTAAGTGTCACATGCTCAGTGAAAATTATAAACTTTAAATAAAAATAAATAAATATGACTGCCAAGATGACTAGTAAGTCAATTGTTCCAAGGTCTCAACTCAGAGAGAGACAGAGACAGAGACTGAGACAGAGACAGTGAGAAAGAGAGAAAGAGCTCCATGAAGAGTCTGTAACCAGAATATAGCACCCCAACAAGTTTCTACTTGTTCTCACACTATGCACACGGCTCCCAAATATTCAAGCTGAGAATTATTTAAAGTGATCTCGTCTTGTCATAGTCAAAAGTACTGGGTAGAAGTAAATATAAATTCCAAAAAAATAAAAACACCCCATCAACTTAAATCTGTGATTCTTTAGGCTTATTGCTCTAAGTTTTAAATTAAACTTCATTTCCATAACTTAAAAGTAGAAATAGGATTGAGGAATATCTTTAAAATAACCACACATGAGAACAATGCACCTAACAATAGGCAGTAGATGTGCAAAGCAGGAGCTGGACTTTAAGCAAAGCATCGAGCATTTATTTTAGCCTTCATCATTTATATTCAAGTCTAACAAAATAGCATGAACAAAAGCAATTTTTAATGCAGTTATTAAGGGGAAGAAATGATGAATTGTTCTGCTTCTAAGCAGAGCAACCGTGGGGTTAAGATGCTAACTCAGTCCACTAAGACCCAAATATATGCTTAACACTGCATGAGCTATTAGGTTTTTTTCAGTTACAGAATAGGGTAACATAATGTGTGAGCTCTATTACCATTGTTCTTGGAGTCTACAAGCCTATAAAGCTGCCCAGAAATCCTGATAGCCTTTAAGGCAAAAACCACAAAATACATTATAAGAAATTCAGGGGGCTTGAGAGATGGCTCAGAGGTTAAGAGCACTGACTACTCTTCCAGAGGTCCTGAGTTCAATTCTCAGCACCCACATGGTAGCTCACAACCATCTCTATGAGATCTGGCACCCTCTTCTGTGTACATAATAAATAAATCTTTTTTTAAAAAAAAAAGAAATTCAGGAAGGAATAGAAGAAATATGATCAGGAGATTCAGACTTGAAGGTTCAAGTTTGTATTATTAGATATCAATTACAAAATACATACTCTATTAAAATAAAAGAAGGAACCAAAGCACAGAGAAGGAATAAGAGCATCTTGCTAGGTAGTCAAGTATAACATCAATACATCAGGATACTGTCACCCACAGCCATCTTCCATGGACACTGTGCCACATTTTATTGCTAATAAAAGGATTAGATGAGAGTTAGAAGGGAAAAGTGAAGAAGGGTCCTTATATTTAGTGTGTTTGGGGACTATACAGAGGAGGTTGGGTCAGTATGATGGTTTACGGACTGCTTCATACTCTTTTACTGTTAGATGATGGGATTTGCAGACTTCCAAGTCCTTATAAATGCTGATTTGTGCCTACACTCTAGTAGACTCTCCGGATATGGAAGTTCTCTGATCTCTAGTTGTTTTCCTGATGTCATTTCTCCTAACACTGCCAAGAATTCTATAAGCCCTTCATTACCATTGTACCTGAATTACTGAGCTATGGAGATTATCTTCTCTTTCCTTGATCACATCCAGACTGATACTAAATCATAAAAGCATCCAGAAAGATATGGAACCACTCATGGATCTTTACAAAGAAAAAAAAATTCTTAGTATCATGTATTCATAGCTGTCCAATTTTGTTTGTAACCTGAAGATACAGGTGAGATCCTTGAGACATCATAGAACTGTCACTTACTCTGTAAGAAGACTAGAGTTGAGAGTGAAATTCAGAACTTCTGTGAGGTTTAGATGTCTGTTGTATTTATTATGTCATTTTCACTCAGTGCCATTTTAATGAGTTGGGGATTAATTTTTTTGAAAGAAGATTTTCTTGTACTATTCTTATCTAACTTTGATGTGAATATCATAATACCATCCTAAAGTTAGTTGTACAGTGGCCCATTATTTTTTTTCTGTTGTATCTATGTGTCTATCTATGTGTGTGTGTCAGTTACGTTTCTACTGCTGTGACAAAGAACATGACCAAGACACTTAATTTAGGGTCTCAAGCTTCAGAGGGTTATGAGAATCTATCAGCGTCCTGTAGAGAAACACGGCAGAAGGCAAGGAGGCTTGTTACTAGAGCAGCTGCTGAGCACTTACAGGTTAGGACAACAAACACACACACACACACACACACACACACACAGACACACACACACACACACAGACAGACAGACAGACAGACAGGGAATGGCATGGGCCTTTGAAACCTCAAGGTTCACCCACAGTGACCCACCTCTTCCAACAAGGTCACTCCTCCTAATCCTTCCTCAACAGTTTCATCAACTGCGGACCAAGTACTCAGATACATGAGCCTATGCAGGTTGGGCTACTCTCATTCAAAACCACCACAGTATGTCTTTGTGAAAGTAGATGGGGGTGCCTGCAGAGGCCAGAAGAAAGCATGAAATCCCCGGGAAACACAGTTACAGAAGGTTGTGAGCTGCCAGGTGGGTGCTAGGAATTTAACCATAGTACTCTGTAAGAGTAGCAAGCAATGTTAAACACTGAGTCATCTCTCTGCCCCCGTTTTTGTAAGAATGACCCTGTGAAATTATATGAGCCTACATGGGGCTACTTTGGATTTTAGCATTTCTTCTTTGATTAGGAAAAGGGAGCTAAGCAGACAAAGATAAGGAGGTAGGGATATTCTGTTTCTATTTGTATCTGTTTGACATGTCACATTTTAAAATCCATTTGTCCTTTTCATAAAACTCGTTTAGAACATCCTCCCATATAGACCCTCTTCATCTGATCTGGACTTGGGCAGTCCAGTCTCAACAGAGCAGTTAGAGCATTATTTAAAATATGGAACAGTCTACCCATCTGATCTGGACTTGGGCAGCCCAGTCTTTACAGAGAGGTTAGAGCATTATTTAAAATATGGAACAGTCTATCCACTTCTCAGGCCATTGCAAAGATTTTCCTTTTGCTATCAATGCTGTAAGAGGCTCTAAGAGACTTTCCATTGGGTATGTATGTACTGTCTGATCATCTAATCTCCCTGTTGGCTGATTCTGCTGCAGCCAAGCCTGCTGTCTCACTGTTCTACTAAAACTATAGAAAACCCTGATTTTAACATGTTTGCTCTCCATATTGTCTCTGCCTTTCAGATAAATGCAAATGATTTTAGTGACCTTTGACTGGTCACATAATCAGGCAACACAAGTATCAAAGAGGAAAAATACATAACCGGGCAACACAAGTATCAAAGAGGTTAAAATATCAAGCTCTATGTTTTGAAGATGTTGCTAAGTAATAATACAAATCACAAACTAAACACGTGGTATACATAATAAATAAATGGCTATGTATTCAAAATATACAATCAAAATACAAAATAAATGGTGTAATAATTTCTCTAAAATCAACAGGAAAAATTAAGTATGAGATGAACAGATGAACAAAGACCATAAACAAATGAGGAAGAGATAAATCTAACAAAACAGGAGATTTCACATTATCTTGAGATAATTTCTTAAATCTTTCAGTATGCTGAAAAAAATAGGCCCAAGTTATTGGCGAGAACGTGAAGTATCAGAACATTACCCACGGATGTTGACAGTACAAATTGATATAGGCACTATTCAAAATACTATGCGGTAAAGTGAAGTTGTAAATCTAGATGCATGATAAATTCAGCAGTTTCACTGTCAATATTTACCCAAGAGAAACTTACAAATGTGTGCCAGGAGACAAATACAAAATCCTGACATTGTTTATAGTAATATAAAAATAAACCTATGTACTTCTTCAACAAATAAGTAAAAATAAGTTGTATTGAACCATGAAATAATGCATAACCATTAAAATCGATCCCCATAACTACACAAATAAATTGTCAAAATATATTGTAAAATATAATCTGCAGAAGAAAATACACACAATAACATTAGATTTACATAAAATCCCAAAAGGCATACAAAATAAAGTATTAGTTAAGAAAAGATTTGCATATAACAAAAGTATAAGGAAATAAGAGAACTAAAAGAGGAGCAATAATACTAAGTGATTCAATCAGAAAACAATAGGCATTGCTTTGTTTTTAAGCCACATAGTGTACTGGTATACTAGCATTTGCTCTAATATTTTGCTGTAGACACACCTATACCATAAATTTTGTACGTATTTAATATCAAAGTATTAAAATGACAGAATAAAAACAATAATCTTAAATATCATATAACAAAGAAATGAAGAATTCTATAATCCCTGAAGTGATGACAAATTAGGCAGCCATTTTCTTCAGTGTAGATGTGTGATACAAAGTATAATTATACTCTGAATTATATGTCTGGACAAAAATATTTTAAGACAAAATACTAAGCAAAATACAGCAAAATATTAGGTACTTCCTAGAGGGAGGATACATTATGAATAGTTTGTGTCTTGGGGTTTTTAATAGAAGACATATGTTGGATTATAAACTCAGAAAAAATACAGATTAGTGTTGTTATAGGATTTTTACCACAGAACCATCAGAAATTGTAAACCAATCTGTGCTAAGGCAAAAGCATTATTTGTTCCATTGCAAGATAAAATGTGCCTTTTTTTATGTTTTGTTTTGACAGAGTAGCACTGCCTGGAACTTGCTAAATAGACAGGACCGGCCTTGAACTCACAATGGTCCACCTGCCTCTGCCACATGAGTGCTGCGATTTAAAGGTGTGCACAATACCCAGCCAAAATGGGGCTTTTAAAATAGCAAATTAATTTCCACCATGTTATGACAGCTCAGAAAAGTTTCAAGGATGGTTATTATAACTCTTAACCTCAAGAGAAGATCCACAATAGAGTAGATGTGCATGTTTCACTAGTCACAGCAATTTACATTTAGTGAAACTGTTGGTGGTGTTTTTCATCCCCTAACTTCTTAAGGTATGCCAACTTACACACAAAAAATCAAGTGGCACCTGAATGGCACTGTGATAAGAAGCAACAACAGCAGCAAAGGAGAACGAATCTGGCTCAGGTTTGAAGAATTAATTTAAAAAAAATGTTATTAAGAGAAATTGAGAAGTCAATAGTCCACTTACTGCCCAAGCTGCAGCATTCCATCAAAACTCTCTAACCTTCCAAAATCTCTCTTAAAAAACACAATACCAAAGAAAATGCCTTAGGCAATCAACCGCAATATCATATTTACCAACTCTTCAATTAGCTGGACAGCTGTGTCATCTACCAAAATCATCAGGAATTGTGCTTACGAACATTCCAATGTGGAAAAATCTCCTCAGAGCTTGTGCGCATGTGGGAAGCTTGGCTTGTACTCCAGTTCACAAAGGAAACCCACAGGACCTGATTTGCATTTTTATATATATTTTATCAAGTTGTATGTGCTATGCCTAGAAACTGAATTGTTTAAGCCTTCTCTGTCTCCGGAATGACAAATAAGAAGTTAGTTCTTCAGTCAGTGCCGACCAATGATTTTCAACCTTCAACCTACTGTGACCCTAATACAGTTCCTCTTGTTGTGGTGACCCCCAACCATAAAATTATTTTCATTTCTAATTCATAACTGTAATTTTGCTCCTGTTAAGAACTGTAATGTAAATGTATTTATTTGTTTTCTGATGGTCTTAGGTACTCCCTGTGAAAGGGTCTTTAGACCTGAGGGATTGCAACCCATGGATCAAGACCCCCTGCTCTAGATGGTTTGGTTTTCTTAATAAAGTAGAATGAAACAGCCAGGAATAAGTATTATAAGAAGTAAAATCACCTTGGAAATGAATAAGATGTGAAAAGATCATTACTGAGTCTCCTGGTGTTCACATATGTTTATTCAAACAAAGAATCCTATGGTTGATTAGGTTTGAAATATCACTCTTGGATCAGAATCTGTTAACTTGTTGCATTGCACCCAGGTCAGAATAACATCAATGCCTTAGGTAGACCCCAAACCAAGTGAAGTCTATTTAAAGTGTAGGTACTATTCTGAAAGTTGTAAAAATATGATAGGAGTTAAGGTGACTCTGTGTCAATACAAATAAATACAGTGAGTGAACACTAAGAAAGAACTCTAATATGATAGGTGGAGAAGAACATGTCGTTGATTGTGTAAAAAGTTGAAACTGATAGCAAAGGAATAGGGAACAATTTTCCTTGAACATTTGTTTGCTGGATTCTGACACAACTATTTCTCCTAGGTGAACTCTAACAGTGGACTCTCCCCTTCCTGTTTCCAACAGAGGCAAATGAGTCTTGGGTAGTCAGCCTGAGTCAGACTTTGTTAAGTGTGCACACATTTTTAAGTTTTTCTCTAATTTACAATAATGTTTGAGGGGGTAATTTCAAAGCCCCCCTGGGTATGTAGTAATAATAATAATTGTTTTACATACTGTTTGAGTAATTTCCCCTGTCTCTGGATAGAAACTTGACAAGTAACTGTGAAGGGAGAAGGGTGAATGGCTGACTGAATTCCACTTCGATACTTAAAGTTAGCTTTTTGCTATTTTTAAATTGCCATGTCTAGTAAAAATGTGTTATATATAGATTTCATTTATCTGGGGAAAGCAGGATTAGAAGAATGAGTCACTGAACTCAAATACCGAAGCGACAGAAAAGAAAAGGCATCTTCAGTTTTCCCTAGGAAACAACAACTTTAGTTTAAGAAGGTTACTTGGAGGCCGGGCGGTGGTGGCACATCCCTTTAATCCCAGCACTCGGGAGGCAGAGCCAGGCAGATCTCTGTGAGTTCGAGGACAGCCTGGTCTACAGAGCGAGATGCAGGACAGGCACCAAAACTACACAGAGAAACCCTGTCGCAAAAAACCAAAGAAGAAGCAGAGGCAGAAGAAGCAGAGGTAGAGGCAGAGAGAGGCAGAGACAGAGGCAGAGGCAGAGAGAGGCAGAGGCAGAGGCACAGAAGAAGGAGAAGGAGGAGAAGGGGGAGAAGAAGGAGAAGAAGGAGAAGAAGGAGAAGAAGAAGAAGAAGATTACTCAGTCCTAGAGAGGCACAATTAAAGTAATGGCTATGGTGATTGTTGAAGAGACATTACTGTGGGATGGTCTGTATGTCAAATGTGTTGCTGATTGGTCAATAAATAAATCACTGATTGGCCATTGGCTAGGCAGGAAGTATAGGCGGGACAAGGAGGAGAATAGAGCTGGGAAGTGGAAGGCTGAGGGGGAGACACTGCCAGCCGCCATCAGGACAAGGAAGATGTAAAGTACCGGTAAGCCACAAGCCACGTGGCAAGGTATAGATTAATAGAAATGGATTAATTTAAGCTGTAAGAACAGTTAGCAAGAAGCCTGCCACGGCCATACAGTTTGTAACCAATATAAGTCTCTGTGTTTACTTGGTCGGGTCGGGTCTGAGCAGCTGTGGGACTGGCGGGTGAGAGAGATTTGTCCTGACTGTGGGCCAGGCAGGAAAACTCCAGCTACAAATGGCGTCCAACGTGGTGGCAAGAGTTTCCACCTAAAACCTGAGAAAAAAGATTCTAAAACGGAGCGAAAAACAGCTTCCTAATTGTCTCTCTCAAATGAGCGGCAGCTGCCGGTTTGAGCTACTGGCGGGTTCCTAGCGTGCGCGCTCGACCTGCAGTATGGCGGGAATGAGGCCTCTGCAAGTGGCACATTAAGCTACATTGTGGATTTAGCCTTTGCTAGTACAAAACAAAAAAAAGAGGTTTCTGGGCTACATGCTGCTTGGATAAAAAGCATAGACCCACGATGGCTCCCAGAGCTGGCGGTAAGCATACTGCCGCCATGTTGGGAAGCTGCGGTGGGCAGAGCCAGCAGCCACAGCTGCTACAGCTTAAAGCAATAGATTCACAATAAGACAGATTCAGATGTAATAGTTTAAAATGTGTGTAAAATATACGTAGGCTTAAAAGAGACAAAAAAAAAGGTGATATATACAGTATAGAAACAAATACATGGTTTTAAAAAAAATAAAGTCTTTAAAGAGACAGTAAAATTAATATAAAAAAAAGCCACGTAGAGATGACTATTACACAGAGAGTCTGGATTGTGTTGTCTTTGGGATTCTTAACTACAGAGAGATATTTGATTGTAAAGGAAGCTGAGTTAAACCAGTATGTATATTTTAAAGATACTTTGACTTCAAAATTTGGATGTAAGGATATGTTGCTTTGGAAAAGAGTCTCTTTTGTTTCCACAGAAAGCAAGAGGCTATGGATTTGTTCCAGAGTAAGATACATCAGGTTTGACCAGCCAAGACCCCCTGAAAGGTCTCCGATGACACCATGGCCCAGATGATTCAACATCCAGAACCGTTTCAAGACAACTGGCTCAGATGATACAGCCTCACGGACTACTCCATGATCCTAAAATTTTCTTTGTTTCCCCAGAAGATACAGCGCCCCCCTCCAGCAGGAAGTAGTAAGAGAAGCTACGCCCAAATTCCCAAATATACCAAGCTGACTTTGGAGATGTGTAAAGGTTAAAACCTTCCTTTTTAAGAAAAGAAAAGGGGAAGTACTGTGGGATGGTCTGTATGTCAAATGTGTTGCTGATTGGTCAATAAATAAATCACTGATTGGCCATTGGCTAGGCAGGAAGTATAGGCGGGACAAGGAGGAGAATAGAGCTGGGAAGTGGAAGGCTGAGGGGGAGACACTGCCAGCCGCCATCAGGACAAGGAAGATGTAAAGTACCGGTAAGCCACAAGCCACGTGGCAAGGTATAGATTAATAGAAATGGATTAATTTAAGCTGTAAGAACAGTTAGCAAGAAGCCTGCCACGGCCATACAGTTTGTAACCAATATAAGTCTCTGTGTTTACTTGATCGGGTTTGAGCGGCTTGGGACTGGCGGGTGAGAGAGATTTGTCCTGACTGTGGGCCAGGCAGGAAAACTCCAGCTACAAGACATGATCTTTGTAGTTGGCAACATTTTCAGAAAAAGTCACAAAGTTTGTCAATGTCAAATTACCCATTAAACTACTACTTATTTTCCCTCTTTCATACGTGTGTGTGTGTGTGTGTGTGTGTGTGTGTGTGTGTGTGTGTGCGCGCGCGCGCGCGCATCTCCAACTGAATTGGAGCTATTGAATCCATTTCTAAGCATGGCATAGAAGTCTAGGGACATGACCCAGTGGAGAAGAGAATTTGCTCAGATGAGGACCTGATTGAACTCCCAGCCCCCAACAAAAAGCCAAACATGACCATTGTGCCTATAAATCCAGTATGGCAGTGGAGGGGTCAGAGTGGTCTGCAGTACTGACTGGTAAGCCCACTCAGCCAGAATAGTGAGCTCCTGGTTTAGTGAGATACTCCCTCCACCCCACACACAAACTACAACACACAGGAATAATAAATTAAAATAAAATAAATATGACATAGTCTCTCCTATTAAAACAAAATTGTGTGTATGTGTCTGTGTGTATGTGCCTGTGTGTTCCATTCCTCATTTTTAGTTTACTAAATTCTAATGGACTTAGATTCTGTCACTCCTACAACAATAATTTAATTACTCTCAGGTCACAAAGTTTAAAATAAATTGTTGAAGTTCCTACCTTCGCCACTCAATGTACATGCAAGTAACATATAGACTGAACAAGATGTACTTATGTATTTAGAGACACACAAATATATTGTAACAATTAATGAAAAAAAAGAACATGGAGCCATAAATGGGATCATTTGAAGGGAGGAAAGGGAAGGAGGAAATGAAGTAATTATATAATAACCTCAAAAAATAACTAAATGAGCGAAGGCGAGCCTTTCCCATCAGCCATACCTGCAGCTCCATTGTAAGGCCAGCACTCAGGAGGCTAGCGCAAAAGGACCAAGAGTCCAAGGCTGATCTCAGCTGCACAGTGATTCCAAGGCATGCCTGAAGTATGTGACATCATCTCTAAACAAGCAACTCAAGGAAAAACAAAAATCCCACTGTTTTCTCTTGAATGCTTTTTACATTGAGCTTCATCACTCACACAAACAGGATACACATGTGTGCATACATGTATGTTGTTTTCTTGCTTTCTCCAGGCTCACTTCATTATTCCCCACCCAACATAATGCTTGCCTTTCTTCAAAGCTTAACGTGCTTCTCTTTTTCTGAGTGCCTAAATTACTGCGCATTACTTGCATACATGTACACATGCATGTGCACACACACATGTGAGAGAGAGAGATGGGGAGAGAGAACTTGTCAGTCTCCTAGAGCTGTAGGAATGTGTGGAATCAGGATGAACACATTTGCTGCTCCTTTTGCTTGTATTCATGGCCCTACTCAATCCTCTGTCCCTTCTCTCAGTCTTCACAGGGTCTTAAGTTTCTCAATTTAATTTTTTTGAAATTTTCACATATAACTACTATATTTACATAATTTTTATCCCTCCCTTTCCATTGACCAACTCCTCATTCCTTATGAGTCCCCTTTCCACACCCTACAATCGCTACTTCTCTATGATTGACTTACACACACATGCACACACGCGTGCACACACACGCGCACACACACACGCGCGCTGCTGAGTCCATTTAGTGTATATATATATATATGCATTTAGTCTGATCAACTAGGATTGGGTAACCTATCAGGAGGCTTAACCCTGGAGAAATCGACAATTCATTTCTCAGCAGCCTTTTTCTATAATTTTTCATTTAGGGTAGGCTCTTGTGAGATTTCCCTTCCCACTTCTGAATGTCAAGACAGATATATCGGTGAGATTCATGGGTACAGCTTTCCTGTCACATACACTGACACTACCCTGCAGCAGATACCCTGTCCCTCTCACTCTTACAATCTTTCCGCCTCATCTTCCACTATGTTCCCTGAGCCTTGGGCATGGGAGTTGAGTTGCAGATATACCAATGTGGTTTGGGCCTCCCATGTTCACTATTTACTGCATTTGACCAACTTCTCCCCATGGTGACTTCTATTTTCCTGGTTTCTGTAGGTATTGTGCATTATATGTTCACACCTAAAGATTTGGAGCTAACATTCACAAATGAGAGAAGATAACAGCATTTGTCTTTTCTGGGTTACCTTAGTCCATGTCTTCTGTCCATTTACTTGCAAATTTCATGATTTCATTTTTCTTTGCAACTGAATAGGATTCTGTTTTGTATATGCACTGCATTTACAGATTCAGTGCAATTCCCAAACCTAAAGCAATTTTAGTTCTTTCTTATAAATCACTTCTGTGAAACCTTCCCTAACCTCTTAAAAATTGCAGCCTATTGTTAAGTGGTGTGAGGATGGACATTTTAACCTACTGTTGTCTGTGTTGTGTTTCTAGAAGCTGCAAAAGCCCCAGCAGAGAGTTGGCACTTTGCAATTGCTTGCTAAGTAAAACAGCCCATCATCCATTAAAAATAGTTTATTAGCTGCACATTGTATTTGGCACAGAGAACAACCCTTGTCAGACAGGCCCTGCTGAAGGCAGATGCCTTCCTGCCTGTTTTCAGGCCACATGCCACTGGCTTCTTTATCAGACTACATTTACTTTTCCTGGATTCTTTATACACATGCTTTTCAGGGTGTCCTAGGGTCTCTATGCATTCCTCCATAGCCCACGCTACACAGGAGGTGGTTCTTCCACTTTTCCCACCTGAAGCTTGCTCAACTCTCAACTCTCAACTCATGGTTAGGATCCTTTCTTTCTAGGAACATTCTCTGGGCTCTGTTCCATTAATTCTACACTCACTGTCCACCTGTCCTTCACACAGCACATGGCACATTTCTACTTTTACGTTTTAACAACTCATGGTTGCCACATTAACTGTAAATCTCCTGCATGTGGGAAGTCGTCTCTGTGTTTAGTGGAGTATCTATCATTGATCTATGGTCAGTAAACCTCTGTTTATGAACAGAAAGAATTGAAGTGTCTTACATTCAGGATGGCAGGGTTTAGATACAGAAAACTGGTCAAATTATAGTTGGTTATTCACATTTATTCCCAATTATGAGGAACAGAAGAAAAATCCTTCAAGTTAATAAGCAAACTATTTTAAAAAGAAATAACACTAATTATAATAACAAATGTGGTAAAAGTGTGTGTGTCAAAGATCAGAAAAATGTTATTGAAAGCCTCCTCTTAAGCTGCTAAATCAACTTGACTAATGAAATTAAAATTTAATTTAGCACTGACAAAATCAAATTCATAACAAACATACCCATTAATCAAAAACTAAAATAATTCTTCAGTTAAGTAGTATAATGTTAGCCAACACTAGATTTGATCTCACCAAAATTTTTAAGATGTAGCTCAGTGTGATTTCAAGCTATATTAGATTATATTTTTCCTAGGCATCCAATGACAATGATGTGTGTGTGTGTGTGTATATATATGTGTATACATGTGTATTTATAAAATCAATGTTAGTAGCAGCATAAGACACTCTTCAACATCTCTTTTTATGAATGAATTTTTAAAATCCTAACTTATGTATGATAAAAATCTAACATTAAATTCTCTTGGGGAGTTAATCTGTTATGTAAAGAAAATGTGAATACAGTTAAAAGAGAATAACTGCTTGGAATAAAATTTTTAAGTACATTTCATATGATTATAATTTCTTTGCTTTTCCCCAAGATTTGATGAATCAATAGGAAAGAAGAATAAAATTAAGACTACTGGTGTATCATGTATGTATGTGCCAAAATTTGTGTGCATAGGCTTATACACACCATTAAGAAAAATACAAATTAAACTTTATATACCACAAAATGAAACATAAAAATGATTTGTGCTAAAAAAAATATACCTGGAAATCTAATCAATTCAAATAAAAACTTCTTAGAATTCAAATATACCAATAAGTGGCACATTATAAAATGCATATTCAAAAAGTGATACCTAGTCAATATTCAAGTAATAACTAATTAAAAGCAATATTTTAAAAATCATCCCATTTGTGGGATGAGGTGGGTGAGATGGAAGTGAGTGAGTGTAGGGAGAAATGACCCGAATTGGGGGGACATTTGAGAGGCAGTGTGGAAACATAAGGCAGTGGAAACTCCCTAGATTCGATGAGGGTGACCCTAGTGAGGATTCCTAGTAATGGAGGATATGGAGTCTAAACTTGTCTTCTTCTCTAGCTAGGGAAGGCTTCAAGTGATTGACCACGGTTGCATTCTGTGGAGTTCTTGGCTGAGGGTGTCTCATGGAGATCTGCAAACCACCCAGGCTGATGCTGGGACAGAGAGTTGCTCTCCAGAAAATGACAGCTGGGCCCCATAGCTGAGGACAACATCCACAGAGCTCAGTGAACACAGAGAGGTTGAGCTGATTGCCTGCATGGATCCTTCACCCCTACATTCTAGTCTGTTTGGTGTAGGAACTCTGCAGGCTGTGGAAAGAGAAACCTGGACACCAACCCAGCCATAAAAGAAAAAATGATGTTCTGCTATACTCATAGATCAGTGCCTTGTCTGGTTGTCATCTAAGAGGCTTCCTCTGGCAGCAGATGGGAGCAGGTGAAGAGACCCGCAGCCAGACATCATGTGGAGAAAGAGTCTAAATTAAGAGTTCTTTCTTCCTTGGATCCCTCCCCGCAGAGCTCAGCAAAAGAGGGGAAAGAAAGATTGTAGGAGCCAGAGGGGAGGAAGGACCCCAGGAGAACATAGCCAATGAATCAACTAAGCAGGGCTCACATGGGTTCACAGAGATAGAAGAGTCAAGCATGGGGCCTGCAAGGGTCTGCATCAGGTCTTCTGTGGGTATGTTATGTCTTCAGCGTGGTGTTTTTGTAGGACTCCTAATTCCTAATAGTGGAGCAGGCATTTTTCTCACTCTTTTGCCTGCTCTTTGGACTTCCTCCTATCGGGTTACCTTTTCCAGTCTTGATATGAGAGCTTTTGCCTTGTCTTATTTTATCTTCTTTTGTCATGGTTGGCTGTCCCTTGGAGGTTTGCTCCTTTCTGAAGGGAAATAGAGCAGATCTGGGGGAGAGAAGAAGTGGGGGGGGGCTGGAATGAGGGGAGGGAGGGGAAACTGTGGTCAGGGTGTATTGTATGAGAGAATAATCTATTTTTAATTAAAAAAAAGAAAAAATCATTCCATTTGCTAGCACAAATAAACATTATTCTATACCTAAAGATTAATGAATTGATAAATATAAAAGCCCCTCTAAATTTATTGACAAAAGGGACATAAAAATAAGAAATGCATCATGTTTAGAGAAAACGAAACTTTCACAAGATTTATCTACAGTTTTAACAGGCACTGATCCAAGTCCTATAAAGCTGCCTTTGAAAATCTTACACAAGGATTTTTAAGTGTCAATGCAGCCATGAACCTGTAGGAAATACCAAATGTTAAGCCAAAGTAATTGAAGGATCATGTCTCCCTCCCATATTAAAATAAATTATGAAAGTTATCTATTAGATATTTAATGCATTCCGTGCATGATATATTTTACATAGAAGACCTTATTTATTTCTTTACAATCCTGTGAAAAGGGTGTTTTTTTTCTGATTTTATTACTATGTCTATTTGTTAATGAGTAAATTGAGGTTCAGAAACATGTTCCTGGAAGTCAAGACTAGAGCATGAACCAGAACTGAAGTATAACACTGAGATCATCTGTTTTCAAACAGAGAAGTCAACAAAAACAAGAGTTTGGGAGATTATGTATATGATATACATATGTGTGTATATATGTATATGTGCATATATATATATGTAAAAGAAAAACCTCAAGATAGAAAGAGTGGTGACATTGCTTTAAAGTATTAGCACTTAACTTCATTAAGCAAACTTCTTGTATATAACAAAAGCAGCACTTTAAACTTGTGGAGAGAAATGAATTATTCAAGAAAAGGTGTTGATACAACTGGCTAACATTTGGGAAAAGAATAACATTGATTTCCACCTTCTGACATAAACCAAAATAAACTCCAGATGGATTATAGATTTATTTCCAAATATTTAAATCAAATTTGCATATGTCAACATGGCCCAGGAAATAAAAATGATGAATGCTTTACATTTAAGAAACAGTTCAAGAATAGCTAGGAGACACTTTAGGATATAGACTCAGACTTCTGCTTTTCCACTTCAGATTTCTTGTTTACTATTTGTAGACTTGCTATACCATGCTTATATAAAAGCAATATCAATTGGTAAAAACCAGAACATATATGTTGATTTTCTTACATCTGAGCTCACTCTACCCAGATATGTGGAAATTGACCAAAATGGTGTGGGTATGAAATTCTGTCTGGTTCTATTGGAACAGAATATGGCAAATTAACATCATTGTACAAGTTTTGAATATCTGGGACAGTGCAGATATTAATCAACTGCATACATTGTAAATAACTTGATTCTAACATTTCTTGATATTTCAACCATATTCTTATATATCTACTTGATGCATAGGCATCCTTTATTGTGTAGCAAAATATGAGCAGCAGACTTATGAGGCCACCTGAGGGACTGAAGAAGAGGCTTATCATGTCATAACTGACTTTAATTTGTGTTTTATTCTTGACACAAATATATATTAAATAATAGCATGTCTTTCTGCTTAAAGGTTGGATCATATGTCATATTGTATTCTATTAGAGGCCCTACATTAAAAGTCAAGGATGTTGTCACATTTTGAGTATAGTAAGAATGTGAATGGAAGAGTCTTCCTTGAGGAAGTACTGCCAAAGTTAAATCTCAACAAAGACTGTGAGCACCAGCTGAAAACAGAGGCAATTGGAATAAGAGCCTGGGGTAATGTTTGGAAAGAAGAAAAGCAAGAACATGTGTGTAAAAAAAAAATACTTAGGGAAACTGGATGCTTCACCAGAGCTGGAAAATAATACACAATGCTGAAAAATAGCAAGATACAAGGCAGAAGAGCCCAGGTAATAAAAATCCATGAATCATACTAATGTCATAACTGGGAAGGCAACATGACAGAGAATTCGACAGCACTTATTTCATCTCTTATCACAAAGCATCAGTGGCTTCTATCCACAATTCTGTGGGCAGCAGAGGTGAGGTGGGAAGTTTGTCCTATAATAGATTATTTGAAATAATTGTGAAATCTCTCACACGGATGAAGATCAAATGTCTAGGAGTCTCTAGTTCTCAATTACTATCAAGATTACCATCACGCATCACACCTCTTCTGGCCCAATGTCTCGCTTTTCCTTCCTTACACCTTCATTCAACCCTCTGGATATCTGTTCAGTTTCTTTTCTGTCACTGTGATAAACACAAATTATGGAAGAATGTGTTTATTTTGATTTAAAGTTCCAGGGGATACAGTCCATCATGGAGAGGAAGTTAGGGCAGCAGACAGGGAAAGCAAGAGCAGGAATCTGGTCATGATGTACCCATGAATGCAAGTGTGCTCAGCCTACATTCTCCAGTTTATATATTCCAGGAACCCCTGCCCAAAGAATGGTCCCACCCACAGTTAACATGGGTCCTCTCACATCAATTACTGTATAATTCCCCACAGGCTGCACAGACACCCACCTACAAGGTGTCTCCAGGTCTTCTCAAACTGACAATATTAACTGTTTACCTCTCTAAATACAGTTGGACCTTGGAGAGTGGAACCTGAAAATGAGGCTGCCTAATGAATGTCTCACTCAATAACTAGCTTTATTTAGAACGTCACACAATTTATAATCTGAGTGTTAAGAAGAATCACATGAAGGTGTTCAATCACAAAGACAAGCTGCATGTGGCAAAACATGTTTTTCCACAGAGGCATATAAACAAATAAAACAGCCAGATGTAATAAATAATCTGAAGTAGACTCGCAGAAGCACAATCTAGAACAATTCTGTGTATTTGAAGAAACTAAGATCATAAGACTCTTGCCTTCTTTTGTTTTTTGGTTTTTTGTTTGTTTATTTATTTGGGGTGTGTGTGTGTGTGTGTGTGTGTGTGTGTGTGTGTGTGTGTGTGTGTGTGGTTTTCTTATAAGCACTCGAATTCTCCTCACACAGCTCCATTCTCGGATCATGTTCAGACAATTAACCATCACAACCTTCCACTGTATGATTTATAAACTCCTCCTTAAACCTATCCATCTGTGGTATCACCTTCTCTTCCTTACATTAACTCAATTATCTGCCACGTGCTGCTTTTTCCTCATATCATATGCATCAAGGAAGGACTTTCCTTGCTCTTAATTACTGCTTCCAAATTCTTTTGTCTCCTTTCTCCTGCAAAGTTTTCAACACCAAAGCTTCTGGTTTGGCCACTCTTTTCCATCAAATTCTCCTCTAATTCACCCACAGCTGTGGCTCTACCATAAATCTGCTTTAACTTTATTGTCCTGCAACTGACTTCCCTGTGTATTGAGCTCCACACTTTTTTCAACTTCAGTCATGTAGTGGCAGATCATTGTCTCCAATAACTAGATTTCAACAAGACTTCTCTCAAGCTATTAAGTTTATCTAGGAGCAATGTTACCACATTATCAACCTTGATGATCCCTTGACTCCCAGCCATTTCTCACCATCCATCCCCACTGCCTTCGTTCACTTCCCACAGCTAGATCTTTATCACAAACAATACTGTATGACATACCCTCAACTCCCTTGCCCCTTTCCCCTCTGAATCACTTTACTACCCTTTTTATCAACATGTATTTTCTGTGAGTGACTGAAATACTGCAACAGATTTGAACCTAAAGATTTCTTTTGCTCCTTCTAACTTGGAAGTCTGAATTCTTGAAACAGCTAGAAATAGAGGTTTGAGAATAATAAACACCTGTGTTTCTATCTTTGCTTTATTTTCCTATTTGATCATTATCCACAGACAATGACAATGACTTCTTAGATCACAAAAACCTTCAAAATGTGAAGAAAGGAAGACAGTATCTCTGCCAATCACTTTGGCTGTACTTGAGATGCATGCCCACCTCTGTAGAAAGGAAAATGGGGCAATCTTACTGGATTTAATGAATGTGAGGACTTCCCCCACGTGGCAGAAATGGGGGAACAGTATTGACAACTCCATCAGAGTCACATGATGTGTTCTGCTCGTTTGCTCCAATAAGCACAAAGCTAATCTTGAATGGACATATTTTGTTTGCATATGACCTTCAAATGTCAAATAAGGTAACTGGTTTTAACTTAAATTCAGGAACATAATTCTCAAATGGATATTCAGTCAAATTTCATTGCTCACAGTTCCAGCCAACTGTCATGTTTCCCCCTCCTACTCAATATTGAATAGACCTTCCTTCCCTCCTATAAAATATAGATAGCTCACTTTGTAGAAAATACACCCTTCACTATAATGCCTGTTTTCAACATGCTAGTCAAAAAGATTTCTATTAAACAGAAATGATGATGTCACTCCTACAAGATGGAACATACGTAAGGAAAATAGGAAAGTGTGGGTAGCGAGATCTTTTTTGAGACATTGTGAGTATACAAGTGAGGATTATCAGTAGTGTTGGAAGCTCGGGGGAGTCATAGGAAATGATCAGGAACTGTGTATACCTGCGTACATTGTGTCTGTTGCCAATGGAGTCTTCACACAGAGGCAAGTGTGAGGAAATTCAAAAGCATTAACAAAGACATTAAGGATGATGCCATTAAAAAAAGATAACAAAAAAGAGGAAAAAATTTTAAATGAAGTACATATGGTGGAAAATGTAGTCAGAAAACACCAAGAGAAGGGTTATTTTCAAAAGTAAGAAAGAATTTGAATGTTGTCTTATCTATTGTACTCTATATCTGAATATGTGGACACCGTGTTACAACAATATAAAGGTAATGTTTCCAGTTTAGAAAACATTAAATATTAAATAGTACTTGTTAAATAAGAGACTAAAATAAATTAAGAAGCATGGACTGCACGGTTAAGTCTGACATGATATTTTGATCAATTCTAGTAGAGGAACTTAAGCAGTCACTAGAAAAAAGCAACACTGAATGGAAGAAGCTTAGGCCCTGAGATGACCCCTGAGTTTGGGAATTGTGACTATCCAAATCACCCAGAGGACAGAAAGGAAAACCTCTCATTCTTAGTTTAGGTATGAGATGGGGTTTTAACAAATTCATTAATTTGAGCCATATGTTAAAATAGGCCAAAATTAAAGCATTTAACTAATGAAGGGATCATGTTTCATTCCTTAAGCTGAAGAAGCAGGAGAGGGTGGGATGCTGTACTAGCTCAGTTAAAGAGGGGAGGAAACCTCCACAAATAGACCACACTGCAGGTTTTCCAAACACACCCACGTTTACATCATGATGGCATGTACATAACTCAGGTTTCATTACAGACCTTAGGATATGTAATCAGCTGGAAATTATTTCAGACACAGTTTTTCAGATAGTCGTCAATGTTCTCTAAAATCTTGGGACCCAAAACTGAAGCAGACTTGTCATTCCCCCTAAGTTTGAGCTTAAGCTATATAGCTCGACTTCTCTCATAACACACAGCTATCTGACCACCAGAATTTCACAATATGTCAAAGGGTCGCAGGAAAAAAAAGAATAAAATCGCAGAACTACTCATCTATTGCAGCTATTTTTATTCCTAGACAAATACTGTCATGTATAAAGTACACCAGTGTCACACCTGTCGGTCACATCTGTCTAGCACACCTGTCTGGCATACCTTTCCCAAACATAGCATGGGAGAATCTAATGCAAAGCAGCTCAAACACTGTTAGGCTCTTAATTTGCAAAGAATTTTCAGTGACCTTTGTCGAATGCAAAATACAGTTGCTTCAGGTTATATACTCAAATCTAAAGATTCAAAACTAGGAACTGAAACTAAGAGAATATGAGCTGTTTGTCTTTCTGGTCTGGTCTACCACACATAGCATAATGTTTCCTTGTTCCATCCAATTATTTGCACATTTCATGATTTCATTCTTCACAGCTGAGGAGAATTCCATTGTGCATATGCGCCACATTTTCATTTTCCATTCATCGTCTGAAGGACATTTAGGTTGTCCTGCTTCCTAGCTATTGTGAATGGGGTAGTAATGAACATGGCTGTTCAGAGGACCATGGTGAGGCATGGTGGTTCTAAAGAGAGGAATAGTAAGACACGGATGATATGAAGGCAGATATGGAAAAATCAGAAGGGTGAGATTTTAACGGGAGAGTGGGAAAGGAGAACAATGAATGGGGGGGGCTCAAAGATAAGTAATACTAAAGATATTTGAAAAGGCCCTAAGGAATTGTATTATATTGTGTTTACTTAAAATTACATAAATATGTACAAATGTGTATAAATATATGTATATGTATATTTAAATGAGATTATGCTACTTGAACTGACAAAACACCACCCCAAGAGCCATATAATATCTAACAAAAGCCCCAGTTCTGAGCATAAAACCTCCTTACAGTTGTTGATCGGGGAACCCAAGAGATTCCTATGCCTTAATGCCAGCACTTATAAGGCAGAAGCAAGCAGATTTCTGTGAGTTTGTGGCCAGCCTGGTCTACAAAGAGAGTTCCCGTACAGCTAGGGCTACACAGAGAAACCCTGTCTCTAAAGAAAAAGGAAGAAAGAACGGTAGAAAGAAAGAAAAAAATGGTAGAAAGGAAGGAAGGAAGGAAGGAAGGAAGGAAGGAAGGAAGGAAGGAAGGAAGGAAGAAAACATATCCTCAAAGCAGCAATCCTTAGAGTAACCAACAATTGGTTGGTTTTAAGGTCCATGCAATATGAGGGGATTCATATCTGCTGCTGTAAACCAAAGGAACTACCCATAGCTAGGGAAGCCATGAAAGAGAATGACCTACTACTGTTTCTTTCCTAAGTCAATATAATTTCTAACTGCATTCTATATACTAATCATCTATAAACCCACAGATAAGTGTGGCTCTCACTCCCCATCAAAGAAGCTTCTTTTTGCAGCAGATGGAGATCCTCAAAAAAAAAAAAAAAACACCCACAATTGGTCAAAATGCAGATAATATCTGACTTTGGTGTGCCCAGCCCCTATTGTTATATCAACAGCACAAAGCCAACTTTTATGGTTCAGGCAACACCATGGAAACAGGGGATGGAAAGACTGAAGACAGATGGATAGAAGCCAGAAGACCAGATTTTCTACAGCCAAACAATATTTTCATATATGACAAGGAAGCTGCATCCATGAAATCTCAACAATATGCCTAAACAAGCCTTATTAGCAGAGTGCCTGCCCAGCCCAAATGAAATCTTGGATTTAATCTTCAGCACTTCAGGAAAAAATGGTTTCATATTTTATGTTGAGTACCTTTGTTCAGTATCATATAAATTTTTCATCTTCTCTGTCTATTTCCCAAGACATCTGTTGATTTTAAGGAAGTAATATAGACTAGTCCAATCTTTATCTTAGTCCTTTCATCAATCTTTGGAAAGAGTAAGCATGCAAGCAAAAAAAAAAAAAACCTACTAAGAGGAAAAAAAAGACATAACTTACACAATGATGAAGAAAATATTCTGTTAGTACAAAGTAAATTGGAAAAAAATGGCTATACAATATTCTTTGTTCAGTATTTTGTAGGGTAATCTATTCCTGTGTTCAACTTCCAAAAAGGTAAAGGGGAAATTTTAGTCATAAGATTTGGTTTCATATTTGTTTTCTTTTTTATAATTGTGTCAGAATATCTCCATTTATTCAATTTAAAAAAAGATCATAATATCTAATATCTGGGTTCTTAGTTCACGGAATGTATTTACCCTAGGGAATTTAAACATGTAATCTCATTTGTTGTGTAGATGCTGCTTTTATTGTGGAAAAATGTAAGAAAGCATAGCATATTTTGATTCTAGCTTTAAGACTCGTCTTCTTGACCTCCCCCACCCCTTGTTCATATAATCCCTCTTCCCTCTCTTCAACTGAACTCCCGGAACTCAGCCTGGTGCTTGGTTATAGATCTATGCATCTGCTTCCATCAGTCACTGAGAGAAGGCCCTATGATGACAGTTAGGGTATTCACCAATCTGATTACCAGAGTAGGCCAGTTCAGGCACCCTCTCCACTATTGCTGGTAGTCTAAGCTGGGGTAATCCTTGTGGATTCCTGGGAATTTCCCTAGCACCAGATTTCTCTCTTACCCCATAATGTCTCCCTCAATCAAGGTATCTGTTGAGAATCTACAGAAACAATTGAACCAAGCTCATGGGAACTCACGAACTTTAGACCCATAGCTGTGGAACCTACATGGGACTGGACTAGACCCTTTGTACACAGGAGAGAGTTGTGTAGCTCAGTCTGTTTGAGGGGCCCCTGGCAGTGTGATCAGAATCTATCCCTGGTATATGAGCTGGCTTTCTGGATCCTATTACCTGTGGTCGGACACCTTGCTCATGCCTGATAAAGCAAGGAGGGGTTGGGTCCTGTCTTAACTGAATGTACCAGGCTTAGCTGTCCCCCCATGAGAGAGCTTACTCTGTTGGATGAGGGCAGGAGTGGGGGAGGAGGGGAGGGGGGGGTGAGGGGAGTGGGAGGAGAGATAAGGGGGGATCTGTGGTTGGTATGTAAAATGAATTAAAAATTTTAAATAAAAAAAGAGGCCATGAATTTGAAAGGGAGCAAGGGGGTCAGGAAAGCCTGGAAGGATGAAAGGAAAGGGAGAAATAATGTAATTATATCTTAATTAAAATAAAATTATAAAAAACTGAAAAAGATTACTCTTCTTATATTTTCTCTAATTCCATGGGCTATAAAACAAGTCAGTGAGATTAATGAGTAACTAGTCCATCAGTAAATTAGTTTGACAATCCAACAGCCTCAGAAGACTTGTTATTTAATGCTTATTGCCATGTTTTCCCATGGAGAAGAACAATGTTAAAAGGAAAAGGCAGCATAGATGACAGAGAATCAAAGTCTTTGTCAGGGTGTCTCTTTGATGACAAGGAAATGTTGCTTTAAATACAACTGAATTCTTATTCTCTCTCTCTCTCTCTCTCTCTCTCTCTCTCTCTCTCTCTCTCTCTCTCTCTCTCTCTCTCTCTGTAACTGACATAATTTAAAACTTTTGTCTCCTTTCTTTGAAAAAAAAATGCATCAATTTTCCTTCTTGTTTCTCCCACAGAAGTAATTAGCCTCTCAAACTGTATTCACTTTAAAATAACTTTCATTTTCTTGATTGGCGTGTAAAGTTTGTACACATTTACAAGACACAATGTGTTGTTTTGATTCATGTATAAATTGCATAGTGATTAATTCAGGGTAATTAGCATATACATCCCCTTAAAATTTTGTAAAGTATTTACCATGCAATGTATATATCAGTAAAAAAAAAAAAAAAAGGTAATTCAAATGCCTTCATTTTGAGATACAGTGCACCATGCTCACTGTGTTTTCTAAGTGGTGCCATGGCATACCAGAACTCAGGCTACTATGAAACATTTCCCTCCCCCATCCTGCGATTCATTCTTCTCTCAGCATCTATGAGATCAGTTTTTACAGCCTCCACTTAGAAATGAAATTATGTGTTTGTCTTTGTGGATCTGATTTAATCACTTAACAGAGAATCCTCCAGGTCCATTTCTATCATCATAGATGACAAGATTTCATGTATTTCATGACCCAAAGCAAATATATATATATATATATATATATATATATATATATAATGTATTCAATTGTTTAATGATGGGCATTTAGGTAGTACTGCAACAAACATGGGATTTAAGAGTACACAGTGGGAAGCCTCCTCAATCAATAAATAGTTCTAGAAAGCTGAACATGCACAGACAAAACATTAAAACTAGTTTCTCCCCATTTCTCACCAGGTACTTTATTAATTCAAAGGTGAGTAAAGACTTAGTATAAGACCTGACTATGAAAATACTGGAAGTAAACAGGAAATGTTTCAGAATATTGACCAAGGTGGTGATGCTGTGGATATGATCTTAAATACACAGAAAAAAGAAGACATTTGAGGGGGGAAATGAGATTTTTATCAAACCTTAAAGTTTCTGCACAGCAAATGACAAGATCAGCAGAGCAAGGAGACAGCCTCCTGGAGGAGAGAGAAGCAGGTGAAACTTACACATCTAACAGCGGATTTATCTGCAGACTACATAAGGAGCTCTCGCAACTCAAGAGCGAAGGTGGGACAATTGAAACATGTGCTAAAAATTTAAATAGACATTTTCCAAGATACAGAGAAAGACGTATTCTTACACACTGTAGGTGAGAAAGTAAATTAGCCAATTGATTTTTAAAGAGGAGGAGGAGGAGGAGGATGAGCTGGCTGACTGACCGTTGGGAGAAAGTTTCTCCAAATTTAGTAAAAATAATCAGAGATGAGGAGGAATGCTGAAATTGTTCCTTCTTTGGGAATGCATCCATTTTCATAGATCTCATTCTTGGAGACAACACCTAGCAGAGTTCT
The DNA here is from genome assembly GCF_007827085.1 of Peromyscus californicus insignis. NCBI lineage: Eukaryota > Metazoa > Chordata > Mammalia > Rodentia > Cricetidae > Peromyscus > Peromyscus californicus. The sequence continues at coordinate 54,939,953 of NW_026294534.1, read as the reverse complement.
TTCTGCGTCCCAGATCCTGAGCTCCCAGGTGATGGAAAAGGAAACTATACTATATTAGGGAAGCAAATGGCCTGGAAAGAACCATGGTGGATGCATGGGCAATGTCAATTACCCTAGCAGGTTTCTTAAGGCATGATTGATCCAGGAATGTCTTAAAAATTAGAACTCTTAGACCTCTTCCTAACTTTCCGAGTCATAAAATCAAGAGCAGGGTCCTGGAAATATTAAGTCTCACATGTCAGATTCTTTCATGGTTGTTCATTTTTTATGTTATATTTTCTGAGAGGAGATATCATGTAGCCAAAACTGGGCTCAGATTTTCCCAGTAGGTGAGGCTGACATTGAGCTCCATATGTTCCTGCCTCTACCGCCCAGGCACAGGGATTAAAGATCTGCACCAGCACACTTGGCTGACATATGAAAGCCTTATGCTAAGCACATTTGGAAATACATCTCTCTTGCAAGGTGCTTTGCAACAGTGACCAGAGAGTGAGTCTGAATAGTGAAAAAATAAGTACAGTGTTGCGTTTGCAGACTCAAGAAACAAAAATACAAAATACCCAAATTAAATCTGAAAATCAGATAAAACATCTTCAATATGTATGTTTTAAATATTGCATATTCATACTTTAAAATGTTATTTGTTGCTTTTCTCAAATCTAAATTTTACCAGACATCTTACATTTTACCCAGCAGCCCTGTACAAGAAATGCCTATGTAATTATATATTTTAAAATATGTAGCCTCACTATTAAAACATCAAATCCAATATTAAATTAATGACATGTTTTTTAATCAATTCTCAACATTGTGGAAACCAGCTACTATAAAATAGCTATCATTTTGTCAATGTTTACAATCATGGACTTCTCATGGTAATTATTTTCAAAGAGTAACACGTTTCTTTACAAAATATGGTGAATTCTAGGGACACAGAAAATGGGTGCACATGCCTTGGTCTTTTGAAAGATAATCATCAAAGATTATGTATGGTATTCTTCCACCACTACCCTCCTCATGCTGATTCTCTTCCTCCCTCTCTCTCTCTCTCTTCTCTCTCTCTCTCTATCCCTCCTTCCCCCTTCCTTTCTACTATATTAATAGTCATTCATCTCTCAGTTAAACAGATCCACACTAGCTTTCATTAGTAGTCAAGAACATGGCAATGAAATGAAAACCACCCACAGCCGTGAACTAACTTTAAGGCTGAGTGGTTGAGGACCTACCCATCCTTGTTTTTACTGCTGGTTTTCTTGGCTGTTGCTCCAAACTCCAGCATCCAGAATAAAATAAATGATAGCACAGTTGTCAGAACTTCCATGATCCAAGGACACTCTCAGATCCAAAACAGTAAAGGTGTCACTGGACATCTGAGGAGAGCATACTCCAAGGCATCCCCCCAGGGAACATTGAGCCACATTTCTAAAATGGCATGGAGATGACATCTCCCTTCCTGCTAACCAGGTGTGTACTTAGAATTTAAAGGGAAAAAAATCTTTTATTCCAATGTCAGATCACAACATCTTCCTTCAGGATGCATGAAGGAAAATGGCTGGTTTTCTTTTGTGGTAGAAGTTATAGTAATATTACATGAGACCCAAACTAGGGGCCTTTGTCTTCATGAAGGAAAATGGCTGGTTTTCTTTATGGTAGAAGTTATAGTAATATCACATGAGACCCAAACTAGAGGCCTTTGTCTTCATGAGCCATTCCAGAAGGTCATTGCAAATGGTTTACCCTAAAGACACAAGAAAGAAAAGTCTTTCTTGAGGAAATAAAATCTCTTAGATATTTGTTTGATAAACAGATGGCAGAAACATATTTCTTAGAGATAAAACTCAGAGAATACTGAAATAAATTCTTTCAATGATAATATAAATAAGTTTAGAAACATAAAGGAACAAAGTAAAATAAGTTTAGGAGTAGCTAAAAATGAAGGCTATGAGTATGGGAATGAGATGAAATGTCATGGGTAAAGATTAAACCCTACCTGCATAAGCCAGAAAATCTGGGTTACATGGTGTGAGGTAAGAGACTCCACATTGAGTATCCCTGGAGTTTAGAAGCTGCCAGTGTTATTGTGCAAAGGATTCAGGAAACAGGAGTAAAACATCTTGCCACTGGAGATTGAGATCCTTCAAATGCTTCAAAATATATTAACATGCAAATCTGATATTTTACAATGACTGTTTTGCATAGTGTTTAGAGACAGGAATTTGTTGGGATTATTTTCAAGGTGTTAAATAGGAAAACTATGAATATTAGTGACAATCTCTTGGATCATGAAGTTTTTACCAATCCATGAAGATCACATTGTGATGTATTAAGGAAGAAATATTTAAGTAAAAACGGAAAAATGAGAATCTAGGTACAAAGGAATTTAATGAATTTAATCATAAGAAGAGATGAAAAATTAAAAGTTATCAAGCTAAATGAAATTTCATAGAAACAGGATACAGAAGATATGAGAGATTTTCCTTATATACAACAGGTGTAATGAGTCTCTCCATGTTTATGTTATTGTGTAAATACTAACCAAATGTCCACCTAATCTATATTTCAGAAGACCTGCTAGAATGAAGGTGTTTTTCGTTTTTGGCATTTTATAAAAATTCAATATTTCTAATTGGTTTTCATTGAAGTATTTACCTATTTACTTTCTCAATCAACTTTCCAAAGCTTGTAAGTACTTATCACTCTAAATTCCCTTTCATCTACACTGTCCAATTAATTCATTCACCTTTGCTAGAACTGGTGAGGTAAGAAAAGTCATTAAATCTTGAGCTCTAAAGTCTTGGGATATTTCTGTGATTATTAATTTTAATTACCAACTTGACATAACCTAGAATCTCCTGGGAGGACTGTGTAAATGAGGAATTGCCTATACCAGGCGGGCCTCTCGGCATGTCAGTGGGGGATTGTCTCAATTAATCGATGTGGGAACAATTATCCCGCTATGGGCAGCATCATTCCCTAAGCAGGGGGCTCTTAACACTGTAAGAGTCGAGAAATCTAGCTGAGTACCAAGTATACAGACTTTCATCCTCTTTCTGGTTTTGACTGTGGCTGTGATGTAACCAGCTATCTCAAGCTCCTGCTGCTAGGACTTCCCCCAGAGTGATGGAATTGTGGGCTGAAAGCTTTTCTCCAGTAAAGGACTTTTTATCAGGGCACTTTGTCACAGCAACAGAGACAAAACTAGAACTGCTCCCAGTGAGATACTTCCTGGTTTTTATTCTTGTTCTTTTTATACATATAGTACTCGTCCCCCTTTCCCAAACACAGTCAGATGAAAATTATCCTAATTAAGCTTGTTTAGCAGAAATATTTTAAACTTGGATACAAATGTTTGTTATAAAGCAAACACTAGCAACTGCAGCTTTTTATTCTGGCAACTACTGATGAGTGAACCATGAGCAGCACCCATTCTCAATTACATCTGAGATCAGTGTTGGGAAGAAGTGTCAGCTCAGTCCTCACCACACGTAGCCTAAGCCAGAATTTCAAATGCAGCATAATGTTCTGTAGTTTTATAGATGGCTTTAGCTTTCTTTTCTTTTTGACACTTGGATTTTAAGTGATTTTTCCCCAATTAACATAACATACAGTGGTCATTACCTGGCTTTTGGTAATTACAAAATAAATATTTTAAAGCAAGATTTAATTTGCCAACAAGTTTGCACTGATGTAGCTGCTTTTGTGTGAAATGGGAGGAAGGTACCACAGAAGGCAGGAGGTTTTTAAACTCTTAGCTGTGATTAGAGAAGAAAGACATTCTTGAATAATCCATTTTCCAGATCTAAACAGTACAGTCTCTCTTGGCTGGCCAATCTCCCTCCCCTCATATCTGATAATACTTAGATGTAAGCTTTAGGTATCTAGTCTCCTGCTATCATTCCTTAGTCATTCTTGCTCCTATAAGGTCATTTCTGATCATATTGATATCCTCCAATTTTTATAATCTGATAAATAGTCTATTCTTCATATGAAAATGTAGGCCTATCTTTCTAGCATCACTTTCCAGACTCAAACACACTTCGGCATTAATCATCTTTTTCTTTTCCTTTTTCTTAGGGAATGAGAGAAAGTTCTAGAGCAATTTTGAGTGAGAATGGCCTGAGAACACAGATTTAGGTCACCCCAAATTACATGTTCCAACATGGAAAGAGTTTCATGAAGTTTTTATAGTTTTACAGATCAAAGAAAGTCATAAATCAAGGCAAGCTTAAAATACAGTGGTGGGTACCTCATAGATCTGGGTACGATGAGATGCTGAGATGCAGGGAGCTGTTCTGTGGGGCTAAGATCTATCTGATGACATTCTTAGCTTTCAGATTGTCCAAAGCTAGTGTTCTGCTAAATTAATCTATTACAAAAGGTTTGTATAAATTATTTTTTCTTATAATTTTATGCTTTCAAAGATTCATCTTTTAATTTACCTCTCTGAAATTTTCCTAATGCACCACATACACATGCACATATATATTTCTTTTTCTGAACCTTGAAATACCTAATGATTTCTTCTTTAATAGAATTCCTACATTGGGCTACAATTGTTTCTTTGTATGGCCATTTTCCATGCTTACAATACATTCTTTTGAGTCAGCAAGCCTGCATTTTATTTACCTTGTATCTGCAACACATTGGCTAGCTCCAAGAACTTCTTGATCTGTTGGAATATTCCTTTGCACTGTGGGAAGATGTATCACTGTGATTGGCTTAATAAAGAGCTGAATGGCCAATAGCAAGGCAGGAAGAGGTTAGGGAGACTTCTGGGGACAGAGAGATTTCAGGAGAAGAAAGGCAGAGTTGCCAGCCAAACATGGAAGAAGCAGGATGGGCACAGTGAAGATGAAGTAATGAGCACATGGAAGAATATAGGTTAAAAAATATGGGTTAATTTAATTTATAAGAGCTAGGTAGAAACAAGCCCCACTTAAGGCTGAGCTGTCATAATAATAAGTCTCTGTAGCATGATTTGGGGACTGGTGGTCCAAAGCAGCCTGCTCCATTGGTCATTGGGTATACGTTTGATAACAGATACATGACAGTTTCTACAATTACATCAAAACAGCAAGGAGGACTGACTGCCATTTCTCATACAGTTTCATCAGTTGAATCAAACACAAAGCATTGCATCACAAGAATGTCACATGCACTCTAGAAAGGGTAAATAACTGCTTTGCAAAAGACATTTGTAATCATAACCTTTCTTAAAGTTCAAACACAAACCCCTACATCTTACAATTCTTATGAGTTTGTTAGATTTGAACATTATTGGGGGAAAGATTGCTTCATTAGAAGTTAAGAACACAAGAGTATCCCTCCTAAATATGTCTTACCTAGTTCAGTTTTGCTCACAATATATTATAAATTTCAATTTGCACTTCACAGATAAATGAACATCTAATTAAATAATATTGAGGAGGAAATTGTTTCAACAATCAAAACCATTTCAGAAGTATTCATCCTTGTTTTTAAGAAAGAAAATAATTATTATTTATTTTATGTTAAATATATCAAACGGCAACCTAAACAGTCCATGAAGAAAAAAATCTTTAAATTTATTTAAATTCTAGAAATAGGCACTTTAAGAAGTATTTATTAATTTTTATTTTCCGTATATTGGTGTTTTGCTTGCATGTGTGTGTGTGCACCACATGGATAGAAACAGGTACTTTTTCACATAAGGACAAAGAAGCACCAAAGCACTATAATCATGAATACACTGTTTAAAATGTTTGCATGTGTTAATCATTCCTGGTGTTTAAGCAGAGTGTTGTGAACTATAATGATCTGTACTATTATAATTGCTTATTATCTTTGTTTTGATATTGAAATTTAAATAACACTCAGTAGCCTAGAGGATGTGATTAAGCATTAGAGAACTCAGATTGTGCTGATATCAAAACAGAACATCAAATTACCATGTTTAAATTCCGGACAGTCATAAATGCCTACTTAGCTTTCCCATTCCAGTTGTATAAACCAACTCTTGTGAGACAGTATTCTTGATAACATTCTTGATTGTTCACATAAATTTGGATTGATAATAATAGAAGAGGGAGGTCTTTTTGGAAAAGAGTGAATGAAACAGATTTTCACTTCTAAGTAATTAAAGCTGTTTATGGCATGCCCATTGCTACTGCTATGAATTGAAATGCAATAAGCTCTCCTTAAGCTGCCCATTTATAAAGTGTTTCAGCAGCAAAATTATCTGACTGGTGGGAAAAGATATATGGATAGTCATTTTTAATGCAATAAATTACATAATCATTTATTTTAACTTAATTTCTGAATTTTCTTGATGACTTTGGGACTGGTTTACAAAGTATTATTCTCTCAGGAACTTTAATTCTGTTTATATTATTATAATTTACTCATTCAGTCATTTAATTGACAAATATTATTGATGCTGTCTTACAGATTTTTGCTGAAGTGCCAATTTGGGGTTTATATGCTGTCAACTAATAGATTTCCCATATTTTAGGCTGAATTTAAGATTCCTTCAATTGTAAATTTTCCATTATTTTATATCCCTCTGAAGAATTAGAGAACACATCTATTTAAAATTTTGGCACTGTAATTTATCACCTAGATATATTTTCTATTTAATTGAAAGGGCTTTTTTGGATGTACCTATCTGTAGGGGGTCTTACCAATACTTGTTAAAAATGTATACAAAAGATACTGCTTAAAGGCAATTCTAAAACATTTTAATTTAAGTCTCACATCAAAGAGAGTAATGTTTTATAGTTTTTTGCATCTTTTAAATGTTTTATTTAAATTTACATAATTGTACACATTTATTGAACACAATGTGATACTTGGTAATGTACCCATTGCATAATAGTCAGATCTGGATATTATGATAGTTATCATACATAATATTATTTCTTCTTGGTGGAAGCATTAAATGTCTCTCTTCTAACTACGCTGAAATATTCACTATTATATTAAGCATGGTCATTATGCTGTTGGGTGGGAGACAACATCAGAATTTCCCTTTCTAAGAGTAACTTAGTAGCCACTAGCCAGCCTCTCCAGATCATCTCTCTTCACCCACTAGTTCTCATCCCCTGGTCTATGGTGTATTAGTGTGTATTAGTGTGACACTCTAGGGCACTATTGTGTTGCTCTTCCATTACATTAGTACGAAGCCACCTTCTTTAGAATCCACGTGAGTGAACCTGAGCAGGACTTAGTTGCCTATCAGTGCTTGACTTACTTTCTCTTGATATAATATCCTCCAAGAACATCCATGTTTTTGCAATGGACAAGATCTTTTTTCTTTAAGTGGAGAGCAGTCCATTATGTGTATAGACCACATTCTTATCATCCACTCGCCACTCCTGAACACTAAATGTGATTCCTAGTTATTATGAACTGTGCTATTCTACAAGTAAATATATTGCTTACATTCTTCCTTTTCCCTTGTATATATTTCTAGTTGTGGACTTGATTGGGTCATTTTAATAATACTTTGAGGAACCTGAATACATTTTCCATATGTTCTTTGACATTGGTCTAGGCAATGTGTCTCCAAAACAAATGCAACAAAAAAGCAATAAATAAATGAATGAATAAATAAACTTCTGGTGGCCAATCAATGGAGAGAAAAACCAAGAGATGGACAGATAATTGTAAATTACATATCAGATGAAGGAAAGGACTATTATTCATAATATTAAGGTAACCAAACCACATAGTATTAAACATGACAGTAATAAAAAGCAAAAATAATGTGAATGGTTAAAAAGACTTGAGTAACATCCCTCCAATGAAAGCATGCAAGAGGCTGGGCAGGGTTGTACATGCCTATAATTCTAACACTTGCCAGGTAGAGGCAAGGAAATGAAGGTCATCCTGGACCACACAGCAAAATCAAGTCCTTCCTGGGCTCCATATAATTCTATCTCAGAATAAGGATGAAGGGAAGAGAAGGAGGAATAAGACAAAGATGTGGAGTAGGAGAAGGAGAAATACAAATAGCAAATGAGTATATACGAGAATATATGGTTCATTGTTCACCACAGTTCATCAGGGAAATACAAAACCAAATGACAATTGAATATCTCCTCATGCCAATTAGAATAACTCTTGATGAAAAGGGAAAAAATAACAAATGCTAGAATGTATGTAGAGAAAGGAAACTTCTGGACACTGTTGGTGGGAATACACACATATTCATATAGTCAACATAAAAGTAACCTTTGTCTACATTATTTTATGAAGGATCCAAACTCACATAAAGAAATGAAGATTTAGAGAAGTAGCCAATTTTAAATACTGTTGGTTGAATAAAAAAGAGCCAAATGTGAAAAAGTAAGTAAAGAATGTGTAGAGGCTAAAGGAAGAGAAGAATTATTGTACCACAATCTGCTTGTACAAAATTCTCTCCTCACTCTCTGCCAAACAATGTCTTATTAGTACAGGAAGTACATTGTTCACAAGGGAGTTTTTTTATTCCCTGCTTTTAGGAAGAAATGGAGAATCCAATGCCTTCCTTGCATCTGTTGTTTTTTTAATGGTCTTTAGCTCAAAAGACTCCTCATGCTAAAGTAGAATATTTGTTTATTGAATGTTTTAAATTGTGTGTGTGTGTGTGTGTGTGTGTGTGTGTGTGGTGAGAGAGAGAGAGAGAGAGAGAGAGAGAGAGAGAGAAGAGAGAGAAAGAGAGAGAGAGAGAAAGAGAGAGAGAGAGAGAGAGAGAGAGAGAGAGAAAGAGAGAGAGAGAGAGAGAGAGAGAGAGAGAGAGAGAGAGAGAGAGAGAGAGAGAGAGAGAGAGAGAGAGAGAGAGAGAGAGAGAAATTAGTAAATAATTGTAGCAGCCGGGTCTGGTGGCTCATGACCTCTAACCCTAGCACTTGAAAGCAGAGGCAGGAGAAATGCCATGTGGTCAAGACCACCTTAGTGAGTTCTAAACCAACCTGTGCTACAGTGATACCCTGCCACCTAAACAAACAAACAAAAATCCAAATAAACAAGCAAAGCCCATTGTCAGTAAACCGTTACAACCTAATTTATTACCCAAATAGCAGACAATTTCTTCTTGCACTTTCTAATTATTTTTTGCATTTTTTCATATAAAATTTGGTATAATAACTATGTATTAGTTTGTGATTTTCCTTCATTATTAATATTAATAATCATATCAATATTAAGAATTGACCTGTCTAAAAGGCCTTTCAGGTTTGTTTTCTACAATTATACTTAACTCCCAGCAGATCTTAAAATAGGCTTTTGTTTTGTTTTGTCTTTGTTTGTTTCTTTTTTGGTTTGGGTTGGGCTTTGTATACACACAAAAATAAAATCTGTAAGGGTATGGGCAATAGACTATCATTTCCATGGACAAACAGCCCTCTGCTATTGAGAACAGCTGTTCTTGAGGGTATTCTCCAAGCTTAACTGGCACAGATGAATGAAGTAAAACAAAGTTGCCTGATACAGTTAGAGAAGTTAAATAAAGCACAATTCACATTTCTTGTAGGTGCATTCTTTATTGGTAAATATTTTTACAGGATATGAAAAAGGGTCTAAATAAAATATATGTTTCACAGATAGTTTTAAACAAAATACAATTTAAAGTATGCACACATACTATCCTATCTCACAACATATTTATCTTGACACACACCTTCCATAAATTAAGACTTAAAAGACATGTTCAGATCATATCAATCCTACAAATCTTTGCGAGGTAATCTACATTCCTGGCTCTACACAAGAAAAAGTCGTATTATGTTCATTTCATTAGAGTTATGCTCTCTCCATGGAGACAACCTCCTAGAACTAATCCTTTAATGTCCACAATAATTTGCAGTTCTAAAAATCAATGTTTTAATGGAGGAGGAAAAAAACTAGCATGAGAAGTGCTGGCATTTTTGACATGCTAAATGGAAATCTTAAAAATACAATAGAAGGAATTTATTGCATCAGAAACCAGCAGGCTTTCAATAATATGACAGAAATTTAGAAATTGCCTTTATTACCAAAATAGGGTATTAGCTTCGGGAAAATGAATCGAGTAATTAAAAGGACATAAAGCACAGTTTGGGAGGTTAAGAAGTTCGATTCTTTTTCCCCATTAAATTAAGCCTGACAAGTTTTTTCAAAGTAGTCTAACTGAGACAGAACAATTCTTAAATGTGCAGAGGAGAGTTTTCCCGTTTAACGCAACTGAAATGATCTAGACCTGAAACGCCCTCTAAACTTCTTCCTTAGAGTTCCAAACAGTCCAGGGACAGTGGATCTTCAGTGGTTCTCAACTTGTGAGCCATGAGCCCTTTGGGGGTTGAACAACCTTTTCACAGTGGTCACTTAAGACCACAAGAGAACAAATATTTACAATTAATGACAGTAGCAAAATTACAATTAGGAAGTAGCAATGAAAATAATTTTAAAGTTGGGGGGTCACCACATGAGGAACTGTATTAAAGGGTCACAGCATTAGGAAATCTGAGAGCCACCTAGAATCTAGGGACTCTGACTTTGCAATGTCATATTACACTCTTTTTATTAAATATAATGCTTTCTATGAATTTTTTAGGCTCTCATCCTTACATACAATGTACTTAGATCATATTCATCCCCACCCCCTCAAGTCTTTTCACACCTCCTCCAATTCCTGCCCTTTAAAAAAAGTGTATAACCCACTGAATTAAGACTGTCCTCTATATGCATGATATGGGACCATTCACTGGAGCATGGTCAACTCACAATGACTGTACCTCTGAAGAAAACCAACTCTCCCTCATATTCTGATTTTTACTGAACAAAAAATTTTAGCTAAGTGGCACCAATATAAAAACAAGATTTAATTTTTGTGGCATTCAATTTCTAAATAAAATAGAATATTATATAGAACCCCTTACCTCTAAATTAAATCACATTCAAAAATAAAATCCAAGGGGCTAGAGAGATGATTCAGTAGTTAAGAGAGCTTCCTGCAGCACCCAAGTTAGGAAGCTCTCAATACCCTATCACTGCAGTTCCAGAAGTTTCAACACCCTCTCTGACTTCCTCAGGTACCTGGACACTCATATGGATACACATGTGAATAAAGTAAAAATATGTATATAAAACTCAAATATAGTCCGCAGGGGAGGCTTTGCCCTGGAGGAGGTAGGAATGGGGGGTGGCCTGGGGGGAAGGTGAGGGGGGCTGGAGCGGGGAGAACAGGGGAATCCGTGGCTGATATGTAGAACTGAATTGTATTGCAAAATAAAAATTAAAAAATAAATGAATAAATAAATAAATAAAATAAAAAATGAAAGAAAAAAACTCAAATATACTTACTCAAAATATGGTGTTTCACTATTCATCAAACTCACTATGCTTCTAAACAAATACGACTGGGAAGTATAAACTCCATACATAAGTCCAAAAATGTAAACAATAGAAACCAAAAGCAAAACACCAAGCTTTCTCCATGGACTGGAACACTTCTGGAAGGACTTCTGTTCCCTGCTGTAGGTTTCCTCTCCTTCCTTGCTTCTGCTCTGTCACATAGAATAATAATTCTAAATACTACCATGATTGCTAACAGTTTGCTTTAATAACCTCCCCTTGCTCTTTTCATAAATTCTCTACATAAAGCCAACATCTCAGTGAATGGTACACCTGTCTTTCTGGATCACAATTATAGGAGTTTGTTGCAGGTCATCACCACATTTTATAAGATGCTTATAGATCCTCAAACCCATGTCAATACTTCTGATCAATCCATGACCATCCTAATATCATCTGAAATACTAAAAAATTATATTTTTCTCACAAGATCCCATAACTTGCCATGTAGGAATTACCCAGTACCTCAAACAATTCTGAGTTCTTAAAGTAACTTCCTTACAGTTGGCAGACGAAAGCAGGCATGAAATTAACAATATTATTGCCCTGACTGAAATAAGTGATTCAGTTCATCAGGAACAAGAAGCACAATAAAAAGCGAGGTCTTATTTGTCAGGATGACTGGAGGAGGAAAAAAAGTCGCATCTAGCCTAGCACTGAAGGAAAATGGAGGTCTGAGAAGGTAGGAAAGGAATAGAAGATGCCAAAAAGAAGGAGCTACATTGCACACTGACAAATAAATACACAGCATGCTTATGTTTTCCAGTATGAGGTTTTTGGAGAGCATCCACTAATAAAAATAAAATAAAAATAAAAATAAAAAACCTATAAGTTACAATGAGACCACACTGTTAGGTCTCAAACCCTGGACAAATGGCTAACTGACATGCCTATTTAACATATTAAAGTGGACTCTGGCTGCCAGGTTCTCCCAGCATCTCTCAGTACCAGTTACAGAATCATCCTGGCTGGCATACCCAACACATGCTCTAAACTCTCCCTCCCAGAGACTGGGCTGGGCCCCTTCCCTCAGCGACTCTTCCCTACATAAACCAGCCATTTGGCTAATCTGGTCTCCTGGTTTGCTTTCGGCCTCTTGGCCCTTGGTTCCTCTCTCTCCTACTCCTGCTACACACACACACACACACACACACACACACACACACACACACACACACACACACACACACTTTTCTCCTCTCATACCCTGATTCAGTCTGGACCATTTCAGATGTTTCTGCTTCTGCCTGTGCTTTTCCTTTATATCTATAATTAAAAACCTCAACCCCTTAGGAGCAGTCGTGTCCTCCTTTTATTTCTTGTTGTCATTCACATACCTTGCCACAAAAGGCATAATTAAGCAAGTTAATATGTTGAAGATGGGAGGGATGTAACTTGTACAGAAAGCAGTAACTCTGACCGTACAAGAAGAGCTAAGAGAGAAGAACCTATAAAGAGACAGAGGACAAATCCATGACATGGCAGCAGAGACTGAGGGGCGGGGTCTAAGTTAGGGGTTCTATTGCTGTAAGAAGACACCACACCGTGACTACAGCAACTCTATAAAGGAAACATTGAACTGGGGCTGGCTTACACTTCAGAGGTTCAGCCTTTTATCATCACGGTGGGAAGTCTGGTAGCATGCAGGCAGACAGGGTGCTGGAGAAGGAGCTGAGAGTTCTGCAGGGAACAGGAAGTGAACTCCAACACACTTGCCAGGCTTGAGCTTCTGAGATCTCAAAGGATCTCCAGCACCCTTAGCTGATACGCCTCCTCTGACAAGGCCTTACCTCCTAGTAGTGCCACTCCCTGTGGGCTTTGAGGGGACGTTTTTATTCAGATCATAGCAGGTGTGGTCAAAAAAAGGTAAACACTCTGAGAAAATAACTGCAAGGGATTGACAAATGCTGGGAAGAATGGAGAGACCTACCTCCTTTGCAGCCTAGTTGAAAGAAACTACTATTCTACATGAGAAACACAGACTACCTGTGAGGCTGTCTCCACAAGGGAGCTTTAGACTGAGTCACAGTGAATTTCACACAAGTCCGTTCACTACACAAGTCCATCCAATAGAAAGCACCTTTGAAAACAGAAGAGAAAGTGCTGACTGGAATGTGTGTTTTGGAGTCACGAGCAGAAAACGGGTGACTCTACTGAGGAGGTAGGGTGAAATTATCCGTAGGAACAACACCAAGTCAAAAATCTAATGACAGAAATGTAGAGTGCTGTGGAATGTCAGAAATGTAGAGTGCTTGTATCTTTAATGAATGTGTAAAGTATCAAAAAAGACAGGTGATAGAAAAAAATGAAAAAGGGAAGGGAGGGAAGGAGGAAGGGAGGGAAGAAGGGAGGAGAAAGAAGACAGTAATTGTCTTAGTTAAGGTTTCTATTGCTGTGATGAAGCACCACGACTAAAAAGTAAGCTGGGAAGGAAAGTGTTTATTCAGCTTACACTTCTATATCACTCACTGTTCATCATCAAAGGAACTCAATGACAGGAATTCAAATGGCAGGAACCTGGAAGCAGGAGCTGATGCAGAAGTCATGGAGGGGTGCTGCTTACTGGCTTGCTCCCTATGGCTTGCTCAGCTGCTTTCTTATAGAACCCGGGACCACCAGCCCAGGGATAGCACCACCCACAATGGCTTGGGCCCTCTCCATCAATCACTAATTAAAAACAAGACAACAACAACAACAACAAAAAATGCCCTACAGGCTTGTGTATACCCCATCTTATGGAGGCATTCTCTTAATGGAGGTTCCCTCCTCTCAGATGACTGTAGCTTGTGTCAAGTGGACATAAAACTAGCCAGCACAGTGATTCGATGCCAGAGAGGGCAGAAGGAGAACATGCCATGGTGGATGAAGGAAATGTACTAGAAAGCCTGAATGCTGAGAGTCGCCATGCGTTTGGCTGACTATCGAAGAGAAATCAAACACAAAAGAGAAGACTTCACTGCAAAAAGAGTGACAGGGAGGTAAACCTCGGGAAAGGCTGTAAGAAAGAAAGAAATGAGAGTCTAGGTGAGAAGACGAGAGCTAAGAAATGGAGAGTAGCTTAGTCCAAAAGGGACTGGGTTTTCCCCTGGGGGAGATATTGCTGACATTTACAGCAGTGCAGCATGTTGACTGACGGACACCGAGAAATTCCACGACTCTTTTGGAATATACTGATAGTAATTGCTGCCTTAGGTCACACATACAGCTGTGAGTCAGAAGGTCCCCTTCTCACTGCATAAAGTGGATATGAAAGAACCCCTGGAAACCCTAACAAAGTGGAATTCTCTAGGTGTGCAATCTCTTGGGACTGATTAGACACTTCAATATAAATCCTAAGTCCCACTGCAAGGAAACACTGCAAGGAAATGTTTCAAAGGGCAGACTTAAACCTTAGCATGTCCTGAGATAAATTTACTTCCTATGTTTGGTAGGTGAGCAGCTTACAACTAATTTTAAACTTTCAAATCTCTATTTTGGAGAAAGGAAAATATTTACTAACCATGGAGTCATGGATTCCAAAAGTTTGGGAATTTTGATATAGATAAAATGGTTTGAAGAAATCCATGATAACACTTTTACAATTTTTTATGGGTTCTTTTCTCCTCCAATAGCATGCATAGCACCTTCGAGTAAGATGAATGCTAGTCAGTATGGATGTAGCTTCCAAGTGAATACTAGTTTGATTTCTCCATGTTCTATGATTCAGTATGTTAAGTCTCCAGAACAGGGTCATAATGTCTAGTCCTACAGGGTAACCAAAAGCATTACCAATGTTTTGTAACTTTTGGGGTCTGTGGAGCCCCACTGACCTCAACTCCAAAAGAAGCAACACATTCCCAACAATAGGCTTTTTACCTGTTAGCCTGTGGTGTCTATTAGGAGCATTGTTACCCCATTATAAGATTACTCCAATTAACTCTCTATATAATATATATTATATATAAATATATAAACTTCATTTTATATATATTATGGAATTTATATGTATATTAGGAAGCTTCTCCAGCAGTATGTGTTTGGGTGGGATCTCCACCTCAGTCCCTGGCACCCTGGCATCCCTATACCCAAAGAGTCTAAAATGTTCTGGTGGAAAATCCACCTCAACTCCCCTCCCCCATCTCTTCCCCCAAACCCACCCCTTCAAAGCCCACCAAACACAGCTCCTCCCCCAGAGAGGCTCAAGACCACTCCTAAAGGGTATTTGAGCCCCCTCCCAGAAACAGACATGTGGTTCTTCTGGCCTCTCATCCCTGTCTTCTCTCTGGAGGGGCTGGAGAACAACCAGGGAATGCTTTACCCATTAAACCAGGGCTTTGCTAATTCGGTCTAATTCAGTCTGATTTGGACTGCTGTGTCAGCAGAGAGGCCTATCATCGGAGTGCAAAAAAACCTATCAGTATGCTTCCATGTGTATTTTCAGAAAGACTTTAGGGTCAGTTATTCCTCCTTATATTCCCTCCCCTACCCTCTAATCATCAGTCTTAACTAGGCGTGAACCCCACATGTTCCAGTATTGACCAGCAAAACTAAACACGGTCACTCTTGAGCAACAGTGGCGGGAATATCATGGGAGTAATCAACCTCTTTCTGGATGGATTTAGGCCCACTCCACAAGATGAAACAGAGTGACACCACTGTTAGGGTGGGGACCATGTGGATAGACAGGTCCTAAGCCCTATCAAAAAAAAAACTGCCGCTATTATTCTGCTAAATAGACAGTGTTAAACTGAATACTGATGGTTTATCTCTGTACCTCAGATCATTATATCTCTCAACCTTCATCAGAGAAGATTCTTTTTGCAGTTGATGCTAACTAACACAGAAACCCTGAACTGACCAAGAGTGAAAACAAATGAATGAAAGCAAAGAATGAAACACACACATTTCACACCCCTTCCCCTTCAAGGCTTGGGGATTAGCAAGAAAATGAGGACAAAAAGATTCCAAGATTTTCTGAACACAACAGGGAAGTTGCGTACATGAATACATAGTTACGTGACAGGGGGCACCAGCTCAAGCTAGAAAACGTCTCAGCACGGAGAAGGGAAGTGACCCTGAGGAGTCACCCCTAACTGAAAAGCTACCAGAAATTTATAGCTACTGGAAGAGGGACAGTAAGTTCTCCCTTAAGTGTGTGGCCCCTGGCAGGTCAACCATGCTTATGTGGATGGTCATACACCCTAAAGTATATAGGCAGCATAAATAGGAATTTTAGAAAAGACACATACTTGGGTGTGTAGGAAAAAGGGGGATAAACCTAAGATGAGTTGGAGGACAGAGTAAATGTATGAAATTCTCAAAGAACTAATGAAGAATTTCTAAGTTCTACCTTAAAGAACTTCTAGTTGGCACTCTGTTAAAGCCTGGAGAAAGAAGAGCATGTATCTGTAGAATGACGGAAGCTGTTAGCCCCAATTGTATTTTCAAGTTTAATGGAATCTTTAAAATCTCTATAGATGAGCATCTTTCCAGAGCGGTTGGATACTCTAGCTTCTCCACACCGTCTGTGGGCCTGTAGTTGTGTCTCTTCCAACTGCACAGCTGCAGGGCCTCCCTCTCTTTTTGAATAAATCATGCTCCTGTGTAAGCATGCACATCTTTTGCAACCCAGATCTCCTTTGATTTCTTTCTTGAAATTTGAGGTCCTAAGAATCTCTGCAAACCTCCCCCTGCTTTATGATTTCTAGTTAGACATCATGAGTTGTTTCTGTATCTTCAACTTAGGGAATGCGGTCAGTCTTTTAAAGAAGAGTGCATATTTTCCTTCAAAGAAGCGAGGAGTGCATGGCAGAAGAAAACTTCATAGCAAGAAGGAAAGCAGCTAAAACCATGGCCTGTTTAGGTGAATAACTTGACTTATCTAAATTTTGTTCCTTCATTGTCAACTTTTATACCTCCACTTCATTAAAGAGGAATAATTTAAACTGTATGTGATATAGGCACCATCTACCAAAGAGTCTGTCCAGAGTGGATGTTCCTTCTTCCCTATGGATGGAATCACAGCCACACTCTTTTAAGTGTTATAGCACCTTAGAAGGAGTCACATAAGCTAAACATTGGACCATGGGACAGACTTAGGTTGCCACACCTGATTACTTCAACATCTCTACCTCTTCCATTAATCTCTACTACCAACACATACACATATACTTCTCTCAGCTCAGGGGTCTTAATTGACACAATGCAAGAAGACTTTCATTTTCTCAGTTGTAACAAGAAAGAGGTAAGATATAGCACATAGCTCTTCTGGACATTATGGATAATAACTACCATAAGTGACTGATGAGTCTGGGGAAAAGCTCCCCTCTTTTCACCCCACTGCTAGTATTTAAGGTATCAAACTGATACAATATTCAGTCTCCCCCAGATAGACTACTGCAAGCTATTTTGTTCTTGAAAACAATCAAATTATGATTGATCCCCCAAGAGCAGAAGATTGGGAACCATGAAATAGAACAGATGCTTACAATTAGGATCCTAAGTAGGAGACCATAGAAAAAGATACTAGAAAGGGTATTATGTGATTAGCTACAACCAAAGGGGACACAAACAACTATAGATACCCCTGGGGGTAATCTGTGAACACAAAGCAAGTTACAGCAATGAGGAATCCAAATGGCTCTGGCAACAGACTATTGCATTCTAAAGATGCAAATCAACTCAATATTGGAAAGTGGGTATTACTAACTGGTAAGCTAAAAGCATTGACATTCTGGGATAAATGAGAAGTCATATACAGTCTCTGGTTGTAGCTGCCTCCCACACTTTCACGTCTTTACTCATTTTGAAACTATTTAGAATCAGAATACAAAACTATAGCAGTGGCCATATGGGACTCAGGAGTCTTACAAGGTAATTTACAAGAATTTATACAAATTCTCAAAGTTGTCTCATTTGAATTTCAAATGCCAAGGTACTGCGATGGACATTAGGTGCACAGAAATTGGTACACTGGGGTTAACATCAGAAAATGCTGTTTCCTTCTGTTGAAAACACCTTTGATCCTATAGCCTCTGAGTGCTTCCCTACCTGTAAATTTTTGCACCAAAATTTTGTAATCCAGATGTATCTCCTGCATTTATGTACTATATGTTTACAAAGGTCAGTGGATATCAGGCCTGTTTATGTAACTACAGAATTCAGAGTAGATTTGGTTACTTATGTCATATTGCTTGTAGGAAAAAGCTAAATATAGTAAAAAGCCATTGGATTTGCATTTACTGTTTTCAAACAGGCTTTTTTTTGATATTTAGATAGCTGATAAATCAAAACGTCCTCATCAAATAGATTTGTTTATACAGACATATAAATAAGGCAAGTCCAATACCATTTTAAAACCATAAAATCCAGTTTTGATTACAGTAGACCCACTCATCCATCTATCCATACCTTAATTTACTCATGACAAATTTAATGGATACTATGCACTACACACTCTTCTATGCATTGAGAATAGTAGGCACCAAACTGGGAAACATCCTGAGCTTCAGGTGGATTGTACTTGGGCTACTAGAACAGCTGCTAGCCAAATAACTCGGCATAAACATAGCTATAAAATTAGGAGTTGTGATTAAATGTCCAGAAGGAAAGGTGAGGACTAGTTTTGGAAAGTTTGAGAAACTACTAAATGGTACATTCAGGAACAGAACATTTAGTCAGAAATGTGGTATTTGAGAAACTATGGATGGAGAACACGAATAATGCTAGGTCATTTTAGTCAAGAAAATATCAGATTTTGGCAAAAAAAAATGAAAGGAATGAATTGTATGATCCAAGGCTATTAAGTGTAAGAGGCAACAAAAGGGGCCCTAATCCAGCAGTACCACTAATTAGCAGTGTGACCAAAAGGGAAAGTTGACAACATCTTTCCATTTTGAAATCTCCATGATTTCATCAGTAAACTTGACTTCAAAAATTGTTAAACAATTTTACAGAAGGTATAGAGCACTGTTTATCTAGAGAATTTACTTGCCTTGAATAAATGTTCTATTTTGTTAATCAAGTCTAATAAATAAAACTTCTGCTTCACATATGTATCTAAGATTTTAAGATAACAGTCCAAACAGAAAATGGTGCTGTGACATGTTCACTTGTTTAGTTATAGCTTCAACTTCCAGGTTGTTAGTGAGTGCTACTAGTAATTGTTATTAATGTACATGTCTCATACATAAAATATTTGCATTAATGTACAATTATGTTATTTTACATACAAAATAAAGCTATAAGTAAAATGAAAATTAAATATAACTAGAAATACTAACTCATTAGACTTTATCACTATCAAAAAGTTAATTGATAATGATTATAGTCCCATAATTTATCTTTGAAGAGAAAAAAATTACCCTATCAGTATCTATAGTGTTTCTCTTCAAGTGACTATACCTTTTATTATAAGAATTTTAGACACTTCTGTCCCGGTCAGTAGGGATAAAACTGGACCCTGCCCAGTATCATTAAGACTGAGCAGGAGATAGAGATCACATGACTGACTTGGACAGCCTGACCTGGATGGTGAGGAGAAAACACCATCCCACCTTGCCGCCTGGCGCCATATGATGTGGTATGAGAGAAAGAGAGAGACAGAAAGTTCATGTCCTGTGGAGAGAGGCAGATCTGAGTAGTTGAAGGACTGAGCAGCGGGCTGAAGTGGGTGGCCTGCTTGCCATTCAGGGCCACGGTGAGGTCCAGGCCTGGGCTGCTGCCAAGGCCCAGGTCTGGGTCTGTGGCCCTGCTACAGCCACACTCTGTGCTGAAGTCCCTGGCTCCTGTTACCACCGAGGCTGAGAGGATAGAGCTGCACAGTTTTTCCTGCCCCTTACTGGCTGTAACACTAGGGAGAACTGGTCCTGCCTCTGACTAGCTGCAGCGCTCAGGAGAGCAGACCCTTTGCCTTGCCTGGGCAACACAATACAGCTGACCTTGTTCAAATGGGCACAGGTGAGATGCCCTGAGGGCGTAAAGAGTGGGAAGGCTGATCTTGAATAATTTGCTACTGAAATGAATTTATTTTTTTTAAAGAATAAGTTAATTCTCAGAAAGAAAAGATGGCTGATTAGTCCATGGTCACACTCTAAGGCTGACATGTGCTGCTGTTAATCTTAGCTTCCTTTCTCTGCCATTTCGTGGTGTTTGTCTTCTTACACAAAACTCAATTTCAAGTAACTGAGTCTTCGCCACAATAGTGCAATTTGTTTCAGAGCGCTGTTTTCCCTGCTTTCCTTGGCCCGCCTATGATACTCTTTAATCTCGGATTACAACTTCTGTCTCTCATATCTAAGGCAAAGACATCTCTCTACAAGCAAGATGAACAATGGAGGCAGGAAAAAGATAAACAAATGCCCTGAAGTTATTCGGTGCCCACACAGAAAGTTGATAAATTAAAAATTTAGTCTTTTGTCCCCACTTATCACCCATCCAGAAATATGATCCTGCATATAATAAAAACAAAATGAGAAATATTTAGCTTGGATGCAAAAGCTTTTAAGCTAGGTTCTCAACACACCATAAATTAATCATTGCCCATGTGATATCCATTCATTGAGTTATTTTAAAAGCTGAGGGTATACAGTATTTGGAGATGTTACACAATACTTCATTTTACACCATGGACTTCTCATTTGCAATGGTTTCTTTTCTACAATTTTTACATCGCTAAACTCAAAAGAATAGAAGGAGCTCTTGCTTTAACAAAAGGGCTCCAACATTTGGTAAATACAGACCTAGTAATTAGACCCCCGCACTAGCTACACCTCATTTCGTATTCAGCCAGACACAGATTTTCTACACTAAACGAAAGAGCTTCAGATGAGCTGATAAACCTAGGAAATAGTTGAAAACGGACTCATGTTTCACTGGGATTTGGAAACCGTGAGTAGTGAGGTAAACACAGTTTTACACAGTTTGTTACCACCCAGCTCCTTCAGCCGTCACTTTAGCTCTGATGCACTGAAGGATATGGACCCAATGGGCTTTCAACACAGAAATAAAGGACTAACAGCAGCAATAGCTCTTCTAATCTGGATAAGATGCTAGGTGTACCAATAGTTGACAGGTCAATAAATGGCCAGTAAAAATCAAAGTTCTTTCTTTGCCACTCCAAATGATCTTTGTCCTGTTCTTATGCTTCAACTCCCATGCTCTGACCCCTGGGACAAACAGACAGTAAACTGAATGCAATGCCATTTTAGACTTGCCATTCTAATAAGGAAGTAAGATCCCCCTTATTACCCCAGTCAATTACAGATCAATTTAACAACAAAACTTCTCTGCCAGTTTATAAAGTTTATCACTTGTTCTGTAAGAATCTATGACATGCACTAAAGGTATAAGTGAATTTATGTCTCTAGATTGGTGTAACAAAATACAGAGTACAGGAACAAGAAACATCAATGAAAACATAACTTGTGCCAAGTATAAAGACTGAGAAACTATGAAATGGTTTCACCTTCTTTCTGTGCTTCTTTCCAGGAAGAATGTATAAGCTTGATGCTAAAGTCTTCAAAACTGTTGTGCTTAAAATGCTTTCAAATCACGTGTCTTCAAACACGTCATTGGCCCCTTGTGCCTATTAAACATGAGAATCTAAGTGCAATCTGTAGGACACATGAACAAAGCTGGACACATTAGGGAGTACATGTGAGCCCAGTGCTGGGCGTGCAGAGATTACAGCATCCCTGGGGACACATTAGTGCCTGTAAGCCAGGAGCAGGGGTGGTAGGATAGACTAGAGGACCCCTGGGGACTTGCTAGGGCAGCCAGCATAGCTGAATCAGTGAGCATTTGGTTCATTAAACGATACTGTCTCAACACATAAGGTGGTGAGCAACTGAGGAAGACAGTTGGCATTAATTTCTGACCTTAATATATAGGAAAACACATTGATAAGCACCCGCACACACATGTATATGAACACATACTGCTGTGGATATCGCTCTGTATAAATAAAATGCTGATTGGCCAGTAACCAAGCAGGAAGTATAGGCAGGACAAGCAGAGAAGAGAATTCTGGGAAGTGGAAGGCTGAGGCAGAGAGTCAAGGCCAGCCGCCCATGAGAAGAGAGATGTAAGGTACCGGTAAGCCACTAGCCATGTGGCAACTTACAGACTAATAGAAATGGGTTAATTTAAGATATAAGAACTAGATAACAAGAAGCCTCCTGCGGCCATACAGTTTGTAAGCAATATAAGTCTCTGTGTGTTTACTTGGTTGGGTCTGAGCAGCTGAGGGACTGGCGGGTGAGAGAGATTTTCCTGACTGTGGGCCAGGCAGGACCAGAAAAACTCTAGCTACACACACACATACACTTGTGCATGTGCACACATGCACATGTTGTGCCCAGATCGTGACCCCCAGAGAGACCACCAAAGACGAGCATGCCGGAATGCAAAGGTCAGGTTTAATTCTGGATATCCAAAAGCAATACAAGCCTAGGCAGGGACTTCATCCAATACATCCAACACAGTGGAGGAAAAAATCACAAGGTTACATCATTTAGGGGTGCTAGTACGGGTACAATTCTGATTGGCTCGCTTCTAGGGGCTTTCTAGAAATCATGGTTTAATCTTACTTCTAAGGGAGTGGTTGCCCACCACCATTTCTCATTGGCTGCCTCAGGTGGGGGCATTTCTGTGGTCAGTTACCCTGGAAACCAGGGAGAGGACATTCCATAGTCCGGCAGGCATTACCTCATGACTACCTTGTGACTCTGTACTTTTACACTTCCTGGTATCTGGAATCTGGACTGACTTGTTTCAGTAACTATTGGCCTATTCCTAGAAGGAGAAATCTTAGGCCTTAGTTTTTGGGTGAAAGCATTTTGGTCTTATTTCTAAGATGGCTCATTTTGGTCTCACACACACACACACATGTGCACACACATACCTAGAATTCCAGGAGAGATATATAAACACGTATTAACTTAAAAAATATACTTACATTGAACCACATGCAAACATATCATTTTTCCATGTATTTCAGGATGAAGAAAATGCTAAGTGAAGTTACAACATCATTAGTGGAATTTCCTTAATTCAAATAACACTGGAGACAATAATCTGTGAGCATAATTATGTTTTTAGGCACAACTCACTTTGTACTTCTAACAGCTTTCTGTTTAACCAAGCCCCAGAAATATGCAAGTTGATTTCAGTCATTATGTAAGATGACTACAGATGTTATTATTTAATAAAAATAGAATATCACTATAAAAACAGCTTCATTAATTAAAAATGTAAAAATTAAAACAAAACATCATGAAATTATCAGAGAGGATTAGAGATATTATTACAGAAAAAGGATCATGTAGTTTGAGCTCATATAAAACTTTGTATCAATAATAGCAGATTGATAGATGATAATAGATAGATAGATGATAGGTACATGATAAATAGATACATAGACAATAGATAAATAGATGATGATGATAGATAGATGATAAACAGATGGTAGATAGTCAGAGAGATAGATGGTAATATACAGATGATAGGTAGATAGATAGAAAAATAGATAGAGAGATAGATAGATAGATAGATAGATAGATAGATAGACAGATAGATAGATAGATAGATGGTAATAGACAGACAGATGATAGCTGATAGATGATAGATAGATGATAGTTGATAAAGAAAACATAGATAGATAGATAGATAGATAGATAGATAGATAGATAGATAGATAGATGATAGTTGATAGATGGTAGATTTGATGATAGATAGTTGATAGATGATGGATAGATAGTTAGATGATAGATAGACATATAGATGACAGATAAGTAGATAGATAATAGATGACAGAGATAGATGATAAATGATGTAAGAGAGAGATAATATAGTGATACAGCAAAAATTTATATTGTGCAAAAAATATAGGGTCAATTAGAAATGAAGAAAGTTTAAGATAAAAATAAGTAAAAAATATGAACAAAGAAGCCAATAATCATGGTTCAGGCATTAACGCCATCAACTTTAGAGACTGAGAATCACAAGTTAAAGACTAGCTTGGGCTCTAGAACACAGTCAAGGTTACACTGAAATATTAGTGAGCTCTCTTCTCAAAAGAAACAGTACAGGGGGGCTCCTGACACATGTGAATGGTTGAGTCCTTCCCTATCATGCCAAATACTCTAGTTCCATTCCTATGGCTGAAAAAAATCTATCAAAATTTCCAAACAACTATTTACATGGATTTTAAAAGTTTTAAAATTTATACAGAAACACAAAGGACCCATGAAAAACATGAGCAGAAAAAAAAATGGTGGCAGCATCACCATACTTGATTGGAAGTAATACTATTGAATTACAGTAATAAAAATAGTGTGTTGCCAGCTCAGAAACAAACACATAGATAAGTTCAGTAGAATAGAAGAACCAAATATTAATCACATGTCTATGGGCACCTGACTTTTGACCAAGATCACAAAAACACACACTGGAGAAAAGATAAAAAAAATAATTTCTTTACTTAAGCAACTTTAATTTCATTTAAAAAATAACTAAAGCCGAACATTTGAGCTCAGTACCACAGTGATGCATATGCAATTAACTAATGCCTCTGCTATTGGTATTTTACAGAAAAAAAAATAGTATTTCTTAAAGATTGGTCTTTATTGGACAAATCTGTAAGAAATCTCTCGACTGGCCATCTGCCTAAACTGTTTGTTTAGTTTTGAGAAGCAGTTAGACATTTAAGAAGAGATCTTTGTAATTAATTCCTGGTTGCTAAGAAACCGGGGGAGAAAAAACATGGTTCTAAATATCATCCTGAGTCACATTAATCCTGGTGATTGTCTTTTGGGGGGATTTTTTTTCATAATCAGATAACATAGAATTTGTAAGAATAAATTTGCAAACCCATTTGGATTATATTTACATCCAAAGAATTGCCTTTGGATGTAATATTTAATGTAAGAAGTGTGTTTATTTGTATATTTTATTTGTACAAATAAAAAACAATGGGTTGTGTTATGTTATGAATGCATCAGATAATAAGAGCACCAAGCAATCTGATGGTCAGTATCATAAAGTGTTCCTTGGCATGGAGAAGCACTTTGTGGCTTTCCAATAAATGCTCTCAACAATAATTCCTGTCTATCTTTGATTTTAGACTCTCCTTTTCATTTTCTCCTTAATCTCCATTTTCAAAATAAACCCTCATAATGTCATATATTCAGCTCTTTCTACACAGTGAAAACATCCATTTTTGTCTCTACTGATGCCTTTACCAGAACAGATAGTATTATTTTTTTGTGTGTGAGTCCCAAAATTTACATCAAACTTTCAGTTGAATAAATGTCTAGAAATGTTTGACATACAGGATGCAGAATTTTTCTAAAGCTACATGACAGTAAGTCATACTGAGAATATCCTGATGAAATTAGCCATAGAGTTCAACATGGCACAATCAATAAAAATATCTGCACTGGGACATTGTTTTCTTTTTAATTTACTTGAATATCTTATTTTTACTCAGATGCTAATGTAAGTGAGGGTACAATTTCAATACATGAATGAGCATGCCCTAATCAAATCCAGGCTGCCTTTATCCACCCTCACTGTAAGTTAGTTTTTCTAGTGACTGCAACTATCTAAATTAAGTTAAAAAAAAACTAGTTATTACATAAAACCAATGTTTTTAACAACCTTATATGTTTCCTAGTGCTTCCTCGTGGGAAAAGAGAAAAATTATCAATGAGTTTTAGTGTCTTCAAGAGAATAGTTTACAATGGAGGGGTAGCTGTGTTGAGTTTCGGAGTCAGCCTTCCATAAGCCCCATGACCCTCCATGAGTCAGAACCAAAAGCAACTCTGAAATCCACCCACTAAGACCTCACTGAAAATATGTGCCTACACCTTCAAGACCAATGACACTGAAGATGTCTTTTCTCCATCTGGTGCACTCTGACTAGTAAAATCTGGATTTGTGAAAAGCCAGTGTGCTTTTGTAGTGAATGTCTACCTCACCTGACCCCCTGAATGATCATAACATGGACAGGACAACTTCTCAGTATCTAAGTTCACAACAGGCTGAGCCAAATACTACAGTTTTCTTCAGGGTTAAATATATAACTGTCTTCATAGTCCCCATTTCAAAAAACACAAGAAAAAAGGTCGAGACACACTGGGCCATGCACTGAAATAAGTTTGGTCTCTGTCCCAGCTCTTCTCCTTCCTCTTGTCCTAAGTAACAATAAAAATAACTTTAAATATCCATTAAAGATTAATAAATGTCCTATGCAGAAGCATGCATATTTTAAAAGAAAACAAAACCTTTGGATAACTGAATGTATCCTCTTCCCTAAATATTCCTGCCCCCTAGATTTTCTAATTAGTGAGTGAAAAATCCATCCACTGCCTATCCCAGCACTTTGAGGGTCAGTACAAAGCTTTTGTCCTCTCCCACAGTCAGTAATCCATCAAGCTGTGACAGATTTTTCTCATAAGCAATTCCCAAGCCCATGACATCTTCTGTATCCTTATTAATCTGCCTCAACTCCAATTTTCATTTTCTTCTGCCTAAAAGAAAACAGCCTTCTAGCTTCGGTTGCATCTCTGTAATTCATTTTCCGCACATGGGCTAGAGGGAGTGCTCCAATAAATAGATCAGATCCTGACACTGCTTCAAATCCTTCATTGCGCCAAAGATAAAGTTAAAATCCTCCCACTTTCCAGGAGGAGCTTCGTCTATGCTCATTCAGTTGGCTCTGCTGAGTTTTCTCTATCGCAACTTGCCCAGGGCGTTTTCTGATCTGTTTCCAAACGGATATTTTCTTTCATCAGGGATTTCATAAAGACTGGAGAAACTATGCACTTATGTTTATAAAGTCATCTCTCTGCTTACCCATAGGAGATACAGTCCAACAGTGCCAGTAAATGCCTGAAAGTGCATAGAGAACTGGTGTGTGTGTGTGTGTGTTTTCCTATTTCTTCTTATGATAGTTCTGAGAAACCTAGCATACTATTTTCCTTTCCTTAAGTGGAGACTTTCAGCTTTTCACTTTTACAGCGTCTCTGCCCAGCATTGCTGCTCCTGTGCTCTGAGGCCGTTGTTAAATAACAGAAAGCTTGGTGAAGCACAATTGCTTGCAACACTCCATCTGACAACCAAGAAGTCTACTAAGTGAATAACGGGTGGGTAGCTATACCACATGGATACACTGAACAGAGTAATCACTCCCATCTCCAAGAGGAAGAGGAATGATGGCACAAGACTTCCTCATGAACTTTAAAGCTTATTAATTTTTACTTCTGGAATTTTTCATTTACTATTCTTGGATTGCACTTAAACATAGGCATCTGAAACTTTGGATTATAAGGGGAATATTATTCTATTTAGCTATTCAACTTAAGTCTTTAAGGAATGTTTATCAAATTTTACTATATATCTTTAATTGTAAATACTAGTTAGACCTATGCAATGCTGGAAGCAATTGAACTTATCTTGAGAGAATATAAAATCAGTGGTTTGCACAAAGTGGGGAAAACAGTTTAGGTACAATAAAACAGTGAAATCCTTAACCCAAGACCCTGGTTCATGTTGATTTTATATAATTCTGTTTTCCAGTCACAAACATCATTTTTACCAGAGATGGTCAAAGGTTTGCCAATCAACAAACACATAGTTGAATGGACACAGGTTTGACCTCACATAAATCAAATCAAGCTAAGATTCAAATATTACATTCTAAAACAACATGTAGTTATAAGGTCATTATCTCTAAACGGTGCATATTTTAAGGCAATATGTTAGTCGTTTGCTAGTAGCTCATTAATTTAGCTCTTTCCTTTCTTTGCCATCATCTCACTCATATATTTTTTCATCTCTCACTCATATATTTGACACATATCAAATCCCAAATTATGCTAGATGCTTTATGTACTATATGTACAATATGATTGGTTTTATTCTTTTATATTAAGTACAATGAAAGTTATGGGGGTCATTCTCTTTACTTACCCTTCTCCCCCCAAAAAGGAAATATTTTTATTTTAAATATTCTCATTTTGACTTATGATAGTGAGAACCCAACATCCAGGAATGATTTAAAAACTCGCTCACCAAATAAATATCAAACAAAGCACATGAATAAAATAGAGAAAAACCTTCTTCAGTTTGAGAGTTGCAGAATATAAAGGATGATGGCCAAGCTACATTTCATGTGAGAAACACCAAGCATGCCAATGTTCCATGAAACATTCTGATCCCATTAAAAACCAAGTGAACGGTGCCAAGCAAACAGCTAAGGCCAACTTTAGTTTTCTTCTGTTTCAGGTTAATTTAACCTTAAAAAAAATTACACAGACCTTTAACTTTCAATTACAATGCCATGTTGTGGAAAATGCAGAGGCAGAGCAAAATACTCATTAGTGCCTGAATACAATAGCTAGCCAAGCACCATAGAAACATGGCTCACTTGTGGCAGCTAAATGCACCAGTGGGCAATGTTCATATGAAAGTTTTCTAATTCTACAAGGCAAAAAAATCATTCCAAAGTGTAAAACTGTCTTCCCTACCATTAGGACCTAGTCAACTACATTATGCTAAGAAAGGGTAGTAAATGTGCCAACTTATCAAAGTCACACTAAAAAGGAAGAAAAAAATATGGAAACAAATGCCTAGCATTTAGATTCTACGTGTGATTTGCAACTGACTATAATTGCCCCCAAGCCAGTTCTTCAAAAAGCTGGCTTCCAGAAACCTCCAGATATTTTACAGTTTACATAATGTAAACAGTAAGGTGAATGTATTGAGAAATACTGAGATAATTATAGATGACCTTATGAATCACAACTACATTATACCTAATAATAATCAATTTATTCATTAATCAGTCCTTCTGAAATATGAACCAAAGGATTGTCTTAAGTTTTACTCTTGTTTTAAAGGCAGGTAAATAATATAATGGTTATATAGCCTGAGATAGAAGTTTGAAGGTAACATGTATAAATAGGATGTTTTCAAATTAAAACATATGCCTGGAATGTAGAAGTGCTCAAAAATTATAGTAGTTATTATCACTCAAGATTGTTCAATAGTCTAGACAGAATAAATCCTAGAATCCAGGTCAAATAATTTTGGGACTTACTACCCTACCCATCATAAAGCATGTCATACAAAAGCAATCATGTCAGTGTTTAGAGCAGTGTGGGAGGTAGTAGAATAAGGGATGTGTAGGTAGCCCCAGCAATTACTTAGAGCAGTGCAAGATCTTTTCTCACCAACCAGCTAGTATTCAAATCTCAGTTGATTGATTTTTTTTATCACATTGAGAAACAAAGATGATAAGGTTAAAAAGAAATTATTGCTTAAATATTAATGTAAGCACTATTTTTAAAAATAAAGTTAGAAAAATAATAACAAAATTCACCTAAAATGTGGCTTTGAATATCCCAATTCTATATTTGTTCCATTAAAACAACAATGACAAGAAATTTTATTTTTCACAGTTAAGGGGTAGAGATGATAGTTCAGTGGTTAACTTGCCTAGTATGCATACATGAGCCTTAGGTCAGTCTCCAGCACTGCATAAAACTCAATGTGGTAGTCTAGTACTGGGGAAGTGGAAGGAGTAAGATCAAAAGTTCAAGGTCATCCTCAGCTACAAATTCAAGTCCAGCCAGGGATACATGAGATACTGCCTCTAAACTAATTTATTATTCAATTAATTTAATTAAAAAGTAAAAGATGTCAATCTAGAGTAGTCAAAAACTATATCTTTGCTTTAAAAAAAAACTCTATGTTAAGAATCACTGTATCACACCTTGATCATTTTGCTTTCTTTTTGGTAGATGAATGTTCAGAAGACTATTTTCTAATATTTTCTGGAAAAGTAATAAAGCTAAAATGAACAGATTTCTATTACAAGATAAGCAAGTGACTTTATTCTAAATGGTATCATGTGTAAATTATCACAAAAAGGTTTACATGACTTTGTATCATCTTCTTGTTCAATTATGCAAAACCCTTCACTTCAGCTTACAGAATGTGCCAGTCATATTCTGCTCTGCCGTATGACAAAATCCAAATCAATGACTGCTTGAAAAGGCAGAAATATATTTTCCCTGCAATTGAAAGATTCTAGGAAACTAGCTGGTAGCTAGATCCTTAAGATTTCCTCTCACAGCCATTCTTGGAAGAACCTTTATCATCATTCCCAGTAACAAGGTAAGAAGGTGATTCTTAAAAAAAAAACCAAATTTTTAACAAAGGACACCTTCAATGTTGTACACAAATGCCTTTATTTCATGGATAAGGACATAGGGATTTGGCCACTTGAGAACAAGTAAGGATAAAAGTTACAATCAAGCTGTATACACTTTCCTTCAAGAAGCAACCAGCTATCTCTTCTTGAAAAAAAATCCAGCTAACAAAATAGAAGAGCCTGTTCACGGTGGGTGGGGTTTGGGTTGTACTGACTGTGGGCAAGTAAGAAAACTGGAGCTAGGATGCAAGGTTTTTACATAGATGATGATGGAGGGAGACACCGGTTTGCATATTTGCCACACAGAATCAATTAAGCATAATAAAGAGTCTTCAGGATCATAGCAGTCAATAACAGATCCAGACCCAGACCTGCACAACTCCAGATTATTTTCGCCTACATAACAGATTCAAGAATTCATGATCCCATGTTATTGGAGACGAAATTCACACTGTGCTTCGGGTCTCAAAAGGTCATTTGTGTAATGACTAGAAATGCAGATTTGGAAGCCTAAACTTATGACATGCTTTGTTCTTTCATCTGGAATGTTAATTGGAGGAGTTAATTAGTATCTCTCTATCCCAGGTCATCATCTGCAGCAATGGAGATGATAACAAACACAAGGTCCAGAGCTGGGGCCGAAGTTCAGTGAGTTAAAGTTATGGCATTTAAGTGAGTCCTAGAACAAGGGGAGAAATTAGTTCAGCGTCTATCAACTGCAGATTTTGGTTGGAAAAGAGTGCGCTATAACCGTAATCATGCAGATGATATCCCCCAAGTACAAAACAGTTTCTCGAGAAGTGGTTTTGCTCTCCTCGGTCTAGAACTGATTCTCCCTTCTGATGAGTAAGGTATTGAAAAATCCTATGACACCAGAATTCAGGGACAATTAAGAAACAAGGACAAGTGTTGGAGAGGACACAAGGATAGATGTGAAAAAAAAAAAACAATAGAACTGTATAAAGAGAGAGAAAGCATGTCACAAAAGAGGTGTCAGGTATTGTTAAAATGTAGTAAAGACAGGAAATCACCTGTTTGGGGGAAGTGGAAAAACAAGGCTAGGAATCTATAGAAATGTATCCGAATGGTGACTATCTAAAGCACTTCATGAGTACTTTCATTTGAGATGCGTACCATGTGATACTATGTTGGAAGACTCCATAGACCTTGGTTTCAAAGAGACTGGCCCTGTATTTTGGTTTTGCATAAAAGCATCTTCTTTATGAGAAATTGAAATTCAAAGCTTGGCCTTCATTGATATCATTTGTATTTATATGTGAAAATATATGTTCTTCTCTATAAATTCATAGGTAGTTG
Organism: Peromyscus californicus insignis; assembly: GCF_007827085.1. Lineage (NCBI taxonomy): Eukaryota > Metazoa > Chordata > Mammalia > Rodentia > Cricetidae > Peromyscus > Peromyscus californicus. The sequence goes on along the minus strand of NW_026294534.1, from coordinate 54,908,092 downwards.
TCAGTTCATCATGAGACTTATTAATGCTCAATTTATATTATCTGTTTATCTTTACACAGAGTTGAAGTTAATACAGAGTTAATACAGAGTTAAAGGCTGGAAAGGTGGCTCAGTGATTAAGCAAGTACACTGTACTTGCTGCTCTTACACGGGACCCACACTCAGTTCCCAGCTCCCAATGGAGGCTCACAACCATCTTTAACTTCAGTTCCAGGGAATCTGTAACCCCTTTCTGACCTCTATGTGTACCAGATACATGGAGACAAACATACATAAGAAGAAAATATTTTAAAATGAATATATAAACCAATCTAAGCCATACCTATGCAGAGGATTCTGAATACTGACAGATTCCAATCTCATAATTTTTGAGAGCTAGAATGCTGCAAATCCAAAGCCAAAATTATCTAAAACAGTTATTATTTCCCTTAATACCTAATTATTGCCCACTTCTGAATCAAGAATCTCTTTTTTTTTCTATTAGGTAAAAGCTGTGGAAAACATTCTTAGGAGACCACTTAGCTCAAAAGCTAAGAATATTACCAGGGGATCTGAAACCTACAGCTAAGATCCCTACTTTTCAATAACCTATATACCTGATTTTGCCACCAATATGTTTGGTAAATGCCTTAACTTATGAATTTCATTTTATGACAACAAAAAGTTCATATAACTACTTCCACAGCGAAATGTGTTATTCATGGAAACTTGTGTGCATGTTTCTGAGTCATGGTCATTCATGTGTGGCTCAGAATAAACTCTTATTTCCTTCAAGGTGGGAAATATGTTTTGCATTATCAATTTTAGTAGTAAAATTTTAATAAACCCATGTATTGTTAAAAAATAGATATTTAAAAACATTACAGGTAAGTATTTAGTATCAAGAAATAACATGACAAAACGTCATATTCCTAAAGACCTTCCCCATGTTTTTCCTTTATTGTTCGTTTTATTTTTGGATGTTGAAAGTTAAGTCCAGAGCCTCTAGCATATTACACAACTGTTCTGCCACTGAGCTACATTCCTAGCCCTATGTCTTACAGAATTATATTTTCCTTTTAGTTCAAATTATTTATTTAGCTCATTCAGATTGATTGTGTTCAGCTAACAATGAAATCCCTCGCTGCAAAAAAGAAGGCAAAGATATGAATGAGGTAATGAGTTTTATGAATATGCCTGATGCCCTGCCTGGGTCACATTCATATCCTAGAGTGAAAATAGCAAATAAATATGCAAAGTTTATGTAAATTTATAAAATAGTCAATGAGAATGAAAAGGTCAAATGACAGATAAGCAATGTACCAACCTCTTAAGTCCAATTACTTTCTGTTACATTTCTCTAGGCATTTTCAGACTACAATGTGTGCAACTTCCTATACAAGGAGCAATGTAAACACAACTTGTTCTTTATGCAGTGAAGGACAATCCCTATCAGAGTTGCACACATTCCTGTGTCTAGTTGTGAATCACTAAACCCAGTTTGCCATTCAACAAATATTTGCTGGCATCTACTGTGTGCAAGGTGCTATTTTAGATGGAGGCAAAACAATGAAGAGCCAATGTTACTATCTTCATCAAGCTAAGGATTTGATTTAATTTCTCTGGGAATTACAAATGTTTTCTAATAACCTAGAATTTACTCAGGAAGTAACTGATTTCAACATTCTCTGCCATATGACATGTCTCAAGCAAGACTACTATATGAAACTTCCTCCAAGAGGATAGGCATTGTAGAAGAAGTCAGAGGACTAAGGAACAAATGCTTTTTGAATGATGAGAAGATAAAGGAGATAAAGTCATAGAAGTCACACAGTACTCAAAGGAAAGGGACATGGCTGCCCATGACATGCAGAGAGCCACCTAACAAATGCAGGTTTCCTAGTATACATACCTTTCAACAAACCCATAGTCCTTTGACCATCACAGAAAATAGGAACTTCATTGTCAGAAGCAAACAGAGACTGAAGGGTGAAAATCTGTAGGTCACTAGAACATCAAGAAGCCCTATGAATACAGATCCATAGAAAAGTAGGCATCAAGGACTGGTAAAATCTTAATAATCAAAGTTTCCAAAAGGCAAACATAGAGGCAGGTGAGGAGATGGTGTATGTCTGTATGTGAACATAAATACCCACATATTCAATTCTTCATGATATTGGGGAGAAAGTTCTGGAGAGAAAGCTCCCAAATACAGTTTACTTCCTTCTTATTCTTCTCTACCTTTTCTGAGCCAAATTCTAGAATGTGTGAAATGTTGGCTGGAGTTCTCAGGAAAAGATTTTTCTCAATAACAGATTGGGAATTTCTGCTGGAGTTGAGATCTGGAAGTCTCCCAATGGGCCCATGTCTTAAAGGTTAGGTTTCAAGTTTAGAATTGGGAGATACTGGAACCTTGAAGAGGTGGAGCCTAGTGAGTGATCATTGAGGTAGGCCCCTTTCAGGTAATCTTGGGGCTCTAATTTCTTCCTTTTCTCTCTGACATCCAAGCCAATAGGTGAGTGTCTTTGTTCTGACACAGGCTCTCTACTGTGATATGCTGCTCTCTATATTCCCAAAGTCAGTGGAGCCAATTAATCATAGATTGGAACCTATAAACAAGTGTCCAACATGCAACCCCAGTCATGGACCACAAGCATCACAAGAAGGGTAAGAATGTGACCAGCACATTTGAACACACATCACAGAACAGTGTCAAACGTTTAGATACCCCTGTGAGTAAGCCAAAATAATCCTTTTCCTTTTATATGTGATAATCTCCCATATTTATCACAATAACAGAAAGCTAACACACCAGGAGACTAGTCTCTGAACGTTAGTGGGTAGGAGTTTGCAAATACCATGGTTCTGTTACAGGTAAAACTGTTGTCATATAGACTGTTCCAACAGAGACCATTTTTTAAACTATAACAATATATCTAAATGAATTCAGTAACTTAGAATGAGATATAAGTCAAAATAAACAAACACTAATGGCCAAGAACCAGCAGAGAGGAGAACAGATGAGCTGTGCATGTGTGCATGCATGCATATGTGTGTGTGTGTGCATGTGTGTATAAATCCAGTACAAAAAGGACTTTCTGAACAAAATAAATAATAATACAAAATAATTCTTTAAATCAAGATTTATACAGTAAGTGATTTGTGGTTGAATTTAAAGAGACCTACTTTAAAGGTTTAAATTTTTAAAAAAATCTCAAATAGAAGAATGATTTTAATAAGAGAAAGAGAAAGATACAAGGAGGCAAAATCATGAGACAGTGTGATAGAATGCCTAAACTCCAAGGACAAAAATAAAATAAGACACTTTTTCCTACACAAAAATTGAATTGGATGCAAGGAAGATTTCTCCCCTGCAATGATGAAGGTAGAAAAACATCTGGAGACTGTAAAATTGCAAAAATTCTAGCCAGATAGCCTGATAAGCTGTCAATCATCTCCAAGTGGTAAAGAAGATCTTTGAGGATACAGAGAAACTGAGAAGAATATTCACCATGTGCCTCCAAATGAATTAGAACTGAGCAAACTAAAGACCAGGAAGATAAAGTAGAGTAAATAACGATCAACAACTTGTGCAGTATTTACTAATGCACAAGTCCAAGTGGAAGCCAGCAGACGTCATGAGAACACTTATAGAAGGTATCACACGATGCTTCCATGATGAAATTCATGCTTTAAGTATAATACTTGTTCATGCCATTTTCACAACAAATGACTATGAATATGCTAACCTCAAAACTAAAACTTGTGGGTGGAGGGAGTACGTAGTAAAATGTCTCAGTTTAAGAGAAAGAAGAGAAGTAAAAAGTACTATAGAGCTATTCCTAATGTATGGAGTAGTGTGTGTGTGTGCATGTGTGTGTGTGAGAGAGAGTGTGTGTGTGAGTGTGTGTTTGTGTGTGTGTGCATGTGTGTGTATGTGTCTGTGTGTGGTTTAATACAGATATGACTGTGCATCCTCCAGAGGAAGATGCTGGATGCCCTGCTCTATCACACCTTACTCCTTTGAGACAAGGTCTCTTAATGAGCATGGAACTAGGCTGGCAGCCAGCAAGCCCTATCTCTCTTCCTAACTTTGGTCCCAATAGTGCTGGAGGTATAAGTGCAAGCATGACCACACCTAGCCTTTCACATAGGTGCTGAGGATATAAACTCAGTTGGTGTCTGTGTAGCAAGCCCTCTTACCCACTGGGCCATCATCTTAGAACTTTCTTTTTGACATCTTTTCTGCCAAATTCTCTGATCATATTCCAATAAATTTAGATAACATTAAATAATCTTACTGCAAATTAAAATACTATCCTATATAACTCCTGTATGAAAGACAAAACAAAATCTTTAAGGAACTATTTCCATGTCATATCTCATTTTACAAATATCTTTATATAGAATAGCTTAATATTTTTATACAATCTATATACATCTTTCTATATCCTTTACAACATATTTAAGATATTTATAATACCTAATATTATATAAATGTGTCCTTTAGAGGATAATAAGAAATGTCAGCCAGGCAGTGGTGGCATACGCCTTTAATCCCAGCACTCAGAAGGCAGAGCCAGGTGGATCTCTGAGTTTAAGGTCAGCCTGCTCTACATAGTGAGTTCCAGGAAAGGACAGCCAGGGCTACACAGAGAAACCCTATCTTGAAAAAAGAAAAAAAAAAGAAGGAAGGAAGGAAGGAAGGGAGGGAGGTAGGGAGAAAGAGAGGGAGGAGAGAGGGAGAGGGAAAGAGAGAGAGGGAGGGAGGGAGGGAAGAAAGGAGGGAGGGAGAGAGAGAGAGAGAGAGAGAGAGAGAGAGAGAGAGAGAGAGAGAGAGAGAGAGAGAAAGAAAAGCAGCAATGTCTATACTTTTCCATCAGAGATGATTTTTAAATATAACAATATATATGAACAAATTCAGTAACTGAGAATGGGAGATAAGTAAATAAACAAACACTAATGACCAAGAACCACTAGACAACTCTGTGCATGTACAGAACAAATGCAACGTTCTTCAAGTATTTTTAATTCAAGGTTGGTTGATTCTGCATGTATGAAATGTGCAGGTCCAAAGGACGAACAGCAAGGACAAAAGTGTCCCCTGAAAACCCCTGAAGCAAGAGCTGTACTCGGGAAACATAAACATGTCCATCTTTATTACAAAAGATGGCAGTACATAAATACAACACTCAGAAGGAAGTCACTGATAAAAAAGAAGTTACTAAAACTGTTGGAAGATGAAATTAACATAAATGAAAGCAGAAAATTCTTAAAGCTAGAGAGAATAAACCAGTTTAAGGGTTGACACTTCTGTGAAGATTTCAGCAAATAAATCCCTTAATTAGAAAGAAGGGGGAGTAAAAGTGTACATAGTTAATACTGAGAGACAGCCACTTAAAAATGTTTATCATCGAGACTATGGCAATATATCTGAAAAGAGAGCAATGGGAAACAGTCTGCAAGGAAATATTAAATTTTAAGAAGAAAAAAAGTTTTAGAAGTTAACAATAAGAAAATAAGGGACATATTAATTATTGATGTATATTTTGGAAAATGATCAAAGATTTGTTTTCCAGAAAAGGACCTAGAATAAATAGACTGAGAAAATTTATTCTGTACCTTAGCTTCAAATAATAAATATTTTCACTGAAATGTAATATATTCAAGAAGATAAAAGCACATTGAAAATTAATCTAATTTTGAGAAGAGAGCAAACAGAACTTTCATCCTAAAGCCTAACAAATTTCAAACAAGAAAAGATCAATTTTAATTATTTGATGCAAATTAATAAAAACACTAATAAATAGAATTTATTCCTGTGTTAAAAAGTTGAATATCCAATGGCACAAGAAACATTCTTTCAAGCATTTATAAATTATTGAAGAAACATACATATGAGTGATCTTATTTCTGGAAATTTGATAACAATTATTTTCACTAAAAAACAGAGGGAGAAAATCATATAATCATAATATTATGATGAGACAGACACTTGACACATTTTATTTCCTTCGAAAATAGAATATTTTCACAGAGAAAATAGAATATTGTTGACCCATAGTGATCATTTAAAAACCAGTGGCTAATGTCAATCCACATATTGAAACACTGAAGCAATTACAATTATAATGTGGAAATTCATGGTTCATACATTTGCCAACATTGAAATGAAATATCTAGTAAAATATACTTACAGAAAAAAAATAAAGTTACTTGTGTAAATAACAGAAAATACATGAAACTTTATAGGACATAAGATGACAATAAAAACTTCATGTGATGAAATGATAATATCACTGTGAAAACTCCAAAATTATAAAGTTTAGATGAAGTATATGGTAATATTTTATTTTGTACTAAAATGTTATTTGTATGTTAATAAATAAAGTTGCCTGGGGGTCAGAGCTATTAGCAAGCCATAGGAAAGCTGGGCGGTGGTGGCGCATACCTTTAATCCCAGCACTTGGTAGGCAGAGCTAGGTAGATCTCTGTGTGTTCAGGGATACAGCCAGCATTGGAGACACATGCCTTTAATCTCAATACCAACCATAGAAGACCTGGAGGTTTGTACAGACAGGCAGTGACGAGGCGGTCATGTGGTTGGGTTTACAACCAATGAGAAGGCAGAACCGAAAGTCTTTATAAAGACTTTAACACAGGAAGTAACTCTCTTTCGGAGAGGTAGGACCACTGCAGGAGGAAGGGTAAGGTTTTAGCTCTTAGCTCTGACCTCTTGGCTTTGTTCTTTGCATTGGTTCTGTGTTTCTTATTTAATAAGATGGTTGGTTACATCTACAGAAATATAGTAATTTGATAAGTTCATCATACAGGAATTTAAAGAAATCAATGTCTATTCTCTATTTTAAGTTCAAAGTAATTTGGAAAGGAAGTGAGAAAGTATTTGCCAGAATGACACAAATATAATCTTTAAAAATAGGCGTAAGAACAGAGTTAAAACGCATAAATATGAAGAAAACATCAAAATGAACTAGAAAGGACTTTAAAAAGCTGAAGCAAAAAAGAGATGTGAGACCTTCTTACATTATGCCTGTAATCAAAATATACATTTCCCTGATAAGATCCATATATTTCTTTAATCTAAATTAAAATATTAATAAATTTTAATTGGAAGGTGATATTAAATTTCTGTGAAAAATCAAATTCCCTTGACTATATGAGAATATTAGCAGAAGAGAAAAGAGATTATTAGTGGAGGAAGATGTTTGCTTTATATAATTAAGCTTTAGCATAGGAATAGACAAATCAGTGAAAAAGATACATCCACAGTACATATATCTGTGAACATATGCATACACATACATATATCTGTATTTAAGTGTACACATACATATATTTATGCACCAACATTTGTAAAACTATAGTTCAATGGGGTTTTTCAAGGGTAGGTTTTGTATAAAGTATATAACATATGAGTCACATATTTTAAAAGTATTCACCATACCTAGATCTCATTCCATATGCAAACCTTAATTTCGTATTACTTTAAAAACATTTAAAAAGTTACAAAAAAAATAATACTTGACCTAGAAAACTTGTTCACAAAAGAACTTATTACAAAGGTAGGACATGCACAAAGTTTGACAGAGATATATTTTATTATATTCTTAAGTTATCAAATAATGTGTCAAAATATGGCACAAATTTTGATTGATACCTTTTAGTAAGAGGAAAATATAAAACAAATTTAAAGTGATGTTTTTTTCACTAATAATTAAAAAAACTAGGCAAGTGAGATGTCTCAGTGGTAAAGATGCTTGCCACCAAATCTGGCAACCCGAGTTCGAACCGCACATGATGGGGAAGAAAACTGACTCCCATCGGTGTCCTCTGCCTCTCACACACTGAGTCATATGCACACATGCACACTTAAATAAATGTAATAAAAACAAAGAAAGATCACCTTATAAATGTGAAATAGAGACTGTCACGATAATGTGTCCAGACAAAATTTTTCATTTATCATAATAATAGAAAACTATCTTCAATAGTAAGTATTGCACAATGATTTTCATTCCAAACTCCCAAACTGATATATTGTCTCAATAGGTAGCAATTAAAGTGGACTATTACATTTGCTATTTCAACAACAACCAAAACCTATTTTATTTTTTAAATTCCTGCCTTCCTTAGAATGTCCACTCTCTCCTGGGTAGGATTAGCAAGTCCCTAAACAAGATTGAAAGCAAAGCAGACACAGTAGGAATGTGGTTACAATTACAAGACGATAGGATAAATATCACATGACTCCACTGGTTCATTTTCATCAATTTGGTGCAAACCTAGTCATGCCTGGAAGGAGGAACTCTTAATTGAGAAAATGTCTTCATAAAATGAACCCCTATGCAAGTCTGTGAAGTATTGCCTTGATTGATGATTGTTGGGGGAGGACCTAGCTCACCATAGAGGGTGCCACCCCTGGGCAGGGGATCTTGGGTGGTCTAAGAAAGCAGGTTGAGCCAGCTACAGAAATCAGCCCTCTAAGCAGCACTCTGCCATGGTCTCTGCATCAGTTCCTTCCTCCAGGTTCCTGCCTTGAACAACTTCCCTGAATTCCCGTAGTGTGGCCTGAGAGTTGTAAGCTGGAATAATTCCTCCTCCTCAAGTTGTTTATGGCTGTGATGTTTTATCACAGTTATAGAAAACCTAGCTATGACAGTCACCAACTGAGTCATCTTAGCTAGATAACTACTTTCAAGGGACAATTAAATTTTAATGAAAAAAATGAGTAGACCAAATAAATTGTTTTAAAAATAAATATTGCTAGATAAATTATAATACTGACCAAAATAATAGAGGGAAATATGGTATAAGCAGCTGCTACATGAATGGAAACAAGCAATCCTTGGGAAATGCTCAGGAGCTCATGAGTGGGCAGGTATGGAGAGATTGAAAAGAACCAAACAGCTGGGGAGTAAGTTTGCCTTTGGTGCTAGACCAGAACAAAATATGACAAATTCAACATGCTAAGCATGTGGTTTTGTTTCTCCAGACTGGTTTGGCAATGACTACAACTTTATGAGGTAATCAAACTTGCAATGAAAGCACAAAGTTGATTTACTCATAGATATTCAAGATTAAACATTTTAGAAGCAAATTAAAATGTACTGATGGCCTAATCTCAGATCATCTAGCTATTTGCTGTTATACTCAGTATTCTCTTTTAAAATATTTCTATTTCCCTTTTTCTTTCTATATACATGTGTGTGCTTCCTCATCTGTTTGTGTACCTTGTACATGCAGTGCCTATGAAGGCCAGGTGAAGATGTCAGATCCCTGGAAATAGGCAGTTGTAAGTCACCAGTATGGATGGTGGGAATCAAATCTGGGTCTCTGCAAGAGTAGCAAGTGCTCTTAACTGCTGAGCCATCTCTCCAGCTCCCCTAGGTTTTATATGAATCATATTCAACCTCAGGGGCCTCATCAGTTAACGAGAGTCAGGACACATTTCCTAGACTAGTTAGGTGGAGCAAATGTGTGTGCATATATATGTGTGTGTATATGTGTGCATATTGTATGTGTGTATGTGTGTTTATGTATAATATATGTGGGTATATGTGTATATATATATATATATGTGTGTGTGTGTGTGTGTGTGTATGATATAGAAAATTCCAGCACACATAAATATTAGTAAACATTAACTATTGCTATTATTTTGTATTAGTCAACTAACATACATTTGTCTACCTGAAGCCAGATTAGCACTGAATTATATTAGTGCTTGACACAGAAATTATAGTAGTGTGTAGAACCTTGACTTCATTCTGTAAGGCAACAGAGAAATGAGCAAAGCCAGGGAAAGCATGTGTGGTGGTTTAAATGAGAATGTTTGAATATTTGTTCCCAGGGATGGAACTATTTGGGAAGGATTAGGAGATGTGGCACTGTTGGAGGAGGTGTGTCACTTGGGGTGGGTTCTAAGGTGTCAAAAGCGCAAACCATTATCAGTGCTGTAATGCCCCTGCCATGACGATGATGCACTCTGACACTCTGCAACCACGAACCCTAAACTAAGTCCTAAACTAAATGCTTTCCTTTATAAGTGGTCTTATAATAGTGTCATGGTGATAGATAACTAAGACAGCGAAGCAGTCAACAAAACCATCTTTAAGACAGAATTACAAAGGTCAGTTCAGGAAAAGTTCAGAGCAGAGACTCTAAGCCATAACAGAATACAACATGGTAATGTGAAGGGAATTGAAAGCATTCCTTCAAGAGTTGAAGCTAATCTAGGAACCAATGGAGAAGAATGGGGTAAAAATCAGTTAATATCAATGGAGCGGGCTTCAGAACACTCACTGAGTCTCTGACAATGTGAACATAACCCTGAAAGCTTTGACATTAAGGAATGACAAGCCAAGTTGCCCCTATCTGTCTAGTCCAGGATGTTCTGGAGATCGCGACTCCTGGGGCAGAAAGTTCACTCGAATGCCTTCACAGTCATTCAGGCTGAGAAGAAACAAAAGCAAGGCAGCAAGGAGAAAACCCCTTTAATACGTGCTGTCTAAGTCAATGTCCGAATCTTTAGAACCCAAACAATCTACAATAACTTTCCAGGACCTCAGGTATCCAGCTTCAGTACCTGAAAACCACATGCACACACTCTTTGAGATGGGAAGGCGATCCGAGTGCACTAGGCATGACCAGTGTGAGCTGTCTGTGCATAATCCAAGAACACTTACTTACTCTGCACAGTTAGACATCAGATCTAAGACACGGCAGAGGCTTGGCTGTGGTCGTTAGCTCTTTTAGAGATTCTAAATATGCCTGGGGAGAAAGTTGTAAGTTTACAAGTAGATAGATATTTTAATAAATGATGCAGATTCTCATAGCTAAAAAAAAAAAAAAGAAAGAGAAAAATCAGCCCAATAAATTAGGTGTGTACTGGAAGATACTAAAATTTTAACACTGCAAATGGTTAGTTTTTCTTTGAAAATGAAAAGAATAACCTTTAAAATATTATTTGAATGTATTTATGCAGTTCTTCAATCTAGCTTCAAACACAAGCTTGTAACCTTAAAAAATAGATGAAGAATATATTGCCCACACAAGGAACAAAAGCTTTATTTTGGTGTCAATCTTTATTTCTTAAGCAGTCAAATGCTAGAGATAGTCAGTGAGAGGCAAAGACCAAGTATGTTAGTCAGCTCCATCTCACTATAACACAAAGCTAGAATAACCAACTCATTAAAAAAAGAAAAGCTTGCTCAGTCTCAGTGTCTTGGAGGTTCCAGGCTGTGGTTCACTGAATTCATTGCTTCTGAGCTCATGAAAAAGCAATGCATCATGGTAGAGATCACAGGGCAAAGAAAAATCACTTTAGGAGCAGTACATGAAAGCGAAATAAAGGAAGACACCCATTCCCCATAGTCCCTTTGGGGCTGTTCTCTAGGTGACAGAAAGACTTCCAGCAGTTTCCATCTCTTAAGGACTCTCCTGTAGAGCTCAGAATACTTACGACCCAAATCATAGAGCATGATGTGGATGAGATGAGCTACCTATTGAGATCTTGTTTGTCTCAGACATACATAAAACTATATTGCAAAGTATATAATGGAGTCAGTGATTTAAAAAAAATCACATGGATCAATTTAAAACTAATTAAATCTGGAAAAGCATATTCTGGTGTAAAACTCAACTGAAGACATCACAAATGATAAAACATTGTTCACTTAAGACATTTTTGTCTTTTTTTTCTACCTGTTATTCTTTCTCTTCCATATCTCCTTACTTCTATTCTGTCCCTGTTGAGGTTGTCAAAAGAAAAATAGAAAATGACCCAAAACACATCTGAGTAACCTTCTTTGTGGCCACCATGACATCCAGGGTTTACATGTTACTCAGATGTTGTCTTTCCTTCTGATATCCCTGTCTTACTTGCTAAAGATGCTTATATAACAAGCAAAAAAAAAATGAACTGATTCCCTTTATAAAATCAAATACTTCACATTCACAATCTTGGCAAAGTTAGGATAGCTCTCTCCTAAAATTAAGCTCAGGAAATGACACTCTAACAAGAAGGTATTAGGATGGGAGTAAAGAGTAAAACCACAGGGTATGGTTGAAGGTACCCTGCAGGACAAGTCTGGGTATCTAGTGTGACTTCTACAAGTAATATTCCTATAACAAGTGGGCTCATGGGGTCAAGATCAAGAAAGGCAAGGCATCTTTACTGCATTTAGAAAAAAAAAAAAAAAAAAGAAATGTACACTAGGCCTGATCTTGAACATAAGAAGGGAGAGATGTGATTTCAGCTCCTAGAACTTGGCGTGATGAGGTCATGCATTACACACACTCTGGTTAACTGGGCCTTTGTGATACAGTCTGCATGAATGTCAGGCCTGTACCACTGCGGCCATGGTTGAGTGGTTCTACAAGTTGACTTAGAAAAGAAACATTTCAGTTTGTTGTTTTATCAGTAGCTTTGTCTTGCCATTGCTGGTTCTACTCTTGATGTGTGATGCTGAAGGATCAGATTTTAAATACATATATATTGAAATGTCTATGAGTGATATAAAATACCTGTGCTTTCCAGCAATATAATGTAAGAAAATGGAAGATATAAGGGGAAAAAAAGAAAGCTGGTCATTAGTTACCATCATCAATATAAAGAACATTTTATTGAATCTCCACAATTGTTTTTAAATCACATCCTGTGCAACAAATTTAATTAATATTTAATGTAAGCATATCAAATTTTGTATTTAAAAATGAAAAGTTACACATATTCATATATACCTTGCATATGCCTCTTTTAATCATTAGTCAAGCCAATAATAGCAGGTATATAGAGATTTCAAGATAAACCTCCATTTTTTTCACCTAAAACAAGTTGCTGAAAGAAGAGTTGTTCATTCAGTGAGCATTGGTGAGCTCCCTCACTGTACTGAGAGACTCGGGATGTGAAATGCTGAAAGCCCATCTTCTAACCAGTCCACCAAAGAGAAAGTGGTGCTTCCTTCACAGATGAGAAACGAAACATGCAATTCAGTTCTCTGAGAATTGCCAGGCTGCGTGAGGGGTCCCATGTAAGCTAGGTCTGAGCAAGTGGCAGAAGGGTGTTAACAGGGGTCACTGGGTACCTATATTTGGTTAGAGTGACAAATGAGAAAGGAAAGATGGAAACATTAGCCAAATAGGATTTTGCTTTTAGGGTCATTTACAGAATATGAAATATTCACTGTCAATGAATATATCATCCTTAATAGCTCCAGAGGGCCGATCACCCGTTCAAATCAGTTTCTCTGCTGATTTTTTATAACATACATCTAAAATTAGATGACAAGTTTTCTTTTAATTTCTTTCCTATTAAAGCAAATATTAATATTCAAAATGTTACATCTTGGAGGCAATAATCTCGAAAGAGCATTCTCTTTTAAGGTAGGAATTGCTTACAGTTGTATCGATGATGTGCATACTTTAATAATAAAAGTTGTGAATGTTGTCAGTGTGAAGTTTGCTTTCTTCTTATTCTTGGCATGACATGGCAGGCAGTCTTGCAAAAATTATAGCAAATCTACTGAGCTGTAAGCCTTCATCTATTGTTCTATGGGGGATTAAAGGCAAAGGATATATCTCATCACATGAAGGAGTAACAACAGATGAGGCCAGTCAAAAATCTTTCTCTCCTACAAGTTGGCAATGTATTTATCAACTGTATTTTTAATGATCAGCAGAATTCTGTCCATCCATCTCAATAGCATAGTGAAGTTAAAACCATATCCCAACTCCCAACAACATTGAGAAGAAGAAAGAAAGCAAAGAAAAAAGAGAAAGGGGAAAAGGAAAAGAAAAGAAAGAAGTTATTTGTAAATGGGTGAATTTAAAATCTTGTTTAAATTACATTTCATGTGTGTACATGCATGCACACTCGCCACAGAACACATGCAGAGGTCAGAGAATAACTTACATGAGAGTCAGTTCTCTTCCTTTAGCTGTGTGGACACTGAACTCAGGGTGACAGCCTTGGCAGCAAGTGTCTTTTCCCTTTGAGCCATCACACTAACTACTTGGCACTGAGCACAGTAGTGGGTAGCTATTGAACAGCCATCATTAAGATGGAAAAGTAGGAAGTTTATGCCAGGATTTCACAAAAAAAAAAAATCATTTGTTTTGACAACTAACCATGAATGAGTACAGCCTTGTGGGAGTCTGTGAATCCAGTGAAGGTGTCTCTTACTGTCTGAAGATCAGCAGCAGTAAATGTGAGAACAGAGTATGTTAACAAGAATGGTCAGACAGGTTTTATTTTACGGGTATCATCCTTCTGCAGAGACACATAGCTTAGTGTCAGGAAGGGTTCCTCAGACCCACTGCCTCGCAGGAGGCAGAGTGAAGGCAGTCAGGGGGCTTTTGCTCTCACAACCATGCAGGACATTGCCCAGAAACAACTCACTCTTACCACCCCTAATTCTGATGTAGATGATAGGTAAGTGTAAATAGTTAGGAAAGACTGAGAACAAAGAACACAGACCAAGACCCACTAACTCCTCTTCAGAGTCCATTAGGAAGATGAAGTACAACCACTGAGGATCAACTTAATGCAGATTCTGACCCCCACTTAACCCACAGACAACTTCAGGGCCCCATGTACTTCATCTCCTTCTCTTCCTGTGCTGTCCCAGATGGCAAGCAAAAACCTTTACAGAAGGCTTACAAATACTGCAGTCAGCCCACTTGACTCTTCTTGAAGAGGAAGCCCACAGACTTGAGCATTTGAGGTGCTTTTTGCTGTATGGAAAACAAATTTGAGACTCTTGTCTCAATCCAGGACTTTTAGAATCAAGAGGATGTCAACAACTCAAAGAAAGCCCTTTCCCAGGAAGAACAGAGGAGTGAAGCTGGTCCATCCACAGAACAGGTTTTAGTGCACCAGAGTCCCCAGCTAGACTTCCAAGGCGTTTCCCCCAAAGCCTGTCAGTGAACACTGTAGAAGATGACACCTTACATGCAAAAGCAGCAACGCAAGATTAAAAGGAATGAAAAAATTAACAGCAAAATATTGGCTCTCAAAGAAACACAGCAAGTTTCCATTAATCAGCTTCAAGTAAATAAAGACTTGTGAACTGCCTGACAAAGAGTTCAAAATAATTACTTTAAAGAACCTTAGCAAGCTACAAGAAGACACAAATAGAACTATCAATAAAATTAGGAAAATAATAAACAACATACATGGTAAAATAAAATCTTTAAATTATAAAAGATGAAGAATAATACAATGCATGAAGCAAAATATATCCAACAATGTCAACAACAGAATTGAATAATTAAAAGAAAGGATCTATGAATTCAATAACAGGTATTTAAAAGTGGTTAATAAAGGAAAAAAGAAAATACTGGAAAAACAAGATAGAAACCCTACAGGATGTATTTGACAACATCAAAAATGGTCACAACCACGTGTTAGTTAGTTTAAGAAGATTGACAATCTGGGTAATTTATTTAAATAAATGATGGTTCAAATTCCTGGGAGAATTGTAAACATCTCAATATATAAAGCACAAAAACTCCCAAAGAGATTCAACTTAAAGAATAATTTATGGCCGGGCGGTGGTGGCGCACACCTTTAATCCCAGCACTCGGGAGGCAGAGCCAGGTGGATCTCTGTGAGTTCGAGGCCAGCCTGGGCTACCAAGTGAGTCCCAGGAAAAGGCGCAAAGCTACACAGAGAAACCCTGTCTCGAAGAAAAAAAAAAAAAAAAAAAAAAAAACAAAAAAAAAAAAGAATAATTTATAGAGACATTATAATCAAATTTTCAAAAATCATGGACAAAGAAAATTTTGGCAGCAGCCAAAAAAGACACTCACTATGTACAGGGGATTCTCAGATTTTCAAGAGGCCATCAATATATTTTCTGGCAGAAAAGGACAGAAGAATGTGATACATTTAAACCAATGAAGGGGGGAAACTGCTAACCAAAAGTACTTTTCCTGGTACAATTTGCCTTCAGACCTGGAAAAGAAAGATAATGCCTGAAACACGGCAGAAAGGCAAACCCTTGAGTTTTCCCTAGCCTTAGATTCAATAAATATGTGTGGATCCGTTTCATATAGAAGACACAGGTGGAGAGGTCTGTGAGTTAAGGCCAGCTTAAAAAAACAAACAAACAAAAAACACACAGAGAGCAGTGCTGTGCTGAAGCAAGTTTAGATGCTAATAATATTCCAAGGAATTCCTATTACCCCAGTCATCTCTGTGAAGAGAGATGAGTTTGGACCTAACAAGTATATGACCTGAGCTCTAAACTTCCCCCATGAAACCTTAACTCATACCTCTTGGAAGAGAAGATATTAAAATATGTGAATCTTTTTAGGGCAAAGTTCAAAAAGTAGCAGCTGGAAGAAGTATGGAAACAACCTTCGGCTTTATCACCTGGGCAACAATAACAAGAGTTGCTTGTTTTTAATGCACCCTCATCTCTCTGGAGGAAGTTGACATTCTTCCAGTGGCTACTTGATGTCCTGATTTCTCAGTAACATCCCCTGGGAAACTGGAGGGGTAGACTGAAATTAGTGTGCCAACAGCTGAACAAACACATCAGCACCTCTGGTGCCTCCTCCCAGGTTTAGCCACAGTGACAACTCCAATGTAGCATGAATCTTAAGAGGTCTTACTAATAAAATCAAACCTGGTGCCAGTTATTGGGGTGAATACTGGAAGATCAGAGAAGCAGAACAAGCCACAGCCACCTCACTTTGCCAATTTCTCAGCTGATCTTGTTTCCTCAGACTGGAAACCTCTGAATCCTCATCCAGAATCAATCTCAGCTGAACTGCTGCTAAAAGCCTAAAAGCTTAACCAGGCTCTAGTTCCTCATCCTCATGCCTTAAATACTTTTCTGCTTCGGGCCATCACTTCCTGGGATTAAAGGCTCTTGTTACCACGCCTAGCTGTTTCCAGTGTGGCTTTGAACTCACAGAGATCCAGATGGATCTCTGCCTCTGGAATGCTAGGATTAAAGGCGTGTGTGCCACCATTTTCTAGCCTCTATATCTAGTGGCTGTTCTGTTCTCTGACGCCAGATAAGTTTATTAGGGTGCACAATATTTTGGGGAACACAATATCACCACACTCCAAGTCTGTTAATCCTTCCCAAAATCATTGTCCACACACCAAGTACCAAACGTTTATGACTTCCACCCAAGGCACTGCATCTCACATCTCTTGGTTATACAACCAAGGGAACTAAGTAATGTAAACCTCTGGAGACGACAGAAAGCAGTATTGGAATGCTAAGAATATGGTATGTGCTACTCCAACTCTTTTAAAAGGTGGCTACGAACAGGCACACAGTACTTCCAGAGAACTCCCTTGAGAAGAGTAGAAAGGGATTGAGAATTTCTCTTCTCATTTTCTCACAGAAAGGTGTAGCTCAGAATTCTACAGAGAAGGCTGGCATTTAACAAACAAAACAAAACTGAACAGCAAACTAGACCCTAAGTTTTTCATAGTCTTTCCTTCATCTCAACACAATAACGAATACAGTTTTACTCATTCTTTGGAGTTTTATACTCCCAAGTGCCACAGAATCTAGGTTCCATCCAAAGAATTATTCCTTAACACTTTAGCTCTTGGATTTGATGAAGGCTTTTATTACTGTTTGACCTTGTAATATAGACAATAAACAGCTGAATATAAAATGGGCCCACTTCTGTCAAGTACCCTTCTCTAGGAATAGTGAAGGTTTAATCTACGTGTGAGAGCACTGACCACACATGCTCTAACCAGCTTAGTGACAGTGACTGAGGGATGCACACTTGCACTCAGCTTCAGCGTGAAAACAGAAACCAACCCCTCGACCTTTCCAGCTCTCTCTAAAAAGCCTGTGGTCTCCCTTTCCAATACCCTTGTTCTGGCCTCCTGTGGTACACCAAAACGTGAAGAAACAGAAATACGTTTTCTAAATAAAACAGCAACCTAATACTTCAGGAGCTAGCCTGTGTGAAATGGAGACATATGATTTACTCAACAGTGACTTCAAACAGTATTCATAAAGATGCTTAGAGAGATCAAGATGGCAAGGCAAGAACAAAGAATGTCAAGAAAGATAAAAACTGAGTTATTACCAAATAGAAACCACAGAGCCTCAGAATATCATATCTATGAAAGGGCGAAATTTTATGGAAAAAGTGAAAATAGCTTAAGAGACCGAAGGGACACCATCCACCATGGTGATATAAACCTCATTGACACACCCAAAGGAGAAGAGAGACAAAAGAGAACAGACAGTATACTCAAAAGAAATAATACCAGCAAACACACTTCAGGAGAATGAATCTGCAACAAGACCAGGAAGCATACACCTGATAAGTTAAATCTTAAGAGATCAGAAATGAGACATGGCACAATCAAACTGTCTGACACTGAAGAAAAGGAGTTTTGAAAGCAGCATGAGGAAAGTGGATCACCACTGTCAAAGAACCTCAAAAGATTATCAGCGAGTTTTCAGCCAAAGCCTTGTCATTCAGGAGTTTGCTAAACTGTGCATTCAACCCTTCAAAAAAATTAAAAACTGCCACCTAGGCACACTGTAACCAATGAATCTAAATTGAAGATGCAATAAGGACATCTCTAGACAGAGTCTCAGAGTTTATCAAGACTAGAGCAGCTTACAAGAAATGCTAAAGAGAGTCCCTCCAAGCTGAAGGAAGCTGAAGGAAGATGATGCCAATCCATCGGGATAAATAGAAAGTTCATTGACAAAAGGAAACATATTGTCCAATCCAAAGCACTTTAATACTGTGCTAATGGAAAATAGATCAAAGACTTCTCTAACAAAAAAAAAATGTGGAAAGATAAAGCTACTAAAAACAACTAAATTGTAGTAATTTGTTAGGGGGTAGAAATAATAAAAGGATATAATTCATGTCCTTAAAATATAATACACAAGAGGGCAGGAAATACAAATGTAGTATTTGTGTATTCAGTCACAGTGCAGTTATGGTCAAGTATGGGATGTTGCTCAAGCTTCAGAGTAGCCTCCAAATAAAATCTTGTAGTAGATGCACAAAAGATAACATACCAGTTCACAAAACACTTTCTGGATTCTTCCGCAATATCTTTCTTCAATGTCTTAAATATTTTATCATAAAAGTCTTCCAGTTGCTTGTTAGGGTTATCCCAATATATTTTATATTGCTTATAGTAGGTGAGGCTATTGTGGAAGATATTGATTCCCTGATTTCTTTCTCAGATCATTTGTGATTTGTTTATAGGATAGCTACTGGTTTTGGTCAGGTCATCTTGTATCCAGCTACTTTGCTGAAAGTATTTATCAGCTGTAGGAGTTTCCTAGGTGGAATTTTAGGGCCATTTATATATACTATCATATCATCTGCATCTTCCTTTTGAATTTGGATCACCTTGATCTCCTTCGGGTGTCTTATTGTTCTAGCTAAGATTTCAAGTACTGTATTGAATAGATATGCAGAGAATGGACAGCCTTGTTTTGGTCTTGATTTTAGTGGAATTGCTTTGAGTTTCTTTCCATTTAAGTTGATACTAGCTATAGGCTTGCCCTAAACTGCCTTTATTATGTTGACCACTGTCTTTTGTATCCCTGATCTCTCCATGACTTTTATCATGACGGGATGTTAAAGTTTGTCAAAGGCCTTTTCTGCATCTCATGAGATGATACGGTTTTGTTTTTTATTTCATTTGAGGAATCCTCAATTATTTTTCTCCTGTAACAATCAATTTACATTTCTGCCAGCAACATGAGTTTCCTTCTATCCACATGCTCACCAATATTTTATCTCTCACCCTTTCCATTTTCTTTTTATTTGTTATTGCTTGAAATTCCATATGTACATACACATGAATTATTTATATCTTCTTTTTGTTTTAATTTTTGTTTTTATTTTTATTTTTTATGATACTGGCCCTTTGCAAATATATTACAGCTTCCAGCTTAGTATTTTTATCAGATCCCTGAGTGTGCAAATGAGTGTGTCTATGTTTGTTTCTTGTGCCTTTTCTTAGGCTCTTTTCCTATAGCTCTTTTCTGCTTGTTTGTTTGTTTGATCTATTCCTATTTGGGTTTTTTGTTTATTTGTTTGTTTGCTTATTATTATACTTTAAATGTCTGTGTGTTTTCCAACTAGAGACAGAAAGGGGGTGGATCTGGGTGGGAGGAGGGGGAGGAGGGGAAAGAAGGAGAAGAAGATGGAGAAACCATCATCAGGATCATCATATGAAAAAGTATATTTTTTGAGTAAAAGAAAAGAATAAGAACAGTACTGTCACATGGCCTACCTTTCCCAGTACTTAACACACATGTAAAGGTAATAGGGACAGTCTCAAGTCCCGTGTTTTTCAGCACTGTAATAATAGCCAAGGGACTTGAGACTCAATATACATACAGCATGGCCTCTATGGTTAACAATGATGGACTGAAATAAAATTTGCTAAGACTGGATGTTAAGTATTGTCACTACACATTGCATGGAATAAGAACACGGTAACCATGTGAGATGATGGATGTGTCAATCAGCTGAATTATGACAATCACTCAGTGATGGTACACATACATCTAGGACAACATCTTTTTTTAAATTTTAAATATGTGCAATTTTCATGGGTCTATTTCACCTCAGCAAAGATGGGGATATTTTTTAACATCTGGTATTTTAAGGTCTAGTCCCACAAATGCACTGCGTATGCAGCAAATGTTTGGCTGCTCATCACCTTTGAAAATTAAAGGTCTGTCTTCCCTGCCTAATTCGGTTATCCCTACACTTCTTTTCATCACTGACACTTTCCCTCATCAGTTGGGTGTGAGAGTAAAATGGGGTGAAGTTAAGGAGGTGACTGAGGGTCCAGAAAGACAACCAGACTGAATGGGCTGGGGACAGACATCAATTTGAAACCTGTGATCCAGCTTTACTCCTCCTGCTGCTACCCAAACATCGCCTCTTCTTACCCATTAATACACCTACCAAAATAAACGAAAAATAACAAGGAATTCACCCATTCTGAACAGACCTGCCCAGGCACTGTAAATTGAGACAACTGAAAATTAAGTTAGTGTTTTGCTTTCTGTACTTAAAATTTTCCTTCTTAATAACTAAAATAAATTCATCTTTGCACTCATTAATTAAGTTTCCCCTTTGGCAAAGAAGAACTAATTGGTTTCCATATGCCAAGCACTGGGATGTTTGCTAAGCCTATAACCAGTGGCTACGACTTCGACTTCTTGTAGAGGTGTCATGTAGATATGGCTTCCTTTCTACTTAGTTGTGAATTGTTTTGAATATTAACACTCAGCTTTAGATTCCCAGTTTCATGTGGTTTGTTATTTTCTTGTCTTCTGCTGTTTTTTCCAGGCTAGTTCTCTCATTTTTGCCAACACCAGAGATCCAGAATCTGATAAGGCATTACAGATGCTAGAAGCTCTCTGACAAGATTAACACGAAATGTATGAAAACTTTTGTTCATGGTTCTCACTACAATAAAACTATTCACCTGATTCACTTACTATGATTGAATAGGTGAATGAGATTAGATACTTAGATAAAATGTATGTTTAGCAGCATGAATTGTATCAGGCCAATGCCTCAGGCATGCTGAAGCCATCATGGCTAAAAGCTGAGATAGCAAGTATTTGGTCCATGGCCGGATCCTCCCTTGAGTATATGAGCTGAGACTTTGTTCTCATTAGCTCTCGGTAAATGAGCTCAGGGAATCTAAACAGATAATGCCCCAGATATATCAGGATTCAGAAAATTAGTCACTTGGGAGTTAAGTTCAAGTAATAAAAAGACAAAGGAAATATTAGAATAGTGAAAAATCTATTTTGTATAAATGTACGGAAGTCAGATGTGATTGAAGAGGTGGACTATTTGCCACAGTAAAAAACTAATTACTATTTTACAGCTCCCTGCAAATCAATATTTCTTGAACGGGAGGTTGATACTAAATTGCATTGTTCATAGATATTCACTCTTGTAATAACCTAATGGGAAGGCCACCAGGCCCTGATAACCAAGACCTCAGCTTCTAATTCTTGGAATCTAAAATACCATGGTAGCAAGGAATGGCCCTAACAAATGCTGACAGCTTACATACACATGCTTAAATGTAAACAGAAAAGCATACAAAAATACTCAGCCTTCTCCCTTCAGAGATAAAGTCAGCAGTTACTTTTGAAAAATCTCTTTATTGTACCACCCTGAGCACCAACACCTGATAGAGTTACATGAACAAATGCAGACTTAGAAAGAGCTGTAGATGCTGGGTATTCATCATTCCTAGATACATCAGGATTTTCTCTCTTTAAATGTCTTTTTAAAAATCAAATGTAAATAAAAATAAGTTTATTCTTTAACTTTAAGAAAAAAATTTTTTCTATGGAGATCATGGACCAACATTCAGATTTCCATGCTAGAGAGAGTTTGTTTTATCCTGGTATTCATAACCGGGTTCAAAATAGAACTTTATTTTGTTGGCTTCCCACTAATGCTGGACTGAATCAGATGCATTATGGGTTTCAGCATCGGTCAATGAATAAATAAAAAAAAAATAAGAAATTGTGAGCAAAACCCTGATCCACTGAAGAAACGTGGAAAGAAGCATGCAAGTCTAGAATCTCGCTTTCAGATATCCTTCTATGATTTAAACATCCATTTCTGCTGTCAGAGGTGACAGGCTTTATTCTATGTGTCCCTCCAAGTACTGCATAACCTGACTCTGTGACACACACAGCTGAGAAACTGCCTGCAGAGCAGAGCAGTAAAGAGTCAGATCTGTTCTCTTTTTTGCTGGAAACAAGTATGTCTGTTAGGCAAAGGAGCTGGTGTGGTAGTCAATCACCACACTCACCCAAGAGACCTGTGGTACTTTCTATGCCACATTGGATTTGATGTCATCCGGAGGCCTGTGGTATTTCCCATGCTGCATTGGATTTTATGTCATCCAGGAGGCCTATGGGACTTCTCTGCCATGTTGGATTTGATGCTTGTTTCCTGTACTTGCTCTCTGCTGTTATTTTCTATCTTACCAAGGTGATAAAGGAATTTGCTCCATTTTCCAAAGTGACCCAATTATGTAGTCCTTGTCTGTACACTAAGCTGCCAGTTCTTTTTCTTAAAACAACTGAAACATATTCCTATTCCCTGCCTCGCCATTCACAAGTTCATGATTAGCTCCCTAATACATTGGAGATAATCCCCAAATGCTAGTGACTTTTAGTGATGCTTAGTGGAAAAAACTGGTGCCAGAGGTAACTGCTGTTTATGGGGTCTGTGGTCACCAAGGAGTTATGAACTTTACTAGATCTGACGATTCAATTCTGTACACTGAGGAGTAATGTAGGTATCAGTTCACTGGTAGTGGTTTACGGTAGAAACAAGAGCCAGGCTGTTCAGTTCACTGGTAGTAGTTTACGGTAGAAACAAGAGCCAGGCTGTTCAAAGAACAAATTAAAAATACCTATTTTAGAACAATTAAAATGGGTTCAAAGTAATTGTTTTCATGACATTTAATACAACTGATGTTTTCATTTTGTCTGTATGTAACATTTAAAAGTTAGCCTTTCTTTTATCCAATTAGACTTCAAAATTTTTATTTTGAGAAGAGAAGAAAGGTGAAATTAAATAACCATAAATTCTTGAAAATGAACACCTTTCTGTGAATGAGATAGGAAGACAACATGGTTACTTCTATAATTTTCTAGGAGCAAGTAGATGTGGGAGAGAGAAGAGTCTGACATTTCATCTGAAAGAGAATTTGTTCTATTTTCGTTGTGGAAGATCAGTCTTACTTCACTGTAGAGAGTTTGTTTAGCGGTTTATATTCAGCTTTGATTTATAAACTGCCTTTTTGTTTGAGTGAGGGTGAGAAAAGGGAAAGTTTTACTATAGTTATGTGCAAAATAAGAAGTAGAAGAATAATCTCTATTTAACCTATTAATATTTACCTATAAAGATAAAATTTTCTATTTTCTGCAACAATGTTGAACTTTGTTTAATCCCATAGTCATTTTCACTCCATGGATACTTTTTGTATTTGACCCAGAAAAAACAACA
Source organism: Peromyscus californicus insignis (assembly GCF_007827085.1). NCBI lineage: Eukaryota > Metazoa > Chordata > Mammalia > Rodentia > Cricetidae > Peromyscus > Peromyscus californicus. The sequence continues at coordinate 54,884,065 of NW_026294534.1, read as the reverse complement.
AAAACATGGACATGCCTCAACTTGCTGAAGGTAGGCGTTGGTTTCCTGAGTTGAATACAAGGAATCTGAAAAGCAAAGGGCATCCTAGTTCTCTTCTGAACAATGTGAGACCCTTATCTTGAGAGCCACATGACTCCAACTATAGAGGCTTAAGACCAGTGTATAAGCATTTTTTGTGAAGACATGTGTGGCCTTCTGTGTACTATAAATACCACAAAAAAAGCCAGACAATTTCTGTGACTTAGAGTGTCATAGTTCAGTGAAGACAATCCATGACCAACCAAAAATACTCTGAGATTCTAAGACTAAGCCAGCTTCTGCATACACCCAACTGTCCTCCATCTGAGGAAATCTCTTTCCCCCCACACACTGTGATCATAGAATAATGGTGGCATTAAATGTAAACGCCTCCATCTTTACTTGACTTGTTGACTCAAGTCTGCCAACCCACTGTTAGCTACCCACATGCATATACTCCACTACCACCCATCACAAGTTCATGTTTAGCTTCCTAGTATATTATACTAATCCTGTAAGTGCCAATGATTTGCAAGTCAACCCTACTTCTTAAATACAAGATGAAACTAGGCACTTTAAGAAGATTTTTATCCCATGCAGGTAGCACAACACTGTTTAATATCAGAAGTCAGAGGATAGCAGGTGGATTGGGGGCAGCAGAACACACACTGGAGCTGTTTCTACTCCAACCTCTGAGTAGAAGTACAACCTGAAGAACATTATAGCTGTGCCTTGTCACTGGACCCTCATCTCCAACACTGTTACTAAAATAAAACAATAGGTTAGTGGCATCAAACCACCGTCCACTCAACATCTCCCAATTTGAAATGTGTTTTGACCATTAAAAGTTGCACTCACAACTGCTGATATTATATGGCATGTGGACAATGTTTTATTTTTTAGCATACAGTATTTATTTTCTATTGGTGAAATTATTAAGGCCACTCCACGTAGTTAAAAGGGAGGTTCATTTTTGTGGGGTAACTTACAAGTGAAGGGATAGGTAACAGGGTCTGGGAAAGGTGTGGCGCAGTCTGGTGGTGTTCTCTGGAGAACTCTGCTCAGTCTACCTCCAGCATCCAGGGTCCAGGAACCAAGAGAGCCGGTGCATCCTGATCTCGGGTCTTCAGGGTCCTCAGGGTCCTCTCTTGGCCCTGCCTTGTAGGCGTGACAGTTACCGAAGCCTCAGTGGGGGTTGGAACTTCCAGATCAAAGCTGGAATGGCTACCCACTACAATTTTCTGGTATTCATCTGATATTATACTTTCCATGTCCTTTTATCAGAATTCTTCTGGAATTATAAGAAGGAAGGAACAAGGAGGGGAAAGTCTTTTGTATGTAAGAAGAGAAAATGGAAAGTAGCATGTAATACTATTGAAAATTATCCTCATATTGCTGAAAGGGCTTGGAGACATTTTAAATATACAAAGGATGGTGAAATATCATGGCTAAACAAATGTTTGCCTATTTTCCAAATAAGATTCACTTTACTCATTGAGATGATGATCAAATTGAGATGATCGTACATCTCTCAACCTGTGTGAGTTAAATGACAGATTTGCAATGTGTTTAATATGCATCCATGTGTGTAATGAACAAACAAATATTTAAACATATGTCTATGCATATATTTCTGATAACCTTTAAGTAGATAAGCTGTCTTTACTTTTGTGATCATGGTGTTACAGATATCTTACCACTAACTCTGGGTGTGTGATGGTGTAGATATGCAGTGTTTTAGTACAAAGGCTTATATGTTGAAGGCTTGGTCCCCACCTGGTGGCACTTTAGCAAGCTGGGTTGTGATGGCATTGTTGAATAGAAACTGGGAAGCAGACTGAGTTGAAAGAACCCAGTTGTGAGGACCATGCCTGGCAAAGTTTATTTTGTTCCTGGCCTTTTCTGTCTTATTCTGTGCCTCCTTATAGTATGATGAGACATGATACTCAACCATATCTTCTCTGCTGTGATGTTCTGTCTTATTACACATAGGCACACAATGAAGCCAGGTGACCACCAACTGAAATGTCTCAACCGTAAGTCAAAATAGTTCCTTATTTCCTTATACCAAAAGATATTTTGTCCCAGAAACAAAAAGAGACTAGCACACTTTACAAATAGTCTATGCCTAAAAGTCATGTGTGTCGGTCAATCTTCATGTAATAAAGTATAAAATATCTTCCATCCTTAGAGAGAGTCCAGCCTCATGGTCTTGTTAATATTTCTTCTCATCACATCAGCAATGCTGCTGCTATAATTACAGTTATGACAAAAACGAATTTATTATTTTGAGTCTAGAGTTTTAAAGCCCAGAACACTGCCTCTAAGCTAGTTAGTCAAGGTTCCAACAAGGCTTGTTTAGACTGCAAGTACCAAAAGAAGAATCCTGTCCTGGAATATTTCAGTAGTCAGGATCCATTTCTATTCCTCAGACGTTGATCCCCTCTCTTCATCTTTAAAACCAGCCCATTGCCTGCTACAGCATTTCTGTCCTCATTCGATTCTTCCCAATTCCTAATTATAAGCCATTTGTGGTTAGAGTTGGCCAACCCAGGTCATCCAGAAAAATCCTTCCCAAAATCCTTAATCACAACTGCAGAAGCCCTCTGACATATCACAGTTATAAGGATTAATGTGTAAAAGATGTGGAGATCAAAGGCATTATGTAGACTCCCTCTGTATAAGGGATAAATGCTGATTTTAATAACTATAATGCAGCAAAACACATACAAGGGAATGCTTCAGGGCATAGTTCCATCTATTTCCAATGCAGAAGTAAGTGAAAAGCCTGTAGTTAGTGACTGGTGATTCACAGACAAGAATGTGAGCCATTTTGCTGCAAGTACTGAAGGGTCAATTGGTGAAACTCATTATTGATTAAAAGTAAAATTTTTAAGTGTCACCCCTAACATTGGCAAAACAAAACCCTGCCCCCAAATATTTAGTTTGTACATAACATATTTCTGATAAATACTTTCCTCTGAAGCTCTGGGAGAAGAGCAAGCATCTGTTTTCTGGAAGAAGGTAACATTAGGGTGTGTTTCTGACACAACAGTAACTCCTCAATGCTCAGGTAACAGGTGACAAAGTGAGAAACACAGGAAATAGAGAAAGACTGCATAACATCCACACTGTGAGTCTGCTTCCAATAAATAAGATATGAATCATTCTCATCAGGGAAAGCTGGGAGCACACAGTAATCAGCCCACATTGTACTAGAACCCAGGATGTGAAGCAGAGCAGGTCCCTCCACAGGGAAAAGTGCTGATCTTGGAATTGAGCTTAGAAACCTCAAAGAGCTGTGTGTCTGGAACCCCAGCATCCTCTTAGAACACCTAGAAACAGGGGTCACAGAGGACGTCTTAACACAGACAATGTGGCCGGTGCATAAATGCAGGCAACTATGAATATGAGACATCCAAGACTTGCTTTCTAACGGAGGAAGAGTGAGAAGATGTGAGAAGCCTTGTCTCTGTTTAGGAAAATAACTCTGGGATCAGACACAGAATAGTGTGGACTTTAAAATGAACTGTTCTAAACCAAATATCTGAAATTAGTTTTGCAAAAATGAATTACATTTTCAACAGGATTGTTGCTTGGGGGACATAAAAATATAAGTGCCAGAAGATATTGATCTTGGTAAATGGCAGTTGGTAAAAGTGTAGATGCCATTATAGAATGAAGTTGATAAAATTATTATATCTTAAGATATGTTGAAATATATTGACAAAAGCAATACTATTCCATGAAGATAAAATATCATCCCTAAATATTAGACCGAATTCAGAACAGTCCATCAAATAGACTAAAACTTTTAAAAATCAGTTTGAGGAGTGGGACCATCTCCCCTAAGCTCAGGGTTCAGCTCTCCCATGAGGGGCAGGACCAGGTCTCCTGCTGCAGTGTCCAGTGAGGGGCAGCAGCAACTATCCCAGGGCCAGTGAATGGAGGAGTCAGTTCAGCATGGCCCTCAGATTTCAACACACATGCTTCCTATGACCCCCTATGGTAATACAGACCTAGGACATCAACACAGACCCCATCTACAGCAGGACCATGGACCCAGACATGGCCTTCTGCAACAGTTCAGGCCCCAAGGTCACCATGGCCCTGATGGAACAGGCCACCCAGATCAGTATGGCCCTGGCAGCAGCATGACCCTCAAACACCAACAGCATGGTCTCAGGTGGCTGGCCAGACCCCAGACATCTACAAGGACCTTGGGGATAACAGGGGCCACAGACATCAATCAGCCCCTGGCTGCAGTAGGTCCCAGTGGCCCAGACTGACCAGCTCAGCTACCACTGAGACCCACATCCTGGGTCTTGGGTTGGAACACTCTAACATCAACCACATCTATGACCTGCTGGAACACATGAAGGGACTGGTCCTGCCAAATGATAGCTTCGAGATCTCCATGACTGGGGTCAACAGCAGGATATCCAAGAGGAGCTTCAGTGAGAATCCAGTGAGGATGGTGTGTCAGAGACTTGAACCACTGTACTACAATCACATTAACTTTAACTTAGGAATATTGAAAAAAATAGACTTGCTACTACAAAGAAATTGCTAGAATCGTAATCTAAGGATGCCTAATTGCTTTTTGCCTTGGCTAGAATTTCCAGCTGTGGCATCACAGAAATGCTGAGGTTCTGTTGTAGCTGACAATGCTATCTATTCACTTCCCCATATATAGGATGGGTACTCCCTCTGCTCGCGTGGGACATGGGATGAGTAAGGATGTCAAACGGCATCAACAGATGCTGGAAAATGCCAGGCTTCTCTCAGAAGGAGTAGCAGGAGCATCAGTCTTGGTGTGTGGCAGAAGCAGTATTTTGACTGAAAAGCCTCCCTTCAGTCAAACCTGCTGAAGTTTGTTCAGAGACTTCAAAGGCAGCAACAGCAATGCTAAAGATGATGTAGAAAGAGGAAGAAGGAATTCTTCCCAGAACATCACTTCCTGAATAGAGTGGCTTCCCTCAGAAGCAGCGCACACATGCAATGACACACATCACTGGATTTAGCAGAGCACTAAAAGACACAACATGAATGTCCACAACTTCTGAGCAGCCTCTAGCAGTTGGATGTAAAGGAACTGGATGGCTTTTCTATAAAAAAAAAATGCATTGTGTAAGAAATATTTACTCTGAATTCCCAAGAGAAAATACAAGTTTTCATTTTTATCATCTAAGGTAAGGGTTTCTGGGTTAGTAAAAGGAACTCCTTTCTTAGATTTGGTGAGGCAACAGCATGTTTTTAATCTCTCTCCAAACATTTTTTTTAAATAAACTGCCATCAATACAGAAAATAAAATAAATGGAACAAAACAACTGACCTTTGGGGTTCTTTTCTACACTTCTCTTTTTTTATTTTCAAATGCTAGGTGGCTCAATGTCTAATATAAACAGTCTGGAATATAAGAAGGCTCATTTTCACTCTGCTTGACTGGATTTACCATCTTCTGAGTGGTATTCCTATAGGTGTGTCAGAGAGGGGTTTTGCTATGGAGGAAAAACCCACCTTGCATGAGAGAAGCACCATCCCACAGTCTTGGACTAAATAAGAGCAACAGATCTAATAAAGAGACACAGTGTTAATATATGAAAATTCTAAATATTAAGTAAAAATACACACCTCAAAAATAAGGAGAACACACGCTGAGCACCAACATTCATTTAGCTCCGTTTTCTGACAGTAGAGGGAATATGACCAGCCACCTCATACTCCCTTCACATCTTCATTGCCATGATAGACTGTTACTTCAAACTGAGAGATAAAATAAAGGCTCCTCCCTTTACCCATGAGATAAAATAAAGGCTCCTTCCTTCCATAATTTGTTTCTTTCAAGTATTTTGTTGGGGATTCTAGAATTGGCATTATGTATAGAGCAGGTGGCCAGAGTTTCAGGGAAGAGTGATTTTCTCTATACCCTGCTCCCAAAACTCTGTCATTTCACACTCAGCACAAAAATCAATGGGGTGTAGACAGCAGTCATAGGAGACAATGCAGCCACTTAGCAATGTCCACAATTGGGAAATCCCAACCCTTGTAGACACATTGAATGGAGCCATATAAAATGTATTAGCGCCGGGCGGTGGTGGCTCACGCCTTTAATCCTAGCACTCGGGAGGCAGAGCCAGGTGGATCTCTGTGAGTTCGAGGCCAGCCTGGACTACCAAGTGAGTTCCAGGAAAGGCGCAAAGCTACACAGAGAAACCCTGTCTCGAAAAACCAAAAAAATAAAAAAATAAAAAAAATAAAAATAAAATGTATTAGCACATTAAGAAATGTGGCAACAGTTGGAGAAATAGGAGGATGGTGCTTGCCAAAAGATCTAACTTTATTTGAGCTTGGAATAACTAGACAAAACCACTCTGGCCCACTCATAAACAAAGAATTTTCAGTCTCCAAATAGTTCAGGACAGATGTTCCTGCTACTTAAAGAGTCTTATATTTCTGTTACATTTTTCACTTTTAGACTCAAAGGAGAGTCATAGGCAACAAAGTTCGGTATGTTGTGGCTCATTTTGCCTGTTCTTCACCCAGGAAAGCTGGGTAGCTGTAGATTTCTTCACCTTAGCCAAAAACTTGGTATGGGATAGGTCTTTGCAGTCTAATAAGGTTTCCCAAAGGTCCTGATATGGTAGTATGTGGATGTGATTGAAGAAGCATTTCAGTAAATGGTCCTAGATTTTTTTCTCACTTCCAGAGACATAGACACCAAAGTTTCTATTACAGTTGCTATTTTTCATCTACTGATATCATAACGGAGAATTTTCTGTCCAAATTTTACATAACATCAATAACTAATGAAGAATACTTGAATCATAATTGTCAGTAACCATATACACTAAAAATAAATCTGATAACATAAGCAAATGCTTGTGAAATAAACCTACATTGGCTCCAGTTGTCACGATAGTTTTTCCCCATAACAGATTGGTAAAACCCTGGTTATGATGCCTAGAACAAACCCATTTTAGTACTCTTCCTCCAATGTTTCATTACCTAATTTTCATCTCTGTTCTGATGCAGTCTAAATCCTAATAAGTAGTAAGTACTACACATTTGCGTTTAAAAATTAGTGTTTCCTTGTATCGATATTTTCATATTAATGACAAGATTTCTTAAAGGATTTATCTAGCTATTCTAAGCTCAAATTAAATAAGATCTTTAAGCAAGCAATAGCCACCTATAACTCCAACTGTTACCACATTTCTTTTTTCTTTTTTTTTGCTTACAAACTGTATAGCTGTGGCAGGCTTCTTGCTAACTGTTCTTATATCTTAAATTAATCCATTTCCATAAATCTATACCTTGCCACATGGCTCGTGGCTTACCGGCATCTTCACATGCTGCTTGTCATGGTAGCGGCTGGCAGTGTCTCCCTCTGCCTTCCTGTTTTCTCTGTTCTCCTCTCTGTTAGTCCCGCCTATACTTCCTGCCTGGCTACTGGCCAATCAGTGTTTTATTTATTGACCAATCAGAGCAATTTGACATACAGACCATCCCACAGCACTTCCCCTTTTCTTTTCTTTTTTTTTTTTTTTAAGAGGAAGGTTTTAACTTTTACACATCTCCAAAGCCAGCTTGGTATATTTGGGAATTTGGGTGTAGCTTCTCTTACTACTTCCTGCTGGAGGGGTGTGCTGTATCTTATGGGGACACAAAGAAAATTTTAGGATTATGGAGTAGTCCATGAGGCTGTATTGTCTGAGCCAGTTGCCTTCAAACCATTCTGGATGTTGGATCATCTGGGCCATGGTGTCATCGGAGACCTTTCAGGGAGTCTTGGCTGATCAAACCTGATGTATCTTAATCTGGAACAAATCCATAGCCTCTGGCTTTCAGCATCTTCACATGCTGCTTGTGATGGTGGCGGCTGGCAGTGTCTCTCCTGTTACCACATTTCTTAATGTGCTAATATATTTTACATGGCTCATAATAATGCATCCACAAAGGTTGGTATTTTCTAATTTGGGGCATTGCTAAGCAGTCACACTCCATACACTTCATTGATTGTTCTGCTGAGTACAGAATGGACAAAGCTTCTTGGGGTACAGTGATGTACCATGCAGGAAGCAAACACAACACCGTGCCTACTCCAAAGAATACTTCCTTCCAACTCTTCAGAGAAGCACACAAAAATAATGAGTCCTTTCTGTCCTTGTACCATTCATTTTCTGGAGCCCTCTGATTGAATTTCATGATGCTCATGTCACAGGAGCCATATGTGGTAGGCTTATTTACAAAGAAAGGAAAGCAATGACAAGGCCCTTGGAGTCAGTAAATATAAACTGAATTTTAAACAGCCCTTTAATACTCATTGGTCGGTTAGGCAAAAGTTACAGTCTTCTTGAATGTATCTCTCTCTCTCTCTCTCTCTCTCTCTCTCTCTCTCTCTCTCTCTCTCTCTCTCTGTGTGTGTGTGTGTGTGTGTGTGTGTGTGTGTGCATACAAGTGTGGAAGTCAGAGGTGGACATCAGGTGTCTTTTGTTCAAACACTTTCCACCTTCTTTTTTAATTTTTTTTTAAAGATTCATTTTATTTTTAGATATGTCTGTGGAGGATCGGGTGCGTACATATGAGTACAGGTTCTACAGAGGTCAGAGGCATCATATCCCGTGGAGCTAAGTTACAAGCAGTTCCTGGCCTCCAGACATGGGAGCTGGGAACTGAACTCCAGGCCTTTGAAAGGCCAGTATATCTCTTAAGCGCTGGGCTGCCTCTCCAGCCACCTCCACCTAATGCTTTCGAGCTATGTTCTCTTGCTGAACCTCGGGCTCCTCTGACTCTGCTACACTGCCCGGCCAGCAGGTCTCGAGGCTGCCCCTGTTCCCACCTCAACTGCACTAAAATTAAAGGCACAGCGAGCGGAATAGCGAGCCTTACTGAGTTATCTTTCCAGCCTAGCTCTGGCATTTCTTAAAAAACACTGCAAGTCTGTGTGTAGTCTGTTCCTTTGGGTTAGAGAAGCACTCTGTCCAAGTTCAGACAGCCAAGAAGGATGAGTGGAATGCTCTAACAGCTTGTAGGAGAACCTTTGATGGTATCTGAATTTGACAACTCTCCAAAAATGTGTTCATTATGTGAGTTCCGATGGTAGTTAAATTAAATGTCAGAAACCAAACATTACTACACTAAAAACTATCTATTACATGGGATAATTCTTACATTCTACTCATGTATGTTTGCTTTTAAATTTAAGTTTGCATATGCCTGCTAAGACTGCCCATATTTAACTGGCAACCCATTTGTTCAATGCTCTTCATTGAAAAATTCCACTGGGGAGTTATCTTTTGCTTAAAGCTTTTAAAGACCTTTTGACATCTTTTGCAACCCTTCCTTCACAAATGAAAAATTTCCTTTTAATCATCTTGTTTACCATTTCATGTAAGAGGTACTTCCTCTTTTATGTTTTCCCACAATTCTTTATTATCCTGGGATATATTTCTAATTCTTCAGTCTCTAATATCCTTCATCTAGTCACAGGGCTTTTTTTTCCTATTTAGTATAGACTGTGAAGGAAAGATTCAAGCAAATATCCCAGCAGGGAAAAAAACCAGTAATACCTAAGTTTCCACAACATCTAGAAAATGCAAATGTGGGGATTTTTTTTTCCTGCAAAGTAACTATGAATTTGAAGAGGAAAGAAACAGAGTTGTCGTCTAGTATCCTTGTGATATAAGCTGAAGTCCTTGTGATTGTGCAGCAAGTACTTTGCCCTCTGAGATGACTCCCTAGTCTCCAATTTGGCGTTGAAAATGCATCATTTCTATTCTACTTTTTTCTCTCAGTATTCTGATTTCCAAAGACACAGTTTAAAATTTTACTTTTCTGCTTCCTTCACTTGAAATGCATTAGCTAGATATTTCCCTTCTTGCTTACGCAGGGAAAAGTCACAGGATCGGAGAAAATAAACTAAAATCAAAGTTATGTTAAGAAAAGTCGGCCATTACGACTGAGTAAGAGAAGGAGACACACACCTGTGCAGAGCGGCCTGTCCTGGGTGGTCAGAAGAAATCATGCCCCAAACCAGTGGCTTGTGGTGCTAGGAAGTTGAGCACTATTATGGTGAGCAGTCAGGCAGCCGGGCACTATTATGGTGAGCAAATATATGCTGGTGTATGTGAGAGAGAGAGAGACAGAATGGTTCGTGTCCTGTGGAGAGAGGCAGATCTGAAGAGGTGAAGGTGGTGAGGAGCGGGCTGAGGTGATGTTTGGGCCTGGGCTGCTGCCATGGTCTGTGTTGATGTCTGGGACTCCTGTTACCACTAAAGGCTAAGAGGATAGGGCTGCACAGAGTTGACCCCCTTCCCTCACTGGCTACAACACTAAGAAGAACTGGTCCTGCCCCTCACCTGCTGCAGTGCTCGGGAGAGCAGGTCCTGCATTTCTTCTAGGCAGCACAATAGAGCTGACCGTGTTTGCCTGGGCACAAGGGAGCTGGCCCTAATGGCATGAGAGTGGAAAAGCTGGTCCTGCCCCCTCGACTGCCATGTGGCAGCATGGGCAAGGGAAAGATGCCTTCTTCCCTCACCTCTTACCACCTGTGGCTGGCTCGAGAACTGGCCCTGCCCCTCACCAGCTGTAGCACTGGGGAAAGTGGTCCCTGTACCTCTCCTGGGCAACACAGTAGAGCTGTCCCTGGTGGTGTAAGTGCAGGTAAGAGCCAGCTCTGATGACATAAAAGCAGGAGAACCAGCAATGCGCCTTGATCCTTGCTGCATAGGATGAACTAGCCAGGGCACTGCTGGACTGTCCACCCTGGTGATGAGGATGGGGGAGAGCTGATAGGCTGACCAACCCTGCAACCCCTCAGGCCTAGAGCCAGGGCTACAAAATGGACCACCCCAACATCCTCCCTATCTATGATCTGCTGGAGCACATTAAAGGGTTGATCCAGCAGTTTCAAATCTGCAGGATCTCCATGACACAGGGCAACAACAGGGTATCCAAGAGGAGTCACAGTGAGGGCCAGTATTGATAGTGCAGCAGAAGCCAGAGGCCTTGAACCAGACCAATGACTCATTGCAATGAACACTTTCAAGCAAAGACATATGTACTAAAGGGTATACTGTGTGACTCACTGTGTCACACTGAAGCTTCCACAATGAAATTTTTTATTGCTGTTCTTCTTTTTTCTTAAATTTTACTGTATTTGGGGGGTGGAGGAGGTTGTAAGGGCAGAGGGTGGATACGAAGGGACAGGGAAATGAATGGGATCAAGAGGCAGGATGTGAAAGCCACAAAGAATCAATAAAAAGTTAAAATAAAAAAAGGAAAGTCAAGCTGCTTCTTCGTCTTTATAAACAAAATCCCATACATGCACTCAGTGAAATAAATTATATTTTCATAATAATAACAGCAGCTAACAATGACTGAGCACTTCGTTAGTGATGGCTTGTCTAATGTCAATCTTATTACTTAGATATTGTCATTTACATTTTACTGATGAGAAAATGGAGGATTCAAGTAAGCTTTCTGCCCAGAAACAGCCATTTACTAAAACATCTGAGTTCTAACTGAACTCCTGCTCACTGACTTGAGAGCTTTTGCAGCAAACCATCACTTTTCGATGGCGTCATATGGAATAAATGTCTCCATCTTGCATGGTAATGTTATATTGCATGGACATTCCAAAAATTGAGAAGGACAATACATGTATATAATCTTAGTCTCCCCTTCCTCTCATTCTTTTTTCTGAGCATGTTCCTCAAATTCTAATGCTCTCTCCCCTCTGCAAACACCACACTGCATGCAATTCATTATGACAGGTAGTTCCAGGGGGTCCTGTATATATTTTGTTGTTATGATATTCATTATTTCTCATAGGAAAACAGTGTTGCAATAAATAGAATTGTGACTATCCTTTCAGTGTTTATTAAAGCAAGATCATTAAATTTTCTACACCAGCTTTTCATGCGTGAAATGGTTAAAAACACCACCTCTACACACTTCATAGGGGTTATCTATGGGAGTGACCAACTCAATGGACATGTTCATTATGAAGAATTATGGCTAGGCTATGTGGTAGTATCTATAGCTACAGTCTTATACCTCACAAAGCTTAAGCTATAGTATACTGGCCAGTACCTAAAATGTCATGAGAATAACTAAATTGAATAATATTTGTGCATACATTTTAGAAATTTTCATAATAATGTAAATATAAGTTAACATTGTATTGTTAATTTGCTGTTTTGTGCCCTGCATGTTTGAGTCCCTAGAAAGCATGACAGTGACTTAAGTAGCCTTGATCCTTCCTCATAGCCATACTAAGACTTTTTAATCATTTTATTGAACAGACAACAATATCAAGCATGCTTTTCACAAAAAGAAAAAAGTCAACACTTATCACTTTAGAAAGGAACTTCACAGACCAAAGGCAAAACACCTTGCTTCAAAAGGATATCTTTCAGAGAGCCTTGTAACCACAGAAGCAGATTTTCAAAGACCCCCCAAATTTCAAACAATGATGAATTTACCTACTCTCATTCAAATCTATGCACTGTTATAATGAGATTGTTTCATGAGTCCCAGTCTTCACAGGAGGAATTTTGAAACCACAAAACTAAGTATCAAGGTAAATGTGAGTTGATCCCCTCTTTCTGAGTTAAGTGGCCAGGCCATGAAAACATGAGCTGGGTACTGATGGCTCTTGCCAGCTGAGTCAGAACCTGAAAAGGTTCACAGATGGAGGCTGACTACAATCACATTCCCATCTGGGGGGAGCAAACCCTCCTTGAAGAAGGACTTGGGTGCATGGCTGTGTCTACATCAATCTCTTTGTCACAACTTAGTGCAGAAGTTCTTGCCAATATACTAGGGCAAGAAAAATAAATTAAAAAATAAGTCTGTCAAAAGAAAAGCAGCAGCTAGGGAGATGATGCAGTGGTGAAGAGCTGGCATTCCTCTCACAGAGAACCAGAGTTCAGTTTGCAGCACCCAAGTCAGGCAGCTCTTGACTGCCAGTAATTCCAGTTTCTGGCGAGATCTGATGTCTCTGGTCTTTGTGGGCACTTGTGCTGATGTGCACACACCCACATAATACACATAATTAAAAATAGTTCCTTTAAAAATCCTAAAAGGAGAAAAAAAGAACATGAAATTTCACAACTGATTATAGTTATTTCAAGGATATCAAAGTAAATGCATGAGTTCAAATGCTGGCCCTACCACTTACTAATTGTAGTAGTTTTAATGATCTTAGTTAATCAGTATTTGTGTAAATAATTCTTATTATATAAAATTTATTTAGGAAAAAAACAGGACGATATTAGCTGCCAGCTTCAGGCTCGCTGCTTTAGTCGGGTAACTGTAATCACCGAGTCTCTGGGAAGCCCCTTTTTAAAGCAAGAGTACAAAGGCCTGACGAGCCTAACTGCATCAAAGGATTGATCAGAAGATTCAATGTGCTTCTGTATTTAAAATTTGCCTTTCCAAAAAAGAGTTCTCCATAAATTTTAGTAATTATTATGATACATAGACAGTACAATTATCTAGTCTATATCATAAACATTTAAAAAGCCTTTTGGAAACTATTGTTGAGGTTGCAAGATGGAAAATCAACTTGTAAAAAATCAATGTACATCTCCAATAAACATTTAGAGAATGTATCTTTTTAGATTTTTCATTTTACAACTGTAGCAAAAACAATAAGCTGGAGAATAAATCTCAAAGTAGCTAAGCAAGATCTTTATAGAAAAAAATAATCTTTAACATCATTGAAACACATAAAAAAAAACTAGATAAATAGGGCTTATGATTAGGAAGGCTGTGTCATAAAAATGACTGTGCCCTCCCTCAAATTAAGCCATAAAGCCAGCACATTTTCAATTCCAGCAGGATGTGTATCAAAGCCATTGCAGGAACAGAGGCAGAGACATGTTGAGGTTAAAAAAGGCCGTGACTTCTTCCTTTATCAACTCTCCCACAGCCACCCCTACCTTCCAGCCTGGTGGGGAGAAGGAAGAGTGGGGGAATGAGGTTACAGAAAGCCAAGGACTGGACACTGCAATCATGAATTAGGCATCCATCAGTGCAACCTCTGAGAGGCAGAGGAGTCAAAGAATAGGACCTATATAAGTTGCTGTCTCCTAGTTAGTCCTCTGGGTCAAATCCATTGCTGTGGTTTGAAGGCAAAATGTTTCTCATCACCCCATGTTTGAGCACTTGCTCCTCAGCTGGCGACACTCTTTGGGAAAGTTAGGCAACCTCTAAGAGGTGGAACCTTGCTTGAGGTTTTAGAGCCTGGGCCCATTTCCTGTTCTTTCTGCTTCACAACCGTGGGTGCAGTGTAATTGGCTGGCCACATCCTCCCTGCTGCCATGCCTATCCCACCATGATGGCTGAATCCCCTCTGGATCTGAAAGCCAGAGTAAACCCTTTCCCCCTTGAGCTGTTCTGGTCAGGGTATTTAGCACAGCGACAGAAAAATTACACATGTGACTAGAATTAAGAAGCCAAATGGGACAGGAGATGTAGCTCAATGGAAAACATCTAAGAAACCACCAAAGAGGCTCTCTCACTAGAGCAGTTCATGGGTTACATGGGCAGGCCCTTAAGTAACGTGTGAGGTTTACAAGAACAACTAAGATATTATTTAAGGAGAAGAAAGGGGGAAGAGGCTTAAACCTAACATACTTAGAGACTGCTTGAAAATGTTAAAAATTAAAGAAATAAAGAACAAACTAGCTCAGGACAAGCAAACCAACAGAACTCTAAAGCAGGAGACACCTAGAAGATGCATAAACTGCACTTTTGCATATAAAGTGTGCAGTGTGGCATCATTTGTTATAATTTTTCCTTTGCACCTTCCTTTACTCAGATACGTTTTAACAATTGGTCCTGACACATGTAAGTTCATGTATTTTAACTTCTACATAGTATTAAGTTGCATCAAAAACATAATGATGGTAACTTTTAAAATAGCAGAAATGACAGCCTCATGTCCACAACCTCTTATTTCTTTATGCCAATATGTGAAGAGGTCTTCTAGAAGAGAGCCCATGTAGTACATTTGGGGACATTTTATCATGTGGTTAGTATACTCTACTAGCACGTTTTCAGGAATGTTGTATCATATGCTTAGTACACTACTCTAGCATGAAAAAGGCATCAGAGATATGTCAAAATAATAAGGGATAGCACAAACTGTACTCATTAAGCTGCAACATTTGCCTTTGTCATAGAACAAGTGCATAGGGAATATCTCTTAAATATCTATACAATAAAGTGTATCTCAGGAAGTAATTTTGGGGTTGGGAAAAAGAACTTCACTTTTCACTCTCCCTATTTTATACTGTTTTTTAATAAATATATTTCATATCATAGATTTACAACCTTAAAATTTTACCTGTAATTTTATTTATTTACATTGTGTGCATGTATGTGTGTGGATTCACATGCCACCATGCATGTGGAGGTCAGATAACTATGGTAGTCAGTCTCTTCTTCTATCATGAAGGTTCCCGGGAACTAAACTCAGGTTCTGGCATTTGGTGGCATGTGCCTTTACCTGCTAGGCCATCTCAACCAACCCCACAATTTTAAAACATTGAGAAATAAAGAACTGGGGCTGTCGCTCAGTTGGTAGAGTGCTTGCATGGCATGCAGAACGCCTTGGGTTTTATACCTAGAGTGACATACATTATATGCGGTGGCACATACCTGAAATCCCAGGACTGAGGGAGGGGAATACAGGAAAACCAGAAATTCAAGGTCATCCCAAGTTAGACTGAAATATATGACACCTTGTCTTTAGAAAAGAAAGCAGGCGGAAAGAAGGAAGGAAGAAAGAGAGGGAGGGAGGGAAGGAGGAAGGGAAGGAGGGAGGGAGGGGGAGGGAGGGAGGAAAATATTGAAAACTCATTTTTGTTTTTATATTTTACATGTTTACTATGTCCCTTTCATGTGGCTAAAAGCACATCCTTGGATTGTGGATTGGAGATTTATGTCATACAGTATTCACAAGCTGATAATAAAACAAATTTTCAAATAACATATCATCATTATTAAAGTGGTCAGTGGTCACGACTAAAGATCTAAAACTGAGGATGTAGCTCAGTGTCAGAGGCTTGCATAGTATGAGGCCAGCTCTATGTTCAATGTACAACATGGCAAAAAGAAAATGTAGAAACTCTGGGAGGTGGAAACATTTGTTGAAAGTTCATTACAGAAATGATGTCAATCATGAAACATTCAGTCGGTAACAGTTTTGGGGTGGTAGTAGTGGACACCAACTTTATTTTTTTATGCAACTAAATGTTTAAATTTAGTTTAAACATTTAAAGAGATCAACACCACTTCAAGTTTAAAACTCACAGGATATTTTCTAGAGATGAAATCACACTTGGTAATTTAATGCTGTAATGTTGTTTTCATCATGGTATGAACTGAATACTATTAAATCATTTATTTACCATCCTTAATCCTCTGAACAACCACCCTAGTAAGAAAGTAATATCCATCATATCTTGTAGCTAAAGAAACCAACATTTAAGTAGGTTAGATTATGTAACTAATATCACCTGTAACAGGGGTTTCAACATGTTTCAAAATGACTTGAGTCTGGCCCTTTTGCACTTACCACTCATCTCAAGCTGATATTGAATTCTCTTGTTTACAATATAAATATGTAAACAGCTTTAACAAAACCCTTTTCCTATAAAATACAATAACATCCCCCCAAAGAAAAAGAGACAAAATAGCAATATTCTGTATACAAAGCTATGCCTCTTCTAGACATACATGTGATAGAAAACAAACACACCATCAAAATCACACTCCCAGCTCCTGGGGAAGCTATGGAGGGAGAAGTTGGAGAATCCACTGTCTACAGTATAGGATTGTTGCCACCACAGAAGCACAAGGAAGGAGATGTGCATTTTCATGCACAGACATACAACTTGGCAATAAGTTATCCTGTTGTTCTTAAGGCAAGTTAATTAAGGTGATCAACTGTTTCTTTGAAAATGTTTTATGTTCTGTCAACCACTCTTCAGAGGCAAAGGTACTTTCCTATCAAGAAGATCTCCACAGAGTTAAACTCATAAAGACAGACTTCTTTTGTGTACCTGCTCTCTTTGTGCATGTGAGTGTGTGTATGTGTATGTATGTCTGTGTCTGTGTGTCTGTGTGTGTTTGTGTGTGGACATACATACATACAGACGCACATATTTATACATAATTTTTATTGAAAGCATAAAGTCTGCAAGCTCTTATGAGGCCTCAGTGGTAGGAGAGTAGGTCTGTACTCCTAGACTGTAAACCTTAGAGAACGCCTCGTCCCAGCTCATGACACTGCTTATCTGGAATATACAATGGAAGTGACCACTGCTATTCTTGTCAGCCAAAGCAACTGCAGAAAGTGATTTCTGTTACCTCTTTGCTTTTATCTATAAAACCAGAACCTTCAAAAAATCGTTTTGGAATATGTTTTTCAGGCAACTGTTATTCATGCTTCCTGGGTAACCATATCCACCTTCGGTTGGATATGCTCACTGTTGTTACGCTTGATGTGCCTTTTGCCTTGACACATCCTAAGCATCTTATCCATTTACATATGTATATAGAAATTATGAAAAAAAAGAATACTCAGATTTGACAGGTTAACATTTTGAAGTTTGGGTTATGGTTTTTTTTTAACTCAAATACTATTTGCCTGTGTTTTATTATGGAACTAACTCATTAAGTATTAGGAAAATAAAGAATACAGAGCCATAAAAAACGTATTGGTAAACTTCAGATTTTGCCTTTTATATGTGCCACTCAGTATAGTACTACTGTAGCCTGTCCAATTAACCCCCAGGTTCATTTTTATACCCTGGCAAGGTTCAGAGTTCATAGCTCCCCTGCACTTGTTAGCTATTGAATGTTTGTTTGGTCATTTATTCACTAGACATTCTTAAAATAAAGACAGCATATTTCATTAAAGACTAACTTCTATATGATGAGGGCCCAGTATTGAAGATGTACCGAAGTCAGAGGCCTTGAACCTGACCTCCAACACATTACCCAATGAACATTTGCAAGTCAAGCTGTTTAGGAAAAAAGCATATAATGTATGATGCACAGCAGCTCCAATGCCTCTGAGACAAAGAGACAATAAACAGGTGGAGAGATGGAGGAGCGAAGTGGGTTGTTGTTGTTATTGTTGTTTGCTTTACTGTTTTGTTTTTATGAATTGGTTTATTGGTTTATTTTTAATTAATATTCTTACTTTTCTGTTGTTGTTGTTTTTTTCAAGACAGGGTTTCTCTGTGTAGTTTTGCACCTTTCCTGGATCTCGCTCTGTAGACCAGGCTGGCTGCGAACTCACAGAGATCTGCCTGACTCTGCCTCCCGAGTGCTGGGATTAAAGGCGTGTACCACCACCACCCAGAAACTTTTTATTTTTCTATTATTTTTTTAAGTTTTCCTGGGGTGGGGGAATGCTACAAGGGTGAAGGGTGGGTATGGAGGGACTGGGAAATAAGTGAAATTGGAGTGCATGATGTGAAATTCCTGAAGAGTCAATAAAAAAACTATGTTAAAAACAATTAACCCCTAAAGTAACTTATAAACATACCATGTTGTGCAAAAGGGACAGTGGCCTGAGAGAGTTACTGTAGGCACTTGTCCAACGGTAAAGGGTTATTTCACACTTTGTCTGAGAGAAAACTTTGGGTTCTATTAAAGCAGAATTGCTGAGGAATATCAAAGTAGAAAATAGCTTGTCTCTAATTGACTGAATTCCAAATTTTGGAGAAATTAACAAAACCAGAATTCAAACTATTCTAATATACAGGCAATTTAGCTCTATTAGCCCCTAAACAGAAGAATGGGTTTGACACAAAATCATGGAATGTGACTCTGCACCACGCAGCCTGGAAACTGGCCTTGGGCTTCACCATTCAAATCAATTTCAAGGGTAATTTTAGTTGAAATATTAAATTTATTTCCTTTCACCTAGTAAAAGTTTAAATACTAAAAGTAATTTCCCTTTAAAAATAATGAGGAAATCTACTGACAGTTCCGTAACTCTAAAACTTAATAGAGGCAACCAAGGACTGCATCAACAGTCCAGATTGTTTTGGGAGTTGTGGGATTACCCTGATTTACCACTCAGATTTTTTTCATGCCTGGTACTGAGGCTGTTGTTAGTCTATTTTGGGGAGTACTGTCAGCCCAAGTTGCTTAACTTTCTTTAAGGTGTGTGTGTGTGTGTGTGTGTGTGTGTGTGTGTGTGTGTGTGTGTGTTTTGTATACATTTAGGTAAATATAAACTACTATGATTCCTTGAGTTTTTATCAAACTACTGTGTTATTGTGTGTCCCTCCTTCTCAATCTCTACCGCCTTTCCCACCAGTGCCTAGTTGGAGCCTCCTCCCCATTTTCCTGTTTCCCACTTAATACCACCTGTATCCTACGATTCCCCTCTCAAGTCCAGCTGCACCCTGCCTACAACCCCTTTATACTCTTCTGGTTTCTATGGTTACTCCATGTGTAAGCCCACAGCTGAGGATTTGAAGTGAGGGCCCAGAAATGACAGTGGACATAAAGCATTTGTCTTTATGGATCTGGCTTTCCTCACCTAATATAATCTTTTCTAGGGCCATCAATTTACCTGTAAATTATTTCATTTTTTTCATATAACTGAATAGTATCCTGCTGCATGTATGTACCACATTTCCACTATCCATTCATCTGTTGAAAGACATTGAGTTGTTTCTACTTCCTGGGTATTGTGGATAAGGTTGTTATGAACTTTGCTGAGCAGGTATCTATAGAGTAGGATGTAAAGTCTTTGGAGACTATGTCAAGGAGTGGGTTTGAGTGGTTCACATGACAGATTTACTTTTAGTCTGTTGAGTATTCACTATACTGGTTTCCAGGGAGACTTCACCAGTTTGCATTCCTACCAAGAGTAAATGAAGGTTCCTCTTTCTCACAGCTCCTCCAGCATTTGTGGTCAGTTCTTTTGTTGATCTTAGTCACATTATGAGTGGGGTGAGATAAAATCCCAATGTTGCTTTAATTTGTATTCTTTAATTGCTAAAGATGGTGAACACTTCTTGAAGTATTTATTAGCCATTTTCATTTGCCCTCTTGAGAATTCTCTGTTTAGAGATTCCTAAAAGATAAATCCCTAGCCAATTTTTAAATTGGGTCATTTGCTCCCTTGACACTTTATAGCCCCTGGTTACCTCTCAGGGTTGAGGGAGGGCTCCTGTTGCTAAAGATAACTCATACTTGCACTTAGGACACAAGTGTGATTTGAGCTGTATCTGACCTGAAAGCCTCTTTCCCAATCTAGTTTCCATGGTTTCAGAAAATACTATGAAAGCTTCCATGAGAAACAAGCAAATAGGCCTACCCACTTGTCACACCTGTGAACCATTACAAGGACCACCACAGCAATGTGTCCATAAAGGTGCAATAAGTGTCATTTGCATGTGGGTGGCAACCAACAGCTGTCTAACTGGACTTAAGACCCACTCAACAGGAGGGGAACCATGCCTGGTTCCGAAAAACTAGCCAGTTTCCCATGTTTAGAGAGGCTATGGGCATTAAAAAAATCTACTACCATCACCTTGCTAGTCCAACATAATTTTCTAGTAGATTCTAAATCTTATCCTTCACCCCCATAGAAGCTTTTCCTTACATCAAATGGAGACTATCACAGAAGACCACAATTGGATACATCTCAGAGATCAACAGATGATGGGGAGCCCAAGCTCATAGATATATCTGTGTCACAATTTGTTACTGTACAGCTCAGAAAACATCGCTGAGAGTATGCAGAAAGATTGTAAGAACCAGAATACTAGGAATTCTCTGGTGAAACAATTTCACCTAGAAATTGCTGAATAAACAATGGCATTTAATGAGCATATTAGTAGGAAAGGGGAAAATTTCATGGGGTCCCACACCTAGAAGGAGGAGAATTAGCCCCTCCCAAGAATGGGACCCCCTCATTGGATTCAATGCAGAGTGGTCTGCCCTGAAAAAATATAAACACAAAGAGCAAAAATAGACTCAGAAGGTTGGATTTATGCATTGGTGCATACACATACACACATAGATGTATGGTATGTAACAATAGCCATCAAAAGAAAAGAAGCATCAACTTGAGAGTGGGAGCGTGAGAGGGTCTGTTGGGAGAGTAGCTGAGAGAGGCTGGAGGGGAAGGGAGGGGTAAATTGTAATTCTATCTCAATTAAAAATATTTAAAAATAAAAGATATCATATAATTATATAAGAACATAAATTTACAACAATGTAAAGCTACTTAGAACTGTAGAAATAAAAAGGTCTTGCATATTAGTCTTAAATATCATCATAAACAAAGAGAAAGTGAGCAAAACATGAGTGACTACCTCCACTCTCAAGCACATTTCTCTAGAATTTCACTAACAAATTCACCAATCCTACAAACTCCATGCTTTAAGTTCATAATCCCTCTTTCCATTTTTATTTTTATTTTTGAAAGTATAATTACATTTCTTTCTTCCCTTTTCTCTCTCCAAAGCTTCCCATATACTCCTGCTTTCTTCCTTTCAAATTCATAGCCTCTTTTTCATTGTTATTGAATGCATTTATGTACATACATATATATTCCTGAATGTAACCTACTCAATATGTATGATTACTTATAAAAGTGTTTTCGGGGCTGACCATTTGGTACTAAACAACCAATTGGTATCCTCTTCCCTGGGGAGGATCACCTTTCCTGCTCCCAGATTCTTTCGGATGGCTATAGGGCTAGTTTGCATTATTTTATGCAGCATGCTTCCTCAGTTCTTCATGTATTTCCTTTTCCATGCTAGATAGTCTAATATTTATAGTTTCTTGAACCCTTCCCTCCCTATCTTCCATATATACCTATATATACATCATTCCTTATATGTCAAACATCTTGTAACTTCCCTTATGAGTGGCATATCTCCACTTAAATCCATACCAATCACAGTCCTGAGTCCTTTAAAATCACCATGCTTCCCTCCACAACGTAGCCTCCAGAATACTCCATTTATCCCTCTGTTAGAGAAGTTTTACTTTCTCCCTTCATCTATTAACTTCTGTGTTTTGTTGTTCTTCTTCAGACAACAACTCAAAATGTCACTTCTTCAAGGATGCTTGCACAAATCTCCATGTGCAGTCACACTCCCATATAATAAGATTTCTTATTGACATGCACCTGCCCTTCATTGTACTTACTCCTACACATTTGTCCTGGTTCCTGGGGCTATTTAATTAGTTCACATGAATAAAAAGTTTCAAAATAACAGGAATCTGGATACATTGTTTTTTTACTTATCATTATATCACCAAGACATAGCTGAGTGGCAGGAAGTAGGGGGAAAGTAGGAATTATTTCTCATTAAGACAACAGATTATTCCATAGTTAATTAAAAAATGATTGATTTAGAAACAAAATACACTTGAGAAATACATTGGTTCAATTTCCTCCTCATTTTTCTCTCTTATAAGTGGATGTGTCTTACAACTGCAATCCTGAATCCTTCTCTCTCCCTCTTTCCACCTCCTCCTCTTCCCTTCTCCCCCTCTTCCTGTCTCCCTTGTTTTCTCATTTTCATCCAGAGAAGGAAATCTAATTTACCATAGATTTTGGGTATAGTTCCCTCCAGAAGTCAACTCCAAACTAATACACTAACAGTCGCTGTCAGTGAGTGAGCCACCAGGTGAAAGGAAGCAGGAAAAGCCAATTGAACCCCTGGGATTCCTCACAACCAGGAAGAGTCGAGGCTCCACCCACTCCACACTCAGACCTCCTAAGGAGCTATACACCTCATGGAACTGTCAATCAATTCCATTACTTGAGTGCTTCCCTTGGGTTTGCTAGTTCTTCACCATTTCAGGGTGCTAAGACCTTAGTTTGAAATGGTAAATAAGTCACATGGCAGAATAAAATATATTCAACACAAATATGAGGAGGGAAAGAGTCGGCAAAACTTAGTCAATGTTTGCCTGGCAAGTTTGCCACAGTCACACTCAGAACCAGAGTGAAGTGAGAAGGTGTGAATTGGGGCTTGAGAGACCTTTGCTAGGCCTTGTGGGAAGTGAAGCATTGCTCACTGTGTGAATGGACCTGAAACAATGATCCTGCAATGATGTAAGATCATTTGTCATGCTCGACCAAGTAGAGCGGTTCTCCTTCTGTATTTTGTCGCTGAATCAAAGGCGAGAAACGACTTGTCTTAATTTGCTTTTGTTGCTGTGAAGAAAACCCATGACCTAAAGGAACTTGTGGAGCAAAGGGTTTGCTTGGCTTGCACGTCCTGATCACAGTCCCGAAGAGAAGTCTGGGAAGGAACTGAAGGCAGAAACTTGAACTGAAGCAGAGACCACGGAGGAATACTGTTTCCTGGCTTGCTCTCCTTGCTTGCTCAGTTTGCTGTCTTATAAACCCCAGGAACACCTGCCCAGGAATGGTAAGACCCACAGTGGCCTGTGCCCTTCCATAGCAATCCCTAATAAGGAAAATGCCCTCACAGGATTGCCAATCTGATGGAAGCATTTTCTCAAGTGAGGTTCTTTTTCCTAGGAAACTCTAGCCTGTCAAGTTGACCCAAAACCAACCAGAATAAGAATCCATTTCAGATCTTTCAACTGTCTGTACTCCTCCATCCAAAGTCAGTGGTTTCCGATGTTATGTGAAACGCATAATTACATAAAACAAGCATAATATTGGGGCTGCAGAGATGGCTAACTAGTTAAGAACACTGGCTGTTCTTCCAAAGGACCTGGGTTTGATTCCCAGCACCCACATGGCCATCTCACAACTGTAACTCTAGTTCCAGGAAATCTGACACCCTCCCACAAACACCAATGTGCACAAAATACAAAAATAAGAATAAATAAAATCATTAAAATATATATAAAAGATAAAACAAGCTTAAAATATGTCATTCATCTTAAGTACTTCTCCATTACTAGGAGGCTTAACAAAGCATAAACCAATTTACAGAATTATAGAAAATTCATCTTATGTGTATCTAACATTATACTTCAGAAATGATATGAATTATTTATAATGAATTAGCCTCAAATTCTATTGAGTTTTATTTGTATGCAATCTATTACCAGTTTGGTAACTCTGTCACATAGATATGATTAGATATCAATTTACATTGATTGCTTTACTGAGTAATAATATGAAAATAAAAAAGAAAATTGTTTCTAAGAAGGGACAGAGTTCAGACTGACACATTTTTTTCTTCTATATATGTGACATTTATTTTTAAGTGTAACTGATCCATCATCAAGTACTTGTACTCGTAAAAGAGACTTGTTTTTTATGTACACACTTGTGTGTGTGTGGTTTGGCTTGCACTACGCCTAAGAGAGAAGCTTTGCCAGTTTATTTAGTAGTTAGCAAGAACTTGAAATTACTGGTTATTTGAATTATTTTTAGTTACTAAGATGTACCTCAGAAGAATTGATGAACTACTTCTATATCAAATGACACATAATACAACTGTCTAGCAGAAGCCAATTTTTTTCAGAGAACATTTAAAAACTGCAATGGACTTGTCTTGTAGGCTGAAGTTAGCAATTCTAGTTTTACCAGGGAGTGAGCTTGGATATTTAATATCTATGTTCATAATCAGTAATAGTCTGTTTCAACTGGCAGTTTTAATGAACAACTCATGATAAATCAAAAATACCCCCAAAGCCACGACACAAGCCTCATGTTAAAAACAAAACTTTGACCTAAATAAAATGAGTTTTCATTAAGGCAGCAATTACCTGAGATACCCTGAAAAGATGACAACTTTATTTTGCTCATGATTTTGGAGGTTTCAGTCCATGATCAGTTGGCCCCATTGCTTTGGGGCCTGAATTGAAACAGCACATCAGAAAGGCTGTATGTAGTAGAGAAAAATCACTCACCTTCTGCTCACGTTTTGAAAGGGTGTAGGAGGCAGGCACTGTGACATCATAATCCCCATCAGTGGCACATTACCAAGCCCTGAACTCCTAACATTATGGCCTAACTGATAAAGTTCCACAGCTCTTCAATAACAGCAAGCTAGAGACCAAGATTACAAGGGACTTTAGGGAATACTCAAGATCTGGTCCCAGAGCATCTGGAAAAGGTCAAGAATAGAGGCCCCAAGATCTCAGATGCAGGGTTTATCAGTGAGGCAAGATGCTTTTTAATGCTGCTTCCCAGAAGGAGAATAGAAGCAGGAGACTACTCTTGTGAGATAAGAATCTAGTCATATGTTTATAGTCTTTGGAAATAGTGAGGACACAGTTGAGACATGAGGAGCCACAATCTCCCAGAGAAACAAGTTGTGTAAAACACAGTTGACATGTCTGCCACAGCTAGAGTTTCTACTGCTGACAAAACACTCTGAACAAGGCAACCTGGTGAGGGAAGTACTTCTTTCAGTTTGTATGTCCATATCACAGCCCATCATGAAGGGAAATCTGGTCAGGAACCTGGAAGCAGGAACTGAAGGAACCACAGAGGAGTGTTGTTTACTGGTTTTCTTTTAATAGCTTGCTCAGCCCTCTTTCTTATTAACTCTAGGACTCCCTACCAATTTATAGAACCACCCACAGTGATCTGGGCCCTTCCACATCAATTATTAATCAAGAAAATGCCCTACAGATTTGCTTACAGGTAATCTTCTCCAGTGAAGTTCTTCCCACATAATTCTAGCTTGTGTCAAGTTAACAAAAAACCAACAGAATAATGCCTGATTCCACCTTTCTGAAATCTGAAAATTCACACATGTTTAGAGGTTAAAACACCAAAAATGGAGCTTATCTGAAAACCAGATGCTTACAGGTCTAGCAGTGGTGTGCATTTGGAATCTATGAATTCCCTAGAGGCAGCTATAGACATTCATGCATTGACAGTTGCCCAGAAGGGGAAAAAGTCTAAGGATGTAAGCAAGACACAGTTGTAACTGATTAGATTACAACAATTGGCCAACTCTTCATTCTATATTCCCTGCAAAGGAAATATTGACACTTCTTTGGAAGTGGATAAACCAAATGGATTATTTTTATATATGAATACAATAAAGAATAAGAAGAGACACTAAAAGGAGGTATACAATGTAGTCATTGACATTACTATACAAAAATTATCATTTTGAGTAATATGTTTCAGGTAATAAAGGAAAAGAAGCAGAAAATAGATAAACTGAGATCTATATAGAAGAATAAAATGTACCTTTGAAAATATGATAGAGCATCCATAGACAATCTTGACAATCCAAAGAACATATGTAGAAGGTGACTAAAAACCTAAACAAAAGGTCCAAGAAATACTCAAGTACTTGAGAATAGAATAAAGAAAAGTAAATAAACAAGTATACAAAGTGTGCTGGGTCTAACGAGTCAATCTACTACACATGAGCTGATATAACAAAAGGAGCCAATATACGCTATCCATGAAGAAATAACAGTCAAGAATTCAATTAATTTCTCTTGATATGTATGAAGATATGAACACACATGTTCAAGAAGCTCTGAATTCAAGGAGAATAGGTATAAAGAAAACTATACCTCACTGAAGGAACGTAAAGACAAATGAAAAAAAAATCTCAAAATCAGCCAACTACAAAGACTTATGACTTGCAAAGCAATAATAAGACTGGGTAGGTTTGCAGAGAGACTGAAAAGAATAACAAGTTAGTTTATTGAAAGGGAAGTATCACTGAGTATAGGTTGTGCCCATATTAAATATTCTTTAGAATTAGAGCTATGTAAAAATATTTTCAGTCATATAAATGAGAAAAAATTAATCAGCTGATTTTCAATAAAAAGGGTATTAAATAACAACTTTATAATTTGTCAGAGAAAAGTATCATAAATGAAAGGTTAAAGATATGCCACTGATTTTAAATGATAGATGATTAAAACAGATATCAAAAACTAAACACAATTATAAAATTACTTTTTAACTGAAGAATTAGAAATTTAAGTTATGGAGCTCACTGGGCATATTCATCAGACTTCTCTTCCTATGTTTTTCAAATCACTACCATACCTGAGTGCTGTGCTCCCCCAGTAAGAAAGGCCAGGCAGAGAGGATCAGAGGATCACTTGCATTTTGTGTTAAAAGAAATTGCTTCACAGAAGAGAGTTATGCTTGATGACATGATAAAGTCAAAATTGCTTATTTCCTATTAAGTTTAACATTTGGGCATGATATGATAAAGGAGGTGATTAATTAGTAATAAACAGAAGCACATTAAGATACAAAATGTGCTCAATGTACACTAAATCATTACCAATATATACTAAATATATACTAAATCAGTAATGGTCACTTCTAAAGAAATTGTCTCAAAATATCTATGATGGCTACTCTTGATTGTCAGTTTAACTAAACACAAGCCATCGGGCATCCCCATAAGGGACCTTTTTGATCAGAATTTTTGAAGTGGAAAAACACACCCTAAATGTGGGTGGCACCGTCTTGTGGCAGTCCCGATAAAAGGGCATCGAAGGAGGAAAGAAAGCAACTTGCTAGGGGCACATTTGCCTTCACTCTTGCTGGCGAGCGCATTTATCCCGTGTCATCTGCATTCTTAAACTGATATGCGAGCCAGCCTCTTCTGCATTCCAGGAAGACTGGAGACCAGCAGCAATTCAGATATCCTCCCCGTTTTCATTCCCAGATTTGAACTGCTGAGACATCCAGGAAGACGGATTGAACAATTCCTGGATTCTTGGCCCCTCCAAGAGTTGCCATTATTGGGACTACCCAGATCATGTCACATAAGCCAATCAAATAAATCTCCGTAAGTGTATATTCATTCTATCAGTTCTGTTCTTATAGAGAATACTGAATAACGCAGTGTCTTAAATTCTAAGTTTTTCTCTACTCTTTCACTAAAATGCATACCTGGGCTGGTGAGGTGGCTCAGTGGGTAATGCCAGTGACTGCTAAGCCTGGCAACCTGAGTTCAATCCCCAGGACTCCTATGGAGAAAGGAGAGAGCCATCTCCTGCAAGGTGTCTTCTGACCTCCCCAACTAAAACGTTGCCACATTTATGCACACGTGCGTGTGAACGCATACTCACGCACATATACACACAAATAAACGTAATTAAAAATAGACTTGCCAATATGTAAACAACACTGTAAATACTGACTTTTGCTCTTATTTTGTAATTGCAGAAGTAACTAAGATGCTAAAACTTTCCAATCATATTTGGCTAGCTAATATTCCTAGCAAACAATATCCACAACAGCATATATCATGTCTTTTGATCCATAAGCATATATATTTATGGAAAGACAACACGATAACCTTCTGATTAGGTTCAAACTACAAATTTGCCTGAAGGAAAGTGAAAGAAATTTTAAATCCTGGAGATGCTAAAGCATCTGCTAAATCAACAAGCTAGAAATATGAAAGCAAGCCTCCATTCAAAGTGCTGTGAACTCAGTCCTCCGCATCAGCTCCTCTTGGAAACTTTGCAGTATTCTGACATAATGTTTGGGAAGGGAGAAGACCCACCTTGAACACTGGTAGCATCATTCCATCAGGTTGGGGCCCAGATTAAATAAAAGGAAAAAAGAGAAGAAAGCCCCCTGAGCAGAAACATCGCCCTCTCTCCACTTCCTGTTGGATTGAGGTAATCAGCCATGTCAATAGTGCCCCGGCTGTGAGTCTCTCTAGCCACCATGCCTCCTTGACCGTGAGGGTCTTGTAGTCTTCTGTACTTGTGAGCCAAAATGAACCTCTGCTCACATAAGGTGCTTTTATCAAGTATTTGATCAAAGCAAGAGAAGAGTAATTAATACAGTGCTCTTCCCCATGGCGTCTGTGCATCACTAGCATCCGCTCTGGGCAACATGCTCTGTGTTTGTTGGTGTATGTAATAACTTCTTCCTCTTTTCCTTTTCTAGTTCAGAGTCTTTGTGTGGTAAGATAGCCAACACACTCATGAGTATATTAAAGAACTTTAGGGAAATAATCTCGAGTTCAAAGATACTATTTTGTCCTCTCTGTTTTTAAAAGTAATATTGTACTTTCTGTCACATGTGTAATATTCAGCTATGGGACACAAATTTGTAAAGACTTTCCTCACATATTCCACTACACTTGCAGTAAAATGCTGAAACATTTTCAGCGTTTTTTTGGCGGGAGGGAGGATGTAGTAAAATATTTTTAAGTAAAGTATTTTAAATGTGAAATATAATATATCTTAGTTTTATAATTTAATTAACCTGTTAATGGATAAATCTTATTTTTAAAGGCAGTATCATTTTTGAAAAATGAGTCAAATGTCATAAAACATTCTGCTTGTCATTGCAGGCTTGTCTGTTCAGACTTGTGTGTGTGTGTGTGTGTGTGTGTGTGTGTGTGTGTGTGTGTGTGTGTGTGTCTGCTTTAGGTCAATGTATATATTTGTATGTAGTCCCTTACAGAACAACATCAGCAGACCCCCTGTTTTCTGGGCTACTTTAAAGAGTGTTTGCTATCACACTACCCGAGGGAAACAGTCAACATGAGCAACAGGTATTCAGAAACACTATTGTAGAGTTCAGTATCCTTTACAGTACAGACAAAAAAAAATAAAGAAAAAAAATAAAGAAAACCTGTGAAGAAGCAGATCCCTTTGTGACAAAAGTCAAAACACAAACAATGCAATAAACATTCTTTTTTGAATTACAGACAAAAATGTTGCTGTCAATTTCAGGAGTCCTGGATAAGGCAAGCTCTCTTTGGTCAGATTATCTGTCTCTACACAGAGCTTCACATAATCAAACACTTTGTGCACCTCTCAGATGAGATGCACATGTAAAACCCAGAATGTGCTTTCCTCAATCAAAATAACACTCTGTGATAGCCTTCCTGGTTCTGTGACTCATATTTATAAATATGATGAGTCCTAGCAGCTCAGCTCTTTCTCCATTCCCAGTACACTCATTATTCCACATTTCTTATCATCTTTGCCTTGAAAGGAACTCAAACTATCAGAAGGGAAATCATTGATGAAGAAAATATGTTTTGATCCTCTGTCTTAGAAGGCTTTCATTAAGACCAGCTATCTTTAGAGAAAAAATAATAATCTAAAGGAAAGCATTAAGCCCGTTACAGACAATAATCCAGGAATGTGAATTAACTATTAAGTTTTTTAAACCCGTCTTATTACAAGGATAGGAAACCTGTTCTTTTACAAGTGTCAAGTTTTACTGATTTCTATCTTTATCACAAGGTGGTTGGTGCGAGGTTGGCATAAGCACAAGTGTTCCTATGGATATCACCATTTCCTTGTGATATGAAAATTGGACTCTTCCCAAACAGCGAGAATTCATAGACAAAGCATGTGTCCCCTGAGCAAGAAGCCAGCAAGCTTGGGTAGTGGTGTTCTGACGCACAGGGTGCTACTCTCAACTAAGGCACTCAAGCAGTTTCTGAATTGCTTCAAGAACACAAGCTACACCACAGTAAAGGTAGTGATGCTTAGCCTGTTTATCGGACAAATCTTTCCATAGTAACAAAAGAAATTGCCAAGAAAACCTGGCTGTGTCTAACTGCACCCTGGACCTGGCTCTGCTTCCATCCACAAACAATACCCCTAAGAAGCGCATCAGAAAGGAGAACAAAAACATCAAGAGCTATTCTCGGTAAGTTTGCCGTTTCCCCTGCACCACTTAGTATAAAACTTGGGCATCTCTCTGCTTTCACCATCCACTTCACTTCCTTGAGCTCCATAAGCCAGCTCCACAAGCCAGTTCCACACCTGGATAACTGCGACACTCACCCTTGAGCGCAGGACCCTTCCAGTGTCCAAAGTCCCAGCTCTCCACTTCCCCCTGCCGCAAGGAACACAGAGGTATCTCTCATCCAGCCCGGCTGGGGCAGGGAACCAGGACTAAACCCAACAGTTGCATAGAGTCTGTTTCAGGTTTGAGC
This sequence comes from Peromyscus californicus insignis, assembly GCF_007827085.1. Lineage (NCBI taxonomy): Eukaryota > Metazoa > Chordata > Mammalia > Rodentia > Cricetidae > Peromyscus > Peromyscus californicus. The sequence continues at coordinate 54,853,145 of NW_026294534.1, read as the reverse complement.
GCATCCACATTAAACCCAAGACAAAGGCTGCACTCAGTCTTGCGCGCCCTTCCCAGAGTAACCGGTACTGGCTTTCTCTCTGAAGCCCACCCTAAGAGCGTTTGAGCCTGGGAAGTCATGGATAGGAATTGCTTTTAGAGGGGTGCGGCCAAGGGTGTAAACAGTGCTTACTTGTAATCCACCAAGAGAACTACCCCGGCAGCATCCGGCAGGGGAAGCCTAGCAGGAGAGCCTGCTCGGGCATCTTGGATACCCACCTCAGCAGGGGAACAGGACCTCCCACACGGAACCCACCTGGGCGAAGGCACCTGCTGCCTGCGCTCCAAGGTAGTGTTGCGCTAGGTCTTGCGCTCTGGAGCAGGGACAAGCCTCCCCACCACAAGCCAAAGAGAGTGTGGACTCTCAGCCCGAGGTTGATCAAATGGTCTTTGCAATCACTCACCAGAGAAGGTGAAGTAGCTCAGGCCGCCGGCAGGCTGCGCGCAGCCGGCATCCCAGGGTAGCAGCATCCTCCCATCCTTTGTCAGGGACTGGTGGTGCACTCCTCCTCAGCTCACAAACGTGCGGTCGGGTGGCAGGCAGCCCGGCTCTGGCTAGGCTCCCCAGCCCTCTTCCCTCCTCTGAGCCTCCTCCCCTCCTCTGTCCCCCTCCACCAGCGGCACTCACTGGGCTCCCATGATGTCATCCAGTGGAAATCTGCCATGCTCAAAAACTGGAATAATCCAGCGCTCACGCGGGGAAAGCAGAACAGGCGGAAGACGCAGCAGAGGTTTTAGGAGTTCCCAGAACGCAATGTGGACCTGGCTTTTTAGCTAGAGTCAAGGACAGGGGAGAGCAGGGACTTCGGAAAAGGGAGGGGGGACCGCACAGTGATGACAGAGCCTAGAAAAAGACAGTGTTTTCTGCTTTGATGATTCTTGAGTCACTATCTAAATTAGTGGCAAAAGGCAAGGGTAAGGAGAAAGTTTTGTTGTCGTTTTTGTTGGTGGTGTCCTTTTTTTGACTTCTCGGGAGCCACGTTTCTGTGATGGTCCTTGTGATGCTGCGAGGCCGGAGAAGAAAGAGAACCTCCAGGAACATTGGAGCCCCGGTCTCAGCAGAAAGTTCCGGGTATCTTGTCAGTTCCTGCCTTGGCAACGTGCAGCGAAAGTGAAGAGGTGATAAGGGGTGGATGATCTATGACATGTACACTGTAAGACTGCTGCTCTGGGATCGGAAACTATCAGAATTCCTAGCTAACTCTGCCAGGCTCTCCTCTTCTACAATACCAAATACTAGCAGACATCCTAGGGCTGCCTCGCTGGCTTCCGCAAGGGCTGCCATCCAGGAGGAAACAAGTGATAGAACGTTTAATAAAAGGTGTGATGCCAGCTCCTATGGTTTACTGCTCTTCCTAATACTCATAGAAGTCCTATTAGAGGAATCAGACCAAGTACTAAAGCCCCCTGGTACTAGAGAGTGTTTAAGGGCGCTTCCAGTTCTTTCGTGGGACCTAGGTTCAGATTCCTAGGCCCCACACCACAAGACTAACTATTCTCTATGACTCCAGGCCCCAGGGATCCAGTGCCCTCTTTTGGCCTCTGCAAGCACCTGAGCACACATGGTTCACAAACACAAACTCAGGTTATAAACAATATACACATAAAATAAAATAATAACTCCTAACAAGACAGACAAACACCAGGCCCCAGCATCCCAGGAACCTGTTGACTTCCCCAGGATGACCGGCCACTTCTCATCCCCAGAAGAGGTTGGGCGACAACAACAGTCAATGCCAACAGTAGAAGTGTGCTTCCACTGCCTGAGAACAGCATCTAGCCTCTGTTCTGTAGAGCTACACCTGCTGGGGTAGCCTTCATTACAAATGTGGGTGCAATTAAAAACTCAGTGTCTTTTGTAAAGAGAAAGAGGACGACTCCACAAAGGAGTAACTGTAGCAACAACACTGAAGCCTGGTCACCATATTAGATAAGTATATTATTCAGGCATTATGAAATTGTGAAATCCAGTATGACTTCCCCCAGGAAAAGATCATAAAAGCCAGACTGAGGTTGGAGCAGTAGCTCAGTAGTTACAGGCACTTACTGCTCTGGCAAAGGACCTGCTTCAGTTCCCAACACTCACAACCACCTGCAACTCCAGCTCCAGGGTACCCAGTGACCTCTTCTGACCTCCAGAGGTACTAGGTATTCACATGTGTACATGCATACATGCAAACAAAGCACTCATACACACCAAAGAAGAACAATCTTTAAAAAAAAATCAGAATTCATTTTAAATAAAATATTCAAAAGGTTGTGATGCATATAGTTTGGAAATAAATTAAGTCTAAAAGTCACTTCGTCATTTGCAAATTATAATGTTTTAGATACAGTAGGTATCTTTAACATTATTCATATGTATTATAGCTATATCCATTGAATACTTTGCTAATATCCCTACCTTCTTAATATAAGATTATTAATTCTTCAGGAATTTTCAACATCAATAATAAGCACCTTACTCACCCCTTCCAACTCTCCCTAGATCCCATGCAACTTCCCTTCTCAGCTTCATGGTCTCTTTTCAAATATCCAACTAACTATAATTTGTACTGCCAATATACTTAGGGGTAAGGAGTTGGCCAATGGAGCATGGCCAACATACCAGAGATCACACCCCTAAAGAAAATTGACTTTCTCTTTTCTATTAGCCATCAGCTGTCAATAACTCCTCAGCTAAAGATGGAGGCCCATGTGCGCTTCTCTAATCTTGCTGGAATGCTGACTGTCTTGGTCTTGTCTATGTTTTGTGCAGGCAATCACAGCTGCTATCCATTCACAAGTACAATAATCCAGACATGTCCATTAAACACTGTTTTGCTCTGGTCTTCCCCGATCCCTGGCTCTCAAAATCTTTTCACCAACTGTTTCATGAGATACTGTGAACACTGAGTGGAGGGTATGTAATATAAATATGTCCCATTTATGACTGAGCTCTCCACAGATAGTTGTTCCCTGTGCTTTGACCAGCTGTGACTCTCTGGGTAACCACTGTCCACTGAACAAACATGTTTCTCTAATAAGGACTGAGAGCTTCACTAATCTATGGCACAGAGATGCAGATTTAGAAAGCAGTTTGATACTGTGTCTACTTAGCAAAATACTAGTAGTGGGCTTGCTCCTATGGCTTAGGTTCTTGACCAGGTTTATAGTACCAATAATGAGTTTATGCTTAAAGAGCTTCTAAATCCCATTAGAAAGCAGTTAGTTACTCCCATAATATGTGTGCCACTATTATACTCATGGGTATGTTTTGCCAGGAGGATCATTATTTAGCTCATAGAGCTCACAGCTGGATAAGACTGTTGTTGACTCTCCTCACTCTGCAGCCTGCATAGCCCCTTCTGGGAAATGAGCTTTCACGTCAATGTCAGCTTGATTTCCTCAAGCCCTGTGACCAAAGTGTAAGATTTCTTTATCAATAGGGCCTTCCCTACCATCGTGTTCCGGTGGGCAATCAAGAGCAGTGGCAACGGCCTATATTGTTTTGGGGGGTCTCTTGGATTCTTCTGATCAACAACTTTGAGGGAACAGATCTGAAACCTGGTATGGGACATTTTTGTCAGCCGTATTTTATTTAAACCAAGTGTGATGGTGCATGCCAGTAGCTCCAGCAATAATAGTGTAGAGGCAGGAGGATGGCAAGGTCAATTTGTGTTATATGGCAAGTTCTAAACTCAGTTACGTAGTGAGACTGATTCAAAAAGTCAAAAAGAAAAAAGAGTCCACTTTATTAGTGTTTTAAGATACTTTTACCTAAATGAATGGCTAAAAACTACCAAAATAAAATATTCAATTGTTAGATCAAAAAATTCAGAAGTATTACAATTCTTTTAAAAGTTTATATCTTAAATCCCATTTTATAATCCTAATCTTGTTTAAATGATGAATATATTAAGCCTTAACACTGAAGATTCAGAGTGGCTGTATTAACTCGGCCTCCATTTTTTATGCTCTGCTACACTGTTTCCATGATGATATGTGATTTTCTTCACAAAATAAGCCAGTGATTTGGTAGTCAAAAAAGACAGAAGAGAGAGAGAGAGAGAGAGAGAGAGAGAGAGAGAGAGAGAGAGAGAGAGAGAGAGAGAATACTTTTCATTGTATCTTCATGTCTTCGACCAAATATAAACTTTTCATGCTTTGGTTTAATTTACTTAATAGACTAAATTAAAGCCAGTAATTTTTGAAGCAAGTTTTTCAGGGGAAGATACTGATCAGTGGGTGAAATATTTGCTGTATTTGACCTGAGTTCAAGTCGCAGAATCCACATAACACCAGGTATAGTAATGGATCTCTATAATCTCAGTGTTCTTACAGCAAGACAGAGACTCCCTGAAAGTTCTCAGGCCAGCTAGCCTGGTATACATGGTAAGAAACAATAAAGAGACCCTGTCTCAAACAAGATAAACATGAAACTGACACTGTATGTTACCTTAGACTTCCACATGCTCACCATGGTACACGCACACCCATATACATACATGAGCACATATGTACCATGGTATGGCTTTACCGACTTATTTATTTATTTATTTATTTATTTATTTATTTATTTATATTTATAATTATAATATAATAAATAAAATTAGAAATGATATTACAAAACTCATGTAATGTGCCAAATGTGTGTAGCAGTGATTATATGCATTAGTCTGTTTTATCTTCAATTTACTACATGCTGTGGTGATCTTATTAACTTCCTTAAACACATGGTAAAAGAGACTTAAAAGAGTCGCTAACATTGTCCAGGGAGCTAAACCAGCAACAAGTCAGATCTAAGACTTGACTCTATCAATCCACTCATCTTGTGCCTGTCTTCAGAACAATGGCTCTTAGATATGTTTTCTCTGAAAAAAAAGAAATGAGAGCACAGTGGTCTATACCTCTGTCATGATCAATGCTGTCAACTTGACAGGCTCTGGAGTTACTAGGTGACAAGCATACCTATGTGAGGCATTATCTGGATTAGGTTATTTAGATGGGAAGACTTGTCCACTGTGGGTCTCCTAAAAATGAGGAAGTCAGCAGAGCACAAAATGTGCTTACCCCCCTCCCTTCTTCCCCTCCCCCTCTCTTTGGCTTGCTAACAGGAAGCTAAGTGAGCAGCTGCACCAAGCTCCTGCTGACATATCCTCCCCTCCATGATGAACTGTACCCTCAAACAGTCAAGGATTTAGTCATAGCAATGATACAAGTAACTAATACAATATCCACATCTACATATTTATATATTATGTTTATATTCTATTTGCTGAATAGTTTGCTTTGGTGAACTTTTCCATCAGTGACTAAATTTATCACTAATTTTATTTTCACCATGAAATATTTCCAGAGTTACTTATGAAGAGAAAGAATTTGAGGATACTAAATTAATTTTACTTTTTAGTCCATCCTTATACTTGGACATAAAACAGGATACACTGATTTTTGCACCTAGCAAGAAACTATTAAAAAATAAATATTTTTTAAAGCCCATAAATAATAAATTTAAAGAAGGACAAACACTACTTCAGAAAGTACCTTCTCTACACTTGATCCTTCAGGGGTTCTAGGAAGGCAAACTGTATCTGTGAATATTGACAAAGAAGGTTGACCATTTTACACATTACATCCCAGGAGCCCATGTGTTTATCATGGAAATTAGTATTCTTTGGGCACGAATGTATGGCCAACATTCATTAAACAAAAAAGATTCAGTGCAGATACTTTTTCAAAACCTTTTTTTAATCTTACCTCTTTTGATAATTGGCTGTTTAGCAACTCTGTTAACAAGAATTAATTTGAATAGATTGGCAAAAAAGGTTAAAAGGCACACATGATTAGTCCTTCAAGATTTGCTGTTAATTTAGAGTTTTACACTAATTTCTCATTTATAAAAACAAACAACTTTTTAAATAATGAAAATCTTCACATTTGTATGATATGCTAATAGATGCAAATGTTCTTCTGATCTAAATACTATTATTTTGACTTAAGCTCCAGAATATATATCTGTAACTGTTACTAATATCAGTGATATTAACAGGACGGGAGCATCTATCTAATGGCTGCAAGCTCACCTTCCTGATGTTCCACCAGCTGTGCTGGTCACCAGCACTAGCACAAAATAGAAATGGCCATTTATGAATTGTTTTTGTTTGGCAGTAGAAAAAAAGGATGAAGAATTATTCTCTTCAGAAAGAAGAACTCACATTTTAAAAGAGACACATTGCTTGTGGAAAGAAAAAGATTTCTGTGTAGTTACAGCCAGCAATGAATGAAGGTATTTGAAGTTTTTCCTAAAATAAAAGAAACTGAACAATAGAAGCATTGAGTGCTTTATAGCCTGCATCAGTTGTTCAGTCTGTAGGTTAAGATTTTTTCTTAATCTGATGCTCAGTCTACTTGCCTATAATAATATCACTCATGATTTATCCTCAGTATTTCTACCTATATCTTACCATGTATGTTTTCACAAATTGCTTTAATTACCTTGGTTGATCTCATTCATACTTGTGGAATTAAGGCTAACGTGGAATCAAACGTAACATGATCAGTCATGTGTGTGTATAGCAGACTTCTTTCCAAGAATGGTATCTTCTTAACAATCATCAGGGAAATCCCCGGAAATGTGTTTTCTGAGAAAAGTCTCTAACAGATAGTCCTTATTTTTCAAGTGGACTCTAAAACTCCAGAATGCTTCAACTTTGCTTCTGAGCTGATGGTCTTAATGACACCCTCACGTCTTAAGTAATTCATTTAACTATGCCACCTCTCCTCTCTCATTCTCACTTTGGAGAAGTTATGAGAAAAGAAAATGGAGTGGAAATGGGACATAAAGTTCATGTGAAAATGCTAACTGTTCTACACAGGGCTTCCTGATCTAAGTCTTGTATAGCATACATACACATACATATACTCTGTGTGTGTGTGTGTGTGTGTGTGTGTGTGTGTGTGTGTGTGTGTGTGTGTGTGTGTCTAGAAACCTAGGGCAAGAAACAAGAGAAGAGGGGGAAAAGAAAAGGACAGAATCGATTCTGTTAAGGATCTTTCCTACTTCTGGAGACATAAAAACATAGTCCTGAAAGAATGCCCTTAGAAAAGTTTCTAATCCCAATAAGACACAGGTACAAGGTAAAAGATGAAAATATGGGGAACTTTAATTGAGTATAGAGGATAATATAAAGAGAAAGGAGGGAGAAATAAATAATAGATGCATTTTTAAAGGCCATAGGGAAACATTATTTTACAAGCTTATTTAAAAGTACATATTTGTGTGTGTGTGTGTGTGTGTGTGTGTGTGTGTGTGTGTGTGTGTGCGTGCGTGTGTTTTATACAAGTTGATACCATGATATTGCCATTGCTCTTGGATACCTCCAAGAATGTGCGAATAAGGCCCTATTGTGAAGATACCACACACTTTGGGCATGGGACTGGAAGGCACTGAGTTGGAGCTGACCTAGAAGGGTCCTCCTTGAAGTTGACTCTCACAGTACTGGAAGATGCTAGGCAAGCTGCCAAGGGGGGGGGGGGGGGAACAATCAAGAGTCCTATCCAGACATAAATCCAATAAACTACAACCATGACTGCCCCCAGTAAACTATTTCCAATGGTGCAATAGTGACATTTTTATCTTGAGAACAATCAACAAGTGTCTAATGGGATGTAAACACCATTCAGTGGAGGGAGTTCATGACTTATACTGTAAACTGAGCCAACTATCAGTAGTTGGAGAGGTCACAGACCCTAGAGGAGAATATATTACTTCCATTTTCCTAAACCAATACAATTTCTAACTGTACTCTATAAACTTAGTCTTACATCCAAAGATCTGAATAGCTTTCACCCCATCGAAGAAACTTCTTTTAGCAACAGATAGAGACTATTAAAGCGATCCATAACTGGTCAAAATGCAGAGAATAAGTAAATTCGGAGTGCCCAGCCCGAACTGATACATCTACAACACAACTTTTACACCTAAGACTTGGGAAAAGTGGCCTAAGTGTGAGATAAAAAAAGATGACCAAGATGCCTACTGTAAAATCATGTCTTCTAGAAATGACGAGGATGCTGAGCCCATGAAATCTCAACAATTTGAGATTTGTATCCTACTGAAAGCAAACTCAGTAGACTTGCATCCTATTGAAATAATCAATCTCCCCTTTTAAATGTACAAATATTTCAAATTATTTTATTATAATTAATTGAATCGTGGAAATGGTGTCATTGTGATTTTCAATCAAACACTGTTTCATGTGTATTAATGGAGTCCTGTCGTGTGTGAGAGGTAGATCACACACCATGGCCTTTGCATTCCTTTCCATGAAAATTTCTAGAATAATTCACCCTTTTCCTTACCCACGGCCATTGCTGTTATTTTGAGACTTTTCATCTTCTGCTGGCTATTCTGTTCGCCCCCATCAGACTTATTTTCTAATCTCTGGGTTTCTCGGTGATCCAGAAAAATGACTGGTGGGGGGCAGAGGTGTATAACCTTATTCTGTGGCATCTAGTTTGGTTTGGTTTGAATAAAACAAAAAGATGTGGAGGGTGAGAACAATAAATCCAGCTTCTATTTTCTACAATTAGACCTCACAATCGTAGTTTCCTCCTCAGGTTCTGACAGGCTGAGGTGGTTCATGACTTTCCAATATTTCTACAGCTAACCAGTTCCTTACTTAACTATATGTTCATCTCAGGAAATATTTTATTTATTAACACACCCTTCAATAAACTCCAGAAAATTGGGCCCTCTCCTAGCAAAACACAGAATAATATATTGCCCTATTCTAACCATTGGAATTGTCTATAAGAGACTATATGTCTATAGCCTGTCCTTGGCCTTCATTGCAAAACCTCCTCAACCAAGGACAGAATCTCCTCCAAAATACAAACACGATGATGTCACATTCCTGAGCAAAATCCTCTACACATATGTGACAATTGTGTAGTTTTGTTTTCTTGTGGGACTCCTAACAATGGGAGCAGGAGCTGTCTCTGACTTTTTTGCTGGCTTTTGGGACCCTACACCTCACACTGGATTGCCTTGTCCAGCCTTAATAAAAGGGAAGGTGCTTAGTCTTACTGCAGCTTGATATACCCTGTTTTGTTGATACCCATGGGAGGGCTCCTCTTTTCTTAATAGAAATGGAGGAGGAGTGGATGGGGGACAGAGGGGAGGTGGTGGGGAGGGATGGGTAGGAGAGGAGGGAAGGGAAACTGATGTCAGGATATAAAAATAATATATATTTTTTTAAATCTCATGGCACCTCATCACCATAGCAGCAGTTCCTGATCTGAGTAGTTTCAAATGGTCTGCAGATCCTTACACTCACACACAGGAGAGAGAGAGAGAGAGAAGAGAGAGAGAGAGAGAGAGAGAGAGAGAGAGAGAGAGAGAGAGAGAGAGAGAGAGAAGAGAAGAAAAGAGAAGAGAAGAGAAGAGAAGAGAGAGAGAGAGGAGAGAGAGAGAGAGAGAAGAGAGAGAGAGGTGTGAATGTTTTGTATGTGCATATACAAATATTTTTTAATTTTGACTCTGTGATTACTTTAGCTTAACTCCTGAATACTGGAGCTGGAGAAATGCCTCAGTGGTTAAGAGCATGGGCTGCTCATCCAGAAGACTCAGGTTTTGTTCCTAGAATCTACATAGCCATCTGTAACTCGAGTTTTAGGGGACCTGATGCCCTCTTCTGGCCTCCATGGGCACCCGACAAGTGGTGCATAGACACATGAAATAAAAATTAATAAATCTTTAAAACTAAATTAACTGCTGGACATTGACAGTACCCCTGGCTTCAAATTGACTTCATCACAATATGTTTTTCCTCAGTTGCATATTAAAATAACATTCATATTCAAAAGATCAAATCCAGACTGTCTTCTAGCTTTCCAGTTTATTCTTCTATTGCTTAATTGTATGCACTTACATTTAATCTAAGAGTCACAGTCGGAATTATAATTTCAGGTGCTTCTCCTAATTCTGAACTATATTCATCCATACTTATTAATGCTTTAATAATGAACTCTCTTTTGTTCTATAATAAAATATCCTACTAAAACCAATAAGCTAGAGTTTTAGTACTTTATATGTGTTATCTTAGTTAATACCTATTATAGTCTCTGAAGTGAAGGTAGAGAGGTTGTACACAGTCAAAACTTAAGATGTGAAATATGGCCAGACTTCAAAACTATATCTTTAATACTCAAATAGGATTATAGTTCAGGCATGACATTCTCTTTATAAAACTTCCTCATGGGACTGAATATAATAGTTCAAGTTCTTAGGAGCACTTGCTGCCAAACACAAGCCCTGAGTTCATATCTCAACACCTACATAACAAGCCAGGTGTGGTCTCACAGGTGCCAGTAACCCTGGTGTTGTGAGGGGCTGTGACAGGAGTTCACTGTGGCTTGCTGGCTTCCAGCCTAGCTGAAAAAAATTGTGAGCTCTGGATCCAGGGAAAGTCCCTTTCTCAAACAAATAGGGATGAGGGATGATAGAGGAGAACACCCAATGTCCTCTTCTGGTCTCTTTATGCCCACAGCCACACATGTACACACACAGTCACATGCACCTATAACATGCACACAGTCTCTCCTCTCTCTCTCTCTCTCTCTCTCTCTCTCTCTCTCTCTCTCTCTCTCTCTCTCTCTCTCTCACACACACACACACACACACACACACACACACACACACACACATACACACACACACACACATACACACACACACACGTATACATAATTACATGCACCTATAACACACACACATGGACACACACAGTCATGTACACCTATAACATACACACATACATGCGCACATGCATGCGCGCGCACACACACACACTTTCAAACATGGACTCTACTTTCTAGTACCATGTCACTTTGTACTAACCTACTCATACTCTACTGTCATGATTTACTTACCTGCCTTACTGTGTGACATGTAAGGATAGATTCTCCTTCCTTCCTTTCATCCTTCCTCCCTTCCAATGCAGTCTTGTCTGAAAACTCCTGGGCTGAAGTGATCTTCCTACTCAAGCCTCCCAGCAACTGGGACAATAGCACACATGTACTTTTTTTGTTTTATTTTGTTTTGTGAGACAGGGTTTCTCTGTGTAGCCCTGACTGTCCTGGAACTCACTCTGTAGACCAGGCTGGCCTCGGACTCACAGAAATCAGCCTGCTTCTGCCTCCGAGTGCTGGGATTAAAGGTGTGTGCCACCACAGCCTGGCACCTGGCTACTTTTGATATTATAAGAATATAAAGAATGTCTGCATATTAAATGTAGAATTATTATTAATACATTTTAAAGGAATGATATTGTTTTAATAGTAAATTGAAACAATGTAACACTATTTCTATTAAGTGTCCATTTTCTCTCTACTCCTGTCCCAAAGTTGGATCATTTATATAATATGTCATCAGGCTTTATCAGAGCACTATTTTCTGGTTTCTACCTTGTCTTAATTACACAATAATGATTAACTCGCCATATGTGCAAAGAAAACTCACTTCTCCCCTTTAACTTTAATTGAATTAATACACATGGAAGTGTTGACAGTGCTTAAAATGTTTGCAACCAATATCATACCTTATAAATTAGCTCCACAATTGTGATTGATATATTGTGCACCCCAATAAACTTATCTGGGGGTCAGAGAACAGAGCAGCCATAATATTAAACATAGAGTTTAGACAGTGGTAGCACATGCTTTTAATCCTAGCATTCCAGAGGCAGAGATCCATGTGGATCTCTGTGAGTTCAAGGCCACCCTGGATATAGTCAGGCATGGTGACTCACGCCTTTAATCCCAGCAATTGATGGCAGAAAGCAGAAAGGTATATAAGGTGTGAGGACCAGGAACTAGAGCTGGTTAAGCTTTTAGGCTTTTGAGCAGCAGTTCAGCTGAGATCCATTTGGATGAGGACTCAGAGGCTTCCAGTCTGAGGAAACAGGATCAGCTGAGGAACTGGCAAGGTGAGGTGGCTGTGGCTTGCTCTGCTTCTCTGATCTTCCAGCATTGACCCCAATACCCGGCTTTAGGTTTGATTTTATTAGTAAAACCTTCTAACAATTAGTGCTACACACAGTGGAAAACAGCTTTTTTTGTTGTTTTAATTACTAAACTCATAGATGAATCTTAAAAGACACATATGGTAGAAAAAGCACCCAAACATGCATTTTACAACATACTATCAATTCACTAGAAAATTAAACACATAAACACTGCCCTTTGACCACAAAATATTTCATAAACAAGAGTAAAGTTTATCAAAAATTCAATTGCTGCCCAATCTGTGACCTAAAACATGCAATGCTAATGACTAGTGTTTACTGAAATCTGCTCAGTGCTAGGCATTTTTTCTTAATGCTTTATATTCATTAAAATATTTAACCAGCAAAACTACTTTGAATTGTTATTTTCCCATGTGTTAGATACAGGAACTGAATGGAGAGAGAAAAGCAATGGGGGTGGGGAGATGACTCAGTGAGAAAGAGTGCTTTCTCTTTAAGCACAAGGACCTGAGTTCAGATGCCTTGCACCCACATGAAAGAAAAAACTAGGCATGGCTGTACATACATACAACTGCAGGGGGGTGGGTAATGTAGAGGTGGATCTTGAGAACTCACAGACCAGCCAGACTATCTAAATTGGCAAGCTTCAAGTTCAGTGAGAGACCTGTCTCAAGTCAATCAGGTGCAGAGGGATGTAAGACACCCAACATCCTGCTCTGGTCTCTGCCTGAGTAGTCATGTGCATGAACACCCACACACCCACTTACATGTCCCATGCATCACACACACACATACAAAACAAGAAAGAAAAACAGAAATGAAAAATATCAATAATAAATGCTGATAGTTGCAAATGCCCTCGTGGTATTTAGGACACCAGTGACTGAACCTTTCAGCCTACTAAATCTCTATGGAATACTGAATTATTAAATAAATAAAAAGTAAATTTTTATTGATGAGTAATCCCCCCAAAATTAGAAATGTGGAAACACACCAGTCCATATTCCTGCCTTGACTGATTCTGGGAATAGCACACTTTTAGCATTGGAAAGAAAATGCTCAGCAAACCATTACAATCAGTTTATACTAAGCATCACATCATATCAGTGATTTCTCTTTGCTCTTTCTTGACAACATAATCCTGCAAACTTCTCACAGTACCTTGAGGCAATTAAAAGCACATTTACTGTAACCAGTTTGCCTACACTTAGGTTCTGTTCAACCTCTTTTTAGTTGCATTTCTCAATTTACTCATCTATAAAATGGGAGTAATAGAGTGGTTTTCTAGGTTTGTTGTGATGATTGCATTACTTGACATATATGACGTATTCTGACAGTTCCTAACACAGACTAGGTAGCACATATTAGTATTTTATCATGACAAGGAGATTACCCTGTTTCTAAAACAGGGTCTCACTGTGTGGCCCTGGCTGTCCTGAAGCTCAATATGTAGATCAAGAAGGTCTTGAACTCACAGAGATCTGTAGCGAGAGTTTTCCTGCCTGGCCCACAGTCAGGACAAATCTCTGACACCCGCCAGTCCCACAGTCACTCAGACCCAACCAAATAAACACAGAGACTTATATTGGTTACAAACTGTATGGCCATGTCAGGCTTCTTGCTAACTGTTCTTACAGCTTAAATTAATCCATTTCTATTAATCTATACCTTGCTACGTGCCTTGTGGCTTACCGGCATCTTCACATGCTATTTCTCATCATGGCGGCTGGCAGTGTCTCTCTGACTCAGCCTTCCACTTCCCAGTTTTTTCTCCTCCTTGTCCCGCCTATACTTCCTGCCTGGCCACTGACCAATCAGTGATTTATTTATTGACCAATCAGCAACACATTTGACATACAGACCATCCCACAGCACTTCCTCTTTTCTTTACTTAAAAAGGAAGGTTTTAACCTTTACACATCTCCAAAGTCAGCTTAGTATATTTGGGAATTTGGGCGTAGCTTCTCTTACTACTTCCTGCTGGAGGGGGGCGCTGTATCTTCTGGGGAAACAAAGAAAATTTTAGGATCATGGAGTAGTCCGTGAGGCTGTATCGTCTGAGCCAGTTGCCTTGAAACCATTCTGGATGTTGGATCATCTGGGCCTTGGTGTCACCTTTCAGGGGGTCTTGGCTGGTCAAACCTGATGTATCTTAATCTGGAACAAATCCATAGCCTCTGGCTTTCTGTGGGAACAAAAGCAGAATCTCCTTTCCAAAGCAACACATCCTTATATCCAAATTTTGAAGTCAAGGTATCTTTAAAATATACATTTTGGCATAACTCAACAGCTTTTGTAATCAAATATTTTTCTTCAGTTACGAATATCAAAGAGAACATAATCCAGATTCTCTGTGTGGTAGCTATCTTTATGTGGCTTATTTTTTTATATTAGCTTGAGCCTATTGCTTTAAACTGCAGCCTTCTAAGCCTGAAAGGGCATTGGCTCTGCCCACTTCAGCTTCCCAACATGGCGGTGATACATTTTCCGCCAGCTCTGGGAGCCATCAACTCTCAGAAATAGTGGGTCTATGCTTCTATCAAAGCAGCGTGTAGCCCAGAAACCTCTTTTTTTTTTTGTTTTGTACTAGCAAAGGCTAAATCCACCACACAGCTTAATGTGCCACTTGCAGAGGCCTCATTCCCGCCATACTGCAGGTCGAGCACACATGCCAGGAACCCACCATAGTAGCTCAAACACGCAGGCTGCCACTAGCTTGAGAGAAACAACTAGGAACTGTTTTTAGCTCCATTTTAGAATCTTTTTTCTCAGGTTTTAGGTGGAAACTCTTGCCCACATGTTGGGAGCCATTTGTTGCTAAAGTTTTCCTGCCTGGCCCACAGTCAGGACAAATCTCTGACACCCGCCAGTCCCACAGTCACTCAGACCCAACCAAATAAACACAGAGACTTATATTGGTTACAAACTGTATGGCCGTGGCAGGCTTCTTGCTAACTGTTCTTACAGCTTAAATTAATCCATTTCTATTAATCTATACCTTGCTACGTGCCTTGTGGCTTACCGGCATCTTCACATGCTATTTCTCATCATGGCAGCTGGCAGTGTCTCTCTCACTCAGCCTTCCACTTCCCAGTTTTTTCTCCTCCTTGTCCAGCCTATACTTCCTGCCTGGCCACTGACCAATCAGTGATTTATTTATTGACCAATCAGCAACACATTTGACATACAGACCATCCCACAGCAGAGATCCACCTGCCTCTACCTCCTGAGTGCAGGAATTAAAGGCATGCACCACCACACCCAGCTGGTGATTACTCTTATGATTGTTATACATTTTATAAACCCATCCTTTGCGTCCATTGTTAGTATGGGTTTTATTATATTTTATGTTTTATTAATTTCATGACTTCTTGGAGCTCACATAAGGCTGAAACATGGCATGAGAATTGGTTTCCAGGTCGTCTATAAGAAACTGAAAACACTCTACACACAAGCAGTTGAAAGTCTGTGGTTACAGGGCGGCAGTGAAGAGTATGTTGTTAGAATCACTGTTGATCCTGAACCTTATTCCGCAAGTCTGGGTTCAGCACCTTGGACAGAGAGATACACACGCTCTGACTGCTCAAGCAAGCATTGGGACCATGTTCAGAAATCCGAGAAATACATGGAGATACATGTAACTCCATTAATGTCTTATATACATGAAAATACTTATTATTCTGTTCTCAAGAAATCAGAATCACAATAGGGTCTAAATATGTCAAACAACAGAGAAGAGAAAATAGCTAAGATTTCAGCAATGATGCCCTGATCTTATTTCTATCTGTGTCCCCAGGGATGCATGTTGATGTTTTTCTAAGTTGTTTTTTAAGCATTAATTAGAACTTGTTACGTAGCTCAGCTGGTAGAGGGCTTGTCTAGAGCACACAAAGCCCTGGATCTGATGCCCAGCACCACATATTCGGTGTAGTGGTGCATGTCTATAATCCCAGCACTGGGGAGGTGGAGGCAGAAGGTCAGAAGGTACATGTATCTTTAGATACACAGTAAGTTTGAGGCTAGCATGAGATGAGATACTTAAAACACTGCCTTAGCAAGAGAAAACTGAGTTATTTTGTTGCACTGGAGCATGCCGTATTTAAAGCTACAGAATTAATGAGGTTGGTAAGTGCTATGAATGATGTTGATAAATATTTTATTTAGTAGCAATTTATGCACTGCATGAAATTTATATTTAGAAGATATTTTAAACACATATATACAATCTTGTTCTCTGGAAGATAATCTCACTGTCATACATACGTTCTACCCCAAAGATGTTTATACTTATTTTTCCATCATTTTGCCACAAAATTATAAATTCTTAGTAGTGTTGTGTTATTGTAGAATGATTGTTTAGCTTGTGTGTTTGGGTTCCATTAATTTTAAAATAAAGCAATTTTACTTCTCAACTGAATTTAACACTTGGCAAATTCTCTGCAAAGTGAAAGGCACTACACAAAACTCCAGAACAGCCTTTCTTCGACAAAATTTGACCTTCATCATGTCCCCATATGCAGTTCACAAGGCCTTCAACATATCTAAAGTTCAAGACCTTTTGGGTTTGTTTCCCTTTTCTTACTTTTGTAGTTGTCTTCAAATAAGAATATATTTTTCAGATTCCTTAAGGAAAGCATTTTTCAAAATATAGAGTTCCAAGGAAGATATTTCAAGAAACCGAAATAGTTTGTGTGGCAGAAAGTGAAAGCTAGCCCTTTCTGGAAGTATACAAGAAAACATCACCACAATTGAAGGAAGCGCAAGCACCTTGAAGTACCGTCCCTCCCTGAGCTTAATGGAGTACATGGCTATCAGGGTAACTGATTTTATAAAATGCTTTCCAAATCACAAATTATACCTTCTTTCTTTATGACATATTTCACACCAGAAGAAATCTAGAATTTTCCCCATATATTCCCTTTATAATAGAAACCTTGAGGCCTTTCAACAGTATCCATCCACCTGCTTTCACCCCAAGTCTCTGGTAACCATCATTGTGCTTTCTCATACCAAGAGTTCAAATGATTTAGATTCAAGTTCTTCAAAATAAGAACTTGAGATGGTTTTTCTTTATCTAGCTCTTTTCATTTAATATAATGCCTTCCTCCACATAATTACAAATGCCAAAGGCTTCCCCAGCCTTTAAGGATGAATAGTATTCCTTTGAACATATACACCACTTTCTCCATTCAGCCATAGATGGACACTTAGGGTTCATTCTAAAACTCAGCTTTTTATATAATGCTACAATAAATGGAAATACAAATATTTCTTCAATATACAATATTCAAGTCCATTGGATATGTATTCAGAAGTGGTGTTATTGGCTCACATGGTAACTCGACTTTTACCTCTCCATAATGACCATACTAATTGACTGTAGTCTGCAAGGACCTTCTCTCCCCACATCCTGCCCACATTTGCTGCTTTACACCTGTTGATGATGGCTATTCTGACTGTTGTGTGGTTCTAATTTTCATTTTCACAATGATTAATGCTGTTGAACACTTCATATACCTGTTGGTCATTTGTGTGTGTTATTTTGACAAATATCTACTCAAGTGCTTCACCTGTGTTAATAAGACTACTTGTTTTCTCAACATTGAGTTATTTTATGTTCACTCTACATTTAAGATCTTAAGCTAATATATGCCAGGAGGTTTTACTAGACAGTCCTGTTCATACTATGTTTAGATATTTCCAAATCATTCATGACAAGGAATTGTTGAAGCAATATTAAAAATGTTGTAAATAAATCCAAATAATGCATTTACTACCTCAAAAGGAAAAGCAAACAAAAAGAAAGCTTACACAATATTTGTAGTAGGTTTTATATGTACAAAAATAGACACATGTGGCTTCAAGGCAGCCGTGTTAGTAGAAAATACAATCTTAATAGAATGAATTAAAGGGAATTGAGATTTTAAAGACATGAATTCAAAGTATAGAATTCAACAAACTAAAGGCTATAGCGTTTGCTATAATGATAAGGATGGGCTAGGTTAGGATGTACTGAGAGTATTTTTCTGTCCAAAGTAGGACACCATTACAATACAAGGCATTCTGGTTTGCAGAAGATAAAGAAACTGTGCCAGATTTTGAGAACTTCTGCTTAAAAGCACTTCATTCATTCACTGTCCAAAGCAAGTCACTCCCCACAGTAGTATCAGGAATGCCTATGGAGGGAAAGAAAGGCAAACTGGGAGTTCTGAAAAGCAGTGATAAATTATTAGCTATTAACACATGCAGAATCAGAGGGAGCAAACAGAGAGAATGTGGAAGAACAAATTCTTCACATATGTGCACATATATATAATTTATATAAATGTGTGTATAAATTTGATGACTGGTGTTAATTGTCAACTTGACAGAATCTGGAATCACCTGAGATGTGGGTCCCTAGGCAAGCCTGTGGGGGATAAACTTGATTACATTAACTGAGGGAACACCCAGCCACTGTGGGTGGTATCATTCTCTGGCTGGGCTCCTGGACTGCATAGGTCAGAGGTTCTCAACATGTGGGTCATGATCCCTTTGAGTTGCATATCAGACGGTTGTTTTGCATCCACTCCAGGACTGCACAGTGCTCTGGTGGTCTTAGAACCCAGGGGAGAACAGAGGCTAGGAAGTCAAGTGGCTGTGAGTGGGAGTATGAGCTAGGAACCATTAGGAAGAGTGCCAGTCTGGGGCAGCTTGTTTATTGTGGTAAAAGGCTAGTTTATATATAGCTTCAAACAAAGGAATTATTGAAATGCACCTAATTTGCATACACAGTCAGATTGAGGGCAAGCAGGATTAACAGTTTGACTTCCAAGCAATCCCTGAGCAGAGGGAAGTGCAGGGAGGGAAGCCGATTTCTGAGCAGCAGAGGTGGTGGTACCTTCCTTAGTTTATCAGATGACAGACTGTCAACAAAATAACATATGTTAGTACCATCTTTCTGTGGGGAGGAAAAGACTTGATGGCTTTTAAAATAACATGACCTTTTGTCCCCATGAAGTGGATCCAGGTTTTTCAACCCGAGTCCGGAATGAGCACCCTACACCTACTGGTAAAATCTCTGAGAGATTTCAAGGTACAAGCACACTCCACAGACTTGTTTGAGTCTGGAATGCCACATCAGCGATCCTGCATATCAGATATTTACACTACGATTCATAACAGTAGCAAAATTGCAGTTATGAAGTGGTATCCAAATACTTTTATGGTTGGGGGTCACCACAACATGGGGAACTATATTAAAGCGTCACATCATTAGGAAGGTTGAGAACCACTGGTACAGGTGGAGAAGGTGAACTGAGCAATAGCAAGAATTCATTGCTGTTTACTTCCTGATTGTGGATGATATGCAACCAACTTATTCAAGCCTCTGCCACCTTGACTTCCCTGCCGTGAAGTACTGTAGTTTTGAATTAGCTGCTTTCGTGAGGGTATTTTAATAATAGTAACAGAAAAGTAACTGAGAATATATATATGATCATGACCTACATATAGATATGATATATATGATACATGATTATATATGAGATGTATATATGCATATATGTGTATATTCATATCTATGTGTATATCATACATACATATCATATATATATATGATTCAACTAATAAGGGTATACTCAGAAAATAGATCATTAGGTAATTTCTCTATATTGTAATGCTCACAGAGCATACTTGTACAAATCTAAACAGTATAGCCCGTTGCTCCTAACCTATAAACCTGCAGAACAGGTTACTGTACTGATATCTGGGGTAGCTGTTACACAGTAGGAAATTTTATGTACCTAAACATATCTATACATAGAAAAGGTAAAATCAAACTGTAGGCCATGGAAAACTTTCTGTTCCACTATAATCTTATGGCACTGCCATCACTACTGCTGTCCATCATTCACTAATAGACTCAATTATGTTACACTTGGCAGCATATATATCTAAATATTCATACATAGGCTACTAAGCTAAATGGGGCACAACTTCATCCTCCGTCAGCAGAATGACAGAATCACAAGATCCTTCATGGGGGTGGCCTATCTCATATGGCATGACTCAGACCATTCATAGATAATGAGTCGGCACCTGTGATATGAGTGAGCTTTAGGATTTGTCAAGTTCTCTATAAAACAAAGAGCTCAGGGGTATTTATCCCAAGATAGCATGTCCTAGTCACACATTCATAGCATATGTAAGCTTTTCTTGTAGGATGTTACATTTCAAAAACGTCAACATTCCTCTGCACTTGCTGTGGCAGTTTGAGGAGGAGAATTCAGCAGCATCACTTGCTTGGGGAGTCAGAGAGATGGGGTCAGAATGAGACACTCTTCACTCTGGAGGAAACAGCCTGGCAGGCTTCCCTCAGAACCAGGAAAGAGTGAGCACAAAAACAGCATTCACACTGGAGCTGAAATGCTTGCCTTTAACAAGATCATAAAACAGTGCCTGTCCTCCAAGGAGAGATGGAAAAGAGGGAGAGACAACTCTGACAGGACACTAAAAGGGCTCTCTTGGGAGGAGTCAGAGAAAATGGAAATAAGAAATAAAGAGGCTGGAGTGAGAGGAAGGGTCTTGGTTTTCAATATGACAGCTCCTCTAACCGGAAAATATTATTAGCAATGTCAACACAGTTGGCTTATGTTTCATGCAGTAATATCAATCTGACTGCTCAAGGGAAGAATTTAGTATTTTATTGTAAGGATAGCAGATGGCATCTATTGTTTGACTTTCTTGCATGCTGTTCTGATTTCATTTCTGTTGCTGTGATCAACTATCTTGATACAAAGCAAGGGTTTGCAGTGGAGAGAAAGGGTAATTTTCACTGGTAATTTCAGGTTGTGGTCCCTCACTGTGGGGACATCAAAGCAACAGGAACTTGAAGCAGCTGGTCCTGCCACATCAGCTTCTACACCACTCACTTTTTTCCCACTCTACTGCTGTTTGGGCTTACCCCAAATGCCACCCAAATTCAGAGTGGATCCGCCCACCTCATTTAACCAATTGACAATTAAAGCTAACTGGTGCACATGTCTCCAGGCAAGACAAAGCTGACACCCAAATAAGGTTTCAATCCCATCTTTGAAGATAAGAAAATGTAGCTGAAATCCTGAGTAGTAAATGTAGTAAATGCAGAGATAGCTGCAGACCTACACATGACTCCTGGGGTTAAGAGACTCTAGGACCAAATCCCCTGTGCTTCATTAAGCCTTTCCTCCTACACACACACACACACACACACACACACACACACACACACACTCCTTGTAGATCCTTTAAGGATGTTGCTCACTTCTCTCAGTCATCATCTACATCCATAAAACTATTTTTCTCACTGTGGCATGTATGTATAGAAATAGCCTCTGAAACTGTCAGGAGCTAGCTTTGTTATTAATAACCTACTTGTGGTGAATATTTAAATAGGACAGTCTTACCTTAAATGTACATTGTCCTTTTGATTAAACAGGCCAGTTTAGAAGCGATGATATCCTCTCTGATATCTGGATTATGTCCTTGATCCTTAAAGTAAATGTATCTCGAATAAGAACCCTTCTTTCCAATCTCCCTTTAATAGCAAGCAATTCTACCCCTGGATCTGAGAGATGACAATTTTCATTTTAAAAATTAAATCCTCATGTGGGGAAATATTGTCCTAACATTTTAGTTGCCAGAGCATCCGTAGTTAAATACCACCTGGGGCTGGAGGATGATTCAGTTGGTGAGCTCTTGCTGTACAATCCTGAGGTTCTGCAATCAGATTGCAGGTACCTCCATAAGAAGCCAGGTGTGGGGCTACAGAGGTGGTTTACTAGTTAGAGCATGTGTGGTTCTTACAGAGGACCTGAGTGTGACTCCTCATATAGGCTCACAACTGCCTATAACTCTAGCTACTATATTTTTACACTGAAATTCTTTGTTTAAAAGTTGAACATTAATGCATTTCAAGTTGACACATATTTATTGTGTACACCGTGAGATTTGAGGGATATACAGTGTGGAACATAAATCTAGCTCACTAAAATATGCATTGCTTTCAGGGGTTCTCAACCTTCCTTATGCTGCAATCCTTTAATACAGTTCCCCAGCCAAAAAATTATTTTATGACTACTTTATAATTGTAATTTTGCTACAATTAATGTAAATACCTGATACGTGGATATCTGAAATTCAATCCCCAAAGGGGTCACCACCCACAGCTTAAAACCTCTGCCTCACAGTTATCATCTGTGTGATGACAACATGTGAATACACAGTCAGCGTTTGTTTCTTGTCTCTGCCTGTGTTCAGTATTTCAATAACAGTAACGTTTTTCTTCTTTTGGAAAGTAGCCTTCATTAATCTGTCATAATACTATGTTGTTAGCAAAACAAAACTACAGCAAAGTGACTCAGTAACAGAGTGGTTAACCAGCATGCACAAGACCCTGGGTTGAATTCTCAGTGGCCTAAAAGCAACCAAACATAAAAGAAACAAATTCACAATATAGCATTTAATAGCAGTCTAAATGGCAGTGATGTTTAAATGCAATGCTACTAAATTAGGAAACAGTCTATTGTAAGTTCTAAAGGGGAAAACCTATGGAAGATATTTTGTGGGGGAGAATTGTTTAAATTCAATTTTTATTACATGGCATAGAGTACATAAGAAAACCTCCTTAACATTGAAGGGAGAACATGAAACAGTAATATTAGGTCACGAGGAATCAAAGACAGGTAGTAGGACACATGGGACATGACAGAGGACATCAAGCTAATTGTTTTTCTAGTTTCAGCTATCATGGTCTTTTTGTAGTGATGCCTAAGTGAATGAAAACGCAATGGACAGCCAAAGTATAAATTGCTAGGTGAAGCTCAGTGGTTTTAGGATGGCCATTGTGACCTTATAGAAGTTCAATGAGAGGCAGAGTTTGGGACTGGGCAAGTGTGTGTTAAGTGCCTTCCATAATCTAGTTGTGTGATGTTATAATTTGTGAGGCTATTACACTGCAGATTTAAAAAAAAACGAAAGAAATAAAGAGAAAGAAAGAAAAAGGACGAAAGAAAAAGAAAGAAAGAAAGAAAGAAAGAGGAAGAAAGAAAGAAAACACCCTTTGACAAAACCCACAATGTCAATCAGTTTCATGATGTTGCTCTGAGAGGTTAAGAAACACTGAGTGGAATTCACCATCAAGTCTTCTTAGAGGCTTATTCTCCACATCTACTGACAAAGCATGGGAAGTCCCATGAGCACGGTCATCTCAAGAGAGAGCTGTGATGAGTGGCAGCCCTGTGATCTCCACCCGGAGCCTCGATGGAGATGTCCTCTAAGGCTATGGCAGAGCTCAACCCTTCCATCCGTGGGCAGCAGGGCACTATGTCTGGCATCCCACTAATCTTCCCTTCTGTTGAGCAACATGTGGTCCCAGCTTTGCTGAAATTAGGATTGTAAAATACCTGTGTGTTTAGTAGTTCCCATGAGATTGGAACTCAAATTGAATAAGCTCCAACATCTGTACAAAACTCATTTAGGGCACTTGATATTTGAGAACTGTTTCATAATGAGTGTGTTAATTGCCCAGTTAATAAAGAGTGCCTTGTTATGACATTGCTTTGAGCTTGACCACTGGGAACAGAGTTTATGGACAATTTTATCTCCACTTCTCACAGAATTTCCTTTGCTTAGTTATCATTCAATGGCCAACCCTCTATTCTTCGTGGAGGATTCTTTTTTTTAAAAAGCAGTAACTTTATAGACTTTCCTTACTGACCATAAAACGATGCTTAAAGATACCGCACACTCTGTTACTTGCTGGCCTCTATCAAAGGACCCAAATGATTCCTCTGCACTTTCATTTAGTTCAACAAAAAAAAAATGGAAAGGAAATTCAGGTTTTTATTTCTTTAAAACTAGCTTTAACTGAATAAAAATATATCAAACTTATTGACCTCACACTGTCATTTTACTTTTATCTTGAAAGCATTTGACTTTCTCTGTTATATTTAGAGTTACCATTTAGTTTTGAACTCTAAAATCTACACACTTACCCAAAACCCTCTTTACAATCCTGGCTTCTTCTGCTCCATCTATCTATCTTTAGTCTTCATTTGCAGACCCAATCAAATAGCAACCTTTGCTCCAGTCTGACTTGGAGAAAGAATATTACCATAGTGATTGATATATTCAGAATTCCTGGTCTGAGACACTTATCACAGTGTCCCATGAGCAGGGATGCACTAGAATGCCTGGATCTCTGCTGGACAACAGAGTTACACTACTCTCATCCTCCTTGTCTCTCACTGAGGGGAGTGTCTGCAAAACTGGGTTTTGCTTCAGTTTCAAGAATTCTCCTTGCATGGAATGGTAACCTGGTCTAAATGCCAAGGTGCTTGACTGAACAACAAGTGTAATATCAGATACTGTTTAGTACAAGGAAGACTCTGTCATCTGTATCCACATATGGCATCCTCCAAATCAGAAAATTATTTGGGGAGGAAATAGAGTCATTTGTTCAAGCTCAAGTATGGTTCTTGGCCCTGCTCTCTATCCGCTATATTTATCAGGGTTCTCTAGGGGAGCAGAAGCAACAGGATGATTTTATAGTAAAGGGCGCTTTACTAGACTGGCTTACACAGTACAGTTTGGGTAGCCCAACAGAAGCTGTCTGCACACTGGAGACCTTGAGAGCCCAGTAGCTGCTAAGACCTAAGGCTGGATGTCTCAGTAGTCTCAGTCTGTCACTGAAGGCTGGGGGGCTCCTGGGGAGCTACTGGTCTTCGGTTCACAGTGAAAGACTAAAGAAGGTGGGCTCTGATGTCAACAGACCAGCAGCAAGATCAAGAGGGCAAATGAACCCACCAGCAAGATATAAAGGCAAGCAAGCTTGAGGAAGCAAAAAGGTTTCCCTTGGACCACCTCATGTCTCAGCCCCTGCTGGAAATGCTGCCTACGTTTAGGATGAGGCTTTCTACTTCAGTTATCCTAATCAAAGCTGCCCTAATCTAGATAATCCTTCACAGGTGGGCCCAGAGGCTTGGCTCATAGGTGATTCAAGCTCCTGTGAAGCTGGAAATCAAGATTAACCAACAAATACACTGCATCGGGTTTGCTCAAACACTGACATTTGCCCCAATGGGTCTTGAATTTATGACTTGTCATTTTCCATTCCAGGCCATTTTCATCTCTCTGAATTCTCATCTGTACCCACAATCTGACTCTATTCACTTAGTAAATTCACTGAAATCTTCACGCAAAGGCATTCTCTTTTTTTTTCTCCCTGCCACCTTACACATTCAGATGAAAGCTATTTTCCAGATAGCTTCTTCATCCTCCCATATTGTACATCTGTAGGGAAGACCAACATCTGTCTTCTAATCTGTTACTTCTACTGATACCCTGGTTTCCCTCTCCTCTCCTCTCCTCTCCTCTCCTCTCCTCTCCTCCATCCAAAAGATTTGACACTCTAAGTATGCTGTCTATAGTCTCCTTTATTTTGGGGGGGCGGGGGGTCCACTCACAATCTTTTAGTCTCCTCCAAAGAGCTTATGACACTTCTCTGGCTCTGCCCTCTGCAGCACACACAGTTTGTCTTCTAGGCTCCACTGCTGCAGCCGTTCTTAGTGGGTTTACCATGGTACTGTAATCTCCAAACTGGGGTTTTCTGCTGCAACTGGGCTGGACTTTCACCAACAGCCTTTCCTGGCCTGTCACTGTGCCAAGCTTCAGCTACTCTCCATGACCTCTTCATGCCTTCAAAACCAGTACCATCTGGGTGACTCATAATCAGGTCTTGCTGCCAGCTCGAGGTACAACTTTGGTGACATCTGGAACCCAGATTCTCTCTGTTCCCAGAAGATTTCACCTGAGTGATGCTGGTCTCTTCTTATTCACCACTAATGTCTTAGCTTCAGCTGATCAGCATCAATTACTACAGCAAAGCAAAATTTTGCTTTAGTAGTTCTGGTATCTCGTTAATCATAGATGGTTCTTCAGCCTCAGTTAGCCAGAATCACAGATCCTAATTCAAAATAACAAATGGTCCTGATAGAGTCTTTAAACTTCCCTCTGAAGCTTCACAAGCCAGGCCTCCATCCTCTGCATCACTCTCAACATTCTTTTCTTCCAAGCTCCCACAGAACATCCCACCAAGCTCTTAACACTCAAGGACTCTTCTGGCCCAAAGTTCCAAAGTCCTTCCACATTCCTCCCAAAAACATGGACAGGTCTGTCACAGCAACATCACACTACACTGGTACCAATTTCTGTCTTAGTTTGGGTTTCTATTGCTGTGAAGAGACATCATACCTATGCCATTTCTTATAAAGGAAAGCATTTAATTGGGGCTAGCTTATAGTTTCAGAAGTTTAGTCCACTATCATCATGCCAAAAATAATGGTGGCATGCAGGCACACTTGGTGCTGGAGAAAAAACTCAGAGTTCTACATCTTGATCTGCAGGCAGCAGAAGGAGACTGCGTGTCATGCTGAGCACAGCTTGAACACATGTGACCTCAAAGCCCACCTCCACAGTGACACACTTTCCCCCAAAAGGCCACACCTCCTAATAGTGCTACTCTCTATAGGTTAAGCATTCTAACATATGAGTCAATGGGGGCCATTCCTACTCAAACCACCACATTCCACTCCCTGGCCCCCATAGGATTGTAACATAATGTAAAATGCAACTTCAAAAGTCCCCATAGGCTATCACTATCTCAACAATGTTTAAAGGCCAAAGGTAAAAGTCTTTTCTGAGATTCAAGCAATCTCTTAATTATAGTCCCCTATAAACAGGTCACATACTTCCAAAATCTAATGGCACAGGACAGGACGTTAATTACTATTTCAAAATGGAAAGAAGGAAGTATAGTGATAAAATGCTGGATCAAAGAAAGACCAAAGAAACCAACTGGGCAAATTCCAAACTCGGCATCCTCATGTCTATTGTCAAAATGTTCTTCAGATCTCCAAATCCTTTCAGCTTTGTTGACTATAACACACTTCTTTCTCTTGGGCTGGTTCCACTCCCTCTTAGTACCTTTCCTCAGCAGGCATCCTGTAGCTCTGGTGTCTCCAACATCTTGGGTTCTCCAAGGCAATCCAGGCTTCACCTTCATACCTTCACACAATGGCCTCTCTAGGCTCCACACAGGGACACTCCTGCTACATACTGGATCTCAATGGCTTTCCTTAATCAAGGAGAGAGATTCCATAACCCATTTTTTATGCCCTTGACTCTAAAGCCAGAACCACATGGCTGAAGTGCCGAGTTCTGCTGCTTTCTGGAGCTACAACATGCCTCCCTTGTTCAATTACATCTTCATCAGTTTTGTTTTCTATGGTCTCTCCTTCACTGCCTAAGCTTAACTATCCTGGAACTTGCTTTGTAGATCTGGCTGGCCTTGAACTCAGAGATTTGCATGCCTCTGCCTCCTGAGTATTGGGATTAAAGGTGTGTACCACTATGCCTCAACTTAAACTGTTCTTTATTTCCTTTTCACAATATGGAAGCTTAGCTGGGTGGAACCTGGCCTTGAGGTAACCCTTCCCTTTATTCATTTTGACATCAGGCTTTTCTTTAATCTGTTTACCTCCTTGAATACAAAGCTTAGTTCCATTCCACTTCCTGGTACCTCCTTTCTCCTCAAATTGTACATTACATATTTTCACTTGCAGAGCTTGCGCCTTTCCATTAGGAATCTTCATAAGAGTGAACACTAGTGCTGTTCCCCCGGACCCTTCCTACAGCCCATGACATCCCAGCTCATACTGGCCGCAACCCCAGTGTATGTCCAACCACTTAGGCACAGGCAACACCAGTCAGATCCAGTGAGTGACCCACCTGCCTATGAAGATGCTCCTTTCACTGGATTCTGTAATCAAGGACCCTTCCAACAACCCATGCCATCCCAGCTCAAAGCTGGTTCTGCTGCTGGGTGCCACCCCGAATCCCAATGGACTTCAGCCACTCAGGTACTGAGTCAGAAGTGATGAGTGATGCACCTGCCAGAAGAACTGCCCCCTCCTTAGATTCTGTTCCCTGGGAACCTTTCGTGAAGCCCATGCTGTCCCAGCTCACCACCCTGGCTGCTGGGCCCTGCCCTCAAACCCAGTGGACTTCTGCCATTCAGTTGCAACCCACACTGGTCAGAACAGGGGCAAGGCACACTAGCTTGAACAGACTTAAGCTTCTCGGGAGCACACAACATCAGTGAGAGGCACAGGTGCAGGCCATTCCAATCAAATAAGCAGAGATCAAGCTAAACACCAGAAAGCCAACCCCCAACTCAGACAGAGACTCCCTACTAGATCAGAGATCATGCCAGTGGCCAGAGGTCCAAACCACAAAGACTAGAAAATCAAAGAGGAAATAGAAACCAAGGAAGAAAACACCCATCCAACAAAGACAAACTCAGAAATCAGAGGCTAGAACTAATCATCCCAAGCCCAGATGCCTAAACACCAGTGCAAAAATGCAATCAACAAAAGTCAGAGCAATATGGCACCAACAGAGCCCAGTTATCCTACAACAGCAAGACATTCCAACATAGCCAACACACAAGAAAACCTTAAAAACAACTTTATAAAGATGTTAGAGGTCCAAAAGAGGAAACGAAAAGCTCTCTCAAAGAAATCCAGGAAAAGACAACTAAAACATTAGAGGAAATTAATAAATCACTTAAAGAATGCCAAGAAAGCCAAGAAAAAAATAACAAATAGTCATGATACAAAAATTGAAATAGAAGTAATTAAAAAAATCCCACAAGCCGGGCGGTGGTGGCGCACGCCTTTAATCCCAGTACTCGGGAGGCAGAGTCAGGCGGATCTTTGTGAATTCGAGGCCAGCCTGGTCTACAGAGCGAGATCCAGGACAGGCATCAAAACTACACAGAGAAACCTTGTCTCTAAAAACAAAAAAATAAAAATAAAAATAAAAATAATTTAAGAAAACACAAACAGGGAATTCAGGAAATGGAAAATCTGGGTAAGTGAACAGGAACTACACACACAAGCATCACCAACAGAATACATAAGATGGAAGAGAAAATCTCAGGTGTTAAAGATACAATAGAAGAAATAGAATCATTGGTCAAAGAAAATGTTAAATCTGAAAAATTGTTAACACAAAACATCAGGAAATCTGGACCACCATGAAAAGACTAAACCTAAAAATAATATGAATAGAAAAAGAATCCCAGCTCAAAAATCCAGAAAATATACTTTAAAAACTCATAGAAGATAATTACCCTTACCTAAAAGAAGGACATACCTATAAAGGTACAAGAAGCTTACAGAACACCAAATAGACTGGATCAGAAAAGAAAGTCCCCATGTCACATAATAATCAAAACACTAAACATACAGAACAAAGGAAGAATATTAAAAGCTGAAAGGGGAAAAGGCCAAGTAACATATAGAGGCAGACCTATTAGAATTACACCTGACTTCTCAACAGAGACTCTAAAAGCCAGAAGGGCCTAGGCAGGTGTCTTGAAGACTCTAAGAGATCACAGATGCCAGCCCAAACAAATATATCCAGAAAATTTTCAATCACCATATATAGAGAAAATAAGATATTCTATGACAAAGTCAAATTAAACAATATCTATCCACCAATTCAGCCCTACAGAAGGCACTAAAAGTAAAACTCCAACCCAAGGAAGTTAACTACACCCACAAAAACACAAGCAATATATAATTTCATACCAGCGATATCAAAAGAAGAGAAACACACACACATACACACACCCCTACCATCACCACCACTACCACCACCAACAACAACATAATAACAGGAATAAACAATCAGTGGTCGTTAATATCTCTCAATATCAGTGGACTTAATTGGCTAATAAAAAGACACAGACTAACAGAATATATATGAAAACAGGATCCATCCTTCTGCTGCATACAAGAAACACACCTCAACTTCAAAGACAGATATTACCTCAGAGTAAAGTGTTGGAAAAAGACTTTCCAATCAAATGGACCTAACATACAAGCTGGTGTAGCTATCCTAATATCTAACAAAATAGACTTCAAACCAAAATTAATCAAAAGAGATGGAGAAGGTCATTTAATATTCAGTAAAGGAAAAAATCTTCCAGAATGATGTCTCAATTCTGAACATCCATGCCACAAATGCGAGGGGCACCCACATTTGTAAAAGAAACTTTTACCAAAGCTTAAATCACACAAGACCTCCACACATTAATTGTGGGAGACTCTAACATCCTACTCTCACAAATGGGCAGGTCATCCAGACAGAAACTAAACAGAGAAATAATGGAACTAACAGGACTTTATGACTCAAATGAACCTAACAGATATCTACAGAACATTTCACCCAAACACAAAAGACTATAATTTCTCAGCACCTCATGGAACCTTCTTCAAAACTGACCACATACTCAGTCACAAAGCAAGTCTCAACAGACTCAAGAAAATTGAAGTAACTCCCTTTATCCTATCAGATCATCATGAATTAAAGTTGAATTTCAACAACAGAGAGCCTACAAAGTCATGGAAACTGAGCAACTCTCTACTGAATGACCATGGCGTCAAGGCAGAAATAGAGAAACTAAAGACTTCCTAAAATTTAGTAAAAATAAATGCACAACATACCCAAACTTATGGGACACAATGAATGCAGTGATAAGAGGAAAGTTCATAGCACTAAATGCCTACATAAAGATTTTAGGGAATTCTAATACTAATGACTTAACAACACACCTAAAAGCTCTAGAACAAAAAGAAGCAAATACACACAAGAGAAGCAGATGGCAAGAAATAAATCAAAATCAGGGCTGAAATCTATAAAATAGAAACAAAGAACAATACAAAGAATCAATGAAACAAAGAGTTTGCTCTTTGAGAATATTGATAAGAATGGCAAACCCTTATCCAAATTATCATCTGCAAATACCAATACTTTGATTTCTTCCTTTTCAATTTGTATTCCCTTGACCTCCTTTAAATAAAGAGGATATTCAAATTAACAGTTAGAAAGGAATGGGGTGCCTTAACAACAGACACCAAGGAAATCCAAAGAATTACTAGAACATACTTTAGAAACCTGTACTCCACAAAATTGGAAAATCTAAAAGAAATGGACAGTTTTCTAGATAGATAACACTTACCAATGCTAAATTACGATCAAATTAAAAGCTTAAATAGATCTATAACCCCCAAGGAAATAGATGCAGTCATTAAAAGTCTCCCAACCAAAAAAAGTCAAAGGCCAGATAGTTTTAGCTCAGAATTCTACTAGACCTTCAAAGAAGAGATAATACCATACTCCTCAAACTATTTCACAAAATAGAAACACAAGGAACATTGCCAAATTCATTAATGAGGCCAAGATCACCATGATACACAAACCACACAGAGACTCAACAAAGAAAGAATTAGAGACCAACTTCCCTCATGAACATACATGTAAAACTAATCAATAAAATACTTGCAGACCAAATTCAAGAACAAACACATCAAAAAGATCTGTTATTGAATATTACTTTAACTAGGCAAAGATGTGCTACATTTGTTTATGCTGCAAAGATGTGTTGCTATGCCCACCTAAGGCACTCGACTGATCTAATAAAAATCTGAATGGCCAATAGCTAGGCAGTAGAGGGATAGGCAGGACTAGCAAGCAGAAAGAATAAGTAGGAGAAGGAATCTAGGCAGGAGAGAGAGAGAGAGAGAGAGAGAGAGAGAGAGAGAGAGAGAGAGAGAGAGAGAGAGAGAGAGACGGAGGGAGGGAGGGGGAGAGAGAGAGACGGAGGGAGGGAGGGGGGAGAGAGAGAGAGAGAGAGAGAGAGAGAGAGAGAGAGAGAGAGAGAGAGAGAAAAGAATGAGGGAGAAAGAAAGAGATGCCTGGGACCAGCAAGCCAGCCAGCCACGAAGTAGGACATACAGAATGAAAGAAAGGTAAAAGCCCAGAGGCAAAATGTAGATGAAGAGAAACAGGTTTATTTCAGTTATAAGAACTAGTAGGATAAGCATAAAATAAATATATAAGTCTCTATGTCATGAGCTGGTTGGTGGCCCAAAGAAAGCCTACTACAAAGATTATCTACCACAATCAAGTGGGCTTCATCTCAGAGATGCAGGGATGATTCAATGTATGAAAAATCTGTCATTGTAATCCACCATATAAACAAAATGAAAGAAAAAACACATGATTATCTCACTAGATGCTGAAAAATCATTTGTCAAAATATAGTACTCCTTCATGATAAAGTCTTAGAGAGATCAGGAAAATAAGGGACATACCTAAACATAATAAAGGCAATATAAAACAAGCTGATAGCCAACACAAAATTAAATAGAGAGAAACAAAGTAATTCCACAAAATCAAGAACAAGACAAGGCTGTCTATTCTCCCCATATATGTTTAATATAGTTCTTGAAGTTTTAGATAGAGCAATATGACAACTAAAGGAGATCAAGGGAATACAAATTGAAAAGGAAGAAGTTAAAGTATTGGTGTTTGCAGATGATATAATAGTATGTGTAAGCAAACCCAAAAATTCTACAAGGGAGCTCCTACAGCTGATAAACACCTTCAGCAAAGTGGCTGGATACAAAATTAACTCAAGAAAAACAGTAGCTCTCCAATATACAAACAATAAACAGGCTGAGAAAGAAATCAGAGAAATAACTTCCATCACCATAGACACAAATAATATAAAATATCTGAGTGTAACTCTAACCAAGCAAGTGAAAGACATATATGACAAGAATTTCAAGTCTTTGAAGAAAGAAAATGGAGAAGATATCAGAAGATAGAAAGGTCTCCCATGCTCATGGATCAGTAGGACTAACATAGTAAAAATGGCCATCTACAAATTCAATGCAATCCCCATCAAAATTTCCTCACAATTCTTTAGTCTTTGGCAGGACAATGCTCAACTTCATATCGAAAACAAAACAAAACAAAACAAAAAAAACTGATAGCTAAAACAATCATGTACAATAAAAGAACTTCTGAAGATATTACCATCCCTGAATTCAAGCTGTATTACAGGGTAATAGTAATTAAAAACTACATGGCATTGGCATACAAACAGACAGGTTGATTATTGGAACCAAATCAAAGACCCAGAAGTAAATCCACACATCTATGGACAGTTGATTTTTGACGAAAGAAAAAAAAAGCCAAAATTATACAATGGAAAAAAAGAAAGCATCTTCAACAAATGCTGCTGGTATAATTGGATGTCTGCATGTTGAAGAATGCAAATAGATCTATTTCAATTACCCTGCTCAAAATTCAAGTCCAGGTGGATCAAAGACCTCAACATAAAACCAGATACACTGAACCTGATAGAAGAGAAAGTGGGGAATAGACTTGAATACTTTGCCACAGGAGACAACTTCCTGAACAGAACACAAATCGCACAGGCACTAAAGTCTATAATTAACAAATGTAACCTCAAGAAACTGAAAAGCTTCTGTAACACAAAGGATAGTTTCAGTAAGACAAAATGGCAGCCCACAGAATGGGAAAAGATCTTCACAAAACCCACATCTGACAGAGGACTGATTTCCAAAATATATAAAGAGCTTAAGAAACTAGAGATCAAATATCCAAATAATCCAATTAAAAAGTAGGGCATAGATCTAAACAGAGACTTCTCAACAGAGGAATCTCAAATGGCCAAGAATCACTAAAAGAAATGTTAAACATCAGGGAAATGCAAATCAAAACGACTGTGAGATTCCATCTTACTCCTGTCAGAATGGCTAAGATCAAAAACACAAGTGACAACTTATCCCTGAAAAGATGTGGAGTAAGGGTAGCAGTCCTCGACTGCTGGTGGGAGTGCAAGCTTGTTCTCTTTGGAAATCAATATCGCAGTTCCTCAGAAAATTGGGAACCAATCTACCTCAAGACCCAGCCATACCACTCTTGGGCATATACCCAAGGAATACTCAATCATACCACAAAGATTAATGCTCAAATATGTTCATAGCAGCACTATTCATAATAGCCAGAACCTGGAAACAACCTAGATGCCCCTCAACAAGATAATGGATAAAGAAAATGTGGTACACATTCCATTACACAATGGAATGTTACTCAGCTGTTAAAAACAATGACATCGGGAAATTTGCTGACAAATAGATAGAACTATAAAAAAATCACCCATAGTGAGATAACCTAGTACAAACATAGTATGTATTTACTCATAAGTGGATATTATCCGTAAAGTAAAGGTGAGTCATGCTACAACCCACAGACCCAGAAGAGCTAAGTAACAAGGAGGGTTCAAGGTGGGGATGCACGACTCTCACTATGAGGGAGAAATAGAATGGACATTGCCAGTGGAAGGGGGCAGGGTCTGGAAGGGGGGAGTAGAGATGGGAAAAGAAGGGATCAGGTTGGGGAGGATGGAGGGAGAGAGTACTGGGAGAGACAACTAGGATCTAGGGACATCTCTGGGATGAGCTAGAAACCTAGAGCAATGGAAACTCCCAGGAATCTGTGAGAGTGACCCTAGCTAAGACTCCTAGCAATAGGAGATATAGAGCCTGAACCAGCAATCTCTTGTAACCAGGAAAGACTTCCAATGGAGAGATTGGGACACCAACCCAGTCACAAACCTTTCAACCTACAATTTGCCCTGCCTACAAGATGTGCTGTGGTAAAGATGGCATAGAAACTGTGGGAGTGATCAACTAACGTCTGGCCCCACTGGAGACCCATTCCCTGAGAGGGATAGAACCAAACAGGACTAAGAAAAAAAGGCAATGAAATTATTTCTAATGGCAATTTGTTATACTCATAGATTGGTGTCGAACCAAACTGTCATCAGAGAGGCTTCACCCAGCAACTGATGGAAACAGATGCAGAGATGCACAGGCAAACATTAAGCAGAGCTCAGAGAACCCTGTGGAAGAGGGGGAAGAAAGATTGTAGAAGCCAGAGGGGTCAAGGACACCACAAGAAAACCCACAGAACCACTAACCTGGGTTCATAGGAACTCACAGAGACTGAACCGACAACCAGGGAGCCTGCATGAGACTGACCTAGGCCCTCTGCTTATATGTGACAGTTGTGTAACTTGGTCTTCTTGTGGGACTCCTAATAGTGGGAGCAGGGGCTGTCTCTGACTCGGTGCCTGCTTCTGAGAACTATTCTCTGACTAGATTGCCTCATCCAGCCTTAATAGAAGAGAAGGTCCCTAGCCTCACTGTAACTTGATATACCATGACTGGTTGATATCCATGGGAGGCCCTCCTTTATCTGAAGAGAAACAGTGGAGGAGGAGTAGATGGGGGAGAGAGTGGAGGTTGGGGGAAGAACTGAAAGGAGAGGAGGAAAGAGAAACTTTGGCTGGGATGTAAACACAAAAAACGATAAACAAAAAAAGAGTGAACAGTAGTAACCACATGACAGAGACTATACTAGGCGATTATGAGATTTCGCTTACCAGTGCAATTAATACAAAGTTCTTCACTCTAGCCTCAGGCTGACTTCCCAGACCAGGGCAAAAAGCAGCCACATTCTTAGCCAAAACATCACAAGAGCAGTCTGTAGGCCACATTCTAAAATTCTTCTCTGAAACTTCTTGAGCTGGGTCCCGACAATTCAAATCACCCTCAGCTCCACTGTCTTCTATGATCTTACTAGTATGGCTCTGATTTCCTAACAAGTCCAAATTCCAAATTCCATCAAACAAAAGCATGGACAGGCCTGTCATAGCAATACTACAGTCCCTAGTGCCAACTCTTTGTTCTTAGTCTTACATAAAGGACAACTCAGTGGATTACTTTTAACTATTTATATTTATTCATTTTGTTTTGTGTATATGAATGTCTTGCCTATGTATATGTATGTGTCCCACAAGCATGATGTGCTCATAGAGGTCAGCATGGGGCATTGGATCCTCTGTAACTGGTGTTATGGATGGCTGTGAACCACAAACCATCCCTGTGTGTGCTCGGATCAAACAAGTATTCTTAACCACTGAGCCATCTCTCCAGCCCCTGAACTAGTTTTGAGTTGATGTTGGCATTTAGAAGAAGCAGACTATGTTAACTTAAAGCTCTCTCTCTTTTAAAAGACATTATTTAAAATGTCCTAAAGAATGTCACATGAAATTCAATCACATTATCCATGAACCTCTGGGAGGTAATTGGAAAGGAAAGGGCATCCCCTCACGTATTTTATCATACAACTGACTATCCCCAGATGCTAAATATGCTTACAAGAAATGTTGAAAATCTTATTTCCTCCATGTTCATCTTACTGACATTATCCAGAGACAAACGGTTGAAATTCTTGCATTTTTGTGCGAGATCATAAAGAACTTGGACAGATATTTCCATGTTCTTGTCCTTTTATTCTTGAGAAGAGGCTATCAAGAAACATGTGAAATTCAAATGCGTCCTGGTTCTACGGTTCATTTACTATTATGTCTCTAATCTTGAGTGAGTTATTTAATTTTGTGTCCTTGTAGACTTCATAGTTTTAAAAGGGAGAAGAAATACAGCTGTCTGAAAACTGGATATTTATTAGTCATCTAAGATAAACTCTGAATTTTTTTATCATTTGTTGTTTGTTGGTACAAATAATGGAATACAGCTTTTTGACCATAAAGTCACACTTTAATATTAGACAATGGAATTCTGCAGATATTAAGATAGTAGAGTTCTTCAATGTATTCAAGTAAAAGGTGCTTTAAAAATAAAGAATTTGTTTAATATCCTAAGAATATAAGCTGCTACGATAAAATAAAGCTATACGGCTTCTTTTTTGCATAAGACTTCCCTTAGCATAGCTTTGAAATCCTCATAGTCATGCAAACTAGTCAGAATTATTCTTCTTTTATGAACTTCACTATCTTTTGCCCAATTAAATATCTGTCCACTTGTATAAGGTACATAATAAAATAAAAGAACACA
This sequence comes from Peromyscus californicus insignis, assembly GCF_007827085.1. NCBI lineage: Eukaryota > Metazoa > Chordata > Mammalia > Rodentia > Cricetidae > Peromyscus > Peromyscus californicus. The sequence goes on along the minus strand of NW_026294534.1, from coordinate 54,816,221 downwards.
ATAGTTGCTCAATTATGCTTTAAGACAGAAATTTAATTTCTTAATCACTATTAACATTATGATTTCCACACTACTTCCTTCAATAAAAGATAAGTAAACCCTGAATGAATAAACAAAAAACGCAATTAAGTGTTAAGGTATAATTTTAGCACTTGGCACACGGGGAAGAAGTTTTGGGTGTTTAAGACCATCCCTCAGCTGTATAGTCAGTTTGAGGGCAGTCTGGGAGACATAGGACCCTGTGTTAAAAAAAAGAAAAAAAGGAAAAAGAAAAAGAAAACCTGAATAAAGAAGAGAAGGTACGAAGAATCCATGGAGCAGAAAAATGGGGAACACTACCATCTGGGCATGGCACAGTCATTGTACTCTTGAACTCTAAGTAGCCGTGGTTACCCACGAAGGGCCTGCACAATGATTAGGCACTTGGACATTCCATTGTGGAGGGAAGGACTCAAAAGGCCCCGCCCCTCCTTGAGTATGATAGCCATGTAATGGCTGCTGAAGAAAGGCCAGATGTTTTCTTCAGCAATGTAACCACTGGTGCCCATGATCCTATAAGTCAGTCTAACTGAACTCATTGTTTTCACCAACTAAATCAACAGTTAGGAGAAAATTGTGATTAAAAAAAAATCACACTTTTGATTTTCAGCTTTTAAAGATTTTCCTGAGAATAACAAAGTAATCTCATCACTGAAAGACAGTCAAGGTTGTTAAACATAATAGTGATTCTTTGTGGGTATCACCAAGCCAGCATTGACATGGTGCACAAAAGAAATTCTCACCTTGTGGAACACACCTTCCCAGAGTTAGTGATGTACATGATACATCACCTCATCTTTGAACTGGTTCTTGTCAGCCCTTCTCCAACCTTTGGAGTCTAACCGAATCACGGTAAACCCACCCTCGCCCCTCTAAAACTGTTATTCGGAGATAGTGCACTCCCTATTTGAGGGCATGAAAATATTTCTCATGTGCTTACATATTACCTTGTGACATTAAGGTGTGTAAACTGACAGCAACCATAATTGGTATGTACTCTCACATTCACGGAATTGCATCCATTTAAGATGATTGTGGGACATTCTGGCTCAAAGGATTAGCATAATGCCATTTACTAGTCTCTTTGCCTTTTACCTACATCCTTGTTGGATGTCTGAGAACATTAACATTTACCTAGAGGGAATAATTTTTTTTCTGTTTAGCTCAACAATTCCAGCATGAACAACATTAGATTTAAAGTAATTGAAATTCAGCTTGTCATTTACCTGATATATTGGTATTTTCCCCTGGTACTTAATATTCTGATTTTTTTTTTCATTTTCATTTCTTATGCTGAAAGAAAATGAGCTGATGTTGATTACAATAACTCGGGTATTTTTACACATGTAAGCTACCCATCTCATGCTTTTCTCGGTCCTACAGCTTCTTCTAATCATGTAATCTACAGAAACTATCTCACGCTATATATTTACTTCGTTTGGTCTTTAGACAAACTATGAAAGAGGCAAAGCTGATGTTATATCATATTATTCCATATATCTGACATGGAATATGGCCTCATGTGTGAAATCTTTTTCTTCCAGAAGCCTATAAATATAACTGGTTTTCCTTATGATCCCTCCCCCCATCACTAAGAATTACAGAAATCAAGGCAGGCAGGGTTTCAAATACTTTATCTTTCCTTTTCATCATTAAAAATTGTGCTGACTAGATTCATGTCAACTTGACACAAACTATAGTCATCTGAAAGGAGAGAATCTCAATTGAGGAGACGCCTTCATAAGATCAGTCTGTGGGCCAACATGTATTTTTTTAATTAGTGATTGATGGTGCAGGGCCAAGCCCATTGTGGGTGGGGTCATCCCTGGGCTGGAAGTCCTGTGTTCATAAGAAAGCAAGCTGAGCAAGCCATGGGGAACAAGCCAGTATGCAGCTCCCCTCCATGGCCTCTACATCAGCTCCTGCCTCTGGGTTCCTATCCTGATTGAGTTCCTGTCCTAACTTCCATCAATGATGAACAGCTATACAGAAGTGTAAGTCCAATAAATCCTTTCCTCTCAACTTGGTTTTTGGTCATGGTGTATCATTGCAGCAATAGAAGCCATAACTGAGACAGAAATGATATTGTTCTGTGTTTTAATTCCTTGAGGTCCTTCCTCTGTTAAAGATTTCAGAGACTGACATCACATAATCTGAGAAGCTTTATGTATTAGAGAATTCCTTGTTTCCAAGAAGGAAACATCAAATATGAAGATTTCACCAACTGAAGCAGTTAGAAGAGAAAAAACATGTGCATAAGACATATAAAAGAATAAAGCTGTCTCTTTACCCAGAGTGTCCAGACAGTAAAAGGTAAATATGGCTGACTAACCATCATGAAAATCATTGGCCAGAGACATCTGAGTTTCCAAGTAGAACTTCAAAGAAGGTATTTTACCAAGTGAAGAGATGCAGTATGTGGAGACTCAGAGAGGTGTCCTAGTGAGAACTTACTCAGGGTCTGAGAACCTGAGCTTGCTTTACCCAGCAGTGGTGCATAAGGGGATGATTTGACCACAGGCATGTTTACCAAGTGTTTGGGAGGGTCTACACTTGGATGTGTGGTGTGCTTTGATCTTGCAAGGGAGAGGTCTTTTGCCCCATCCCTTGGCATTGTTATAAAAAGTCCTTTTGAATAAACAGAAGAGGCTGTTGGGTATTGATCCAGGCTTTCCTGAAGCTGTCCTGTGTTTCTGTCTTTATTCTCATCAACTAGGTCTCTCTTTCTATCTAATATTTTCTTACCCCTCTCTCATAAGAACCCCTCTGAAGGTGGGAGCTGGCCTCCTACAGCAGTATATCTTACTGCTTCTTGACAAAATTTTATGATATATTGACAAAATTTTCTGATATGAGAAAGATGTAAAGGACCTAAGGATGTAGAGATGAATACAGTGCATGTGTTGACTAAGTTCATTTTGATGTTTAGTTGGCTAAGCAGAGTAGTGAGTGAGAGTAAAGGGAGGCAAAGTCAGAATAACACAGGGAGAGATGGTAGGATTTGGGGCATTGTAAAGTCCTTCATTTTACTGAGAAAGGTGGAAAAACAGAATTTTGAGGAACAAAATACCATGACTTGACTTATCTGCCAGCATTATTTTGAGACTATGGTATGACACCGGTGTGAACAAAGGGAGGCAGGTGGGAAAATATGCCACTAGTCCAGGAGAGATGGAGTGAATTTGTCTTAGGGGGCATTAGTTGAAAATTTAACAGTGTCTCCAACACATTGTTGACTTGGGTTCCAGTTTGGGATGTCCTCATTTTGGATTGTGGAGTAGACTTCTAAGTGGAGGTGTGGAGTACCAAATACTCAATAGAAGTAGACAGAGAGGAAACACTGGGACCTGCTGGGGAGACCTGAGCAAGGACATGGAATCCCTTGACCTGACTCTCTTGCCTCTGCCTCTCAAGTGCAGAGACTGTAGGTGTGTCTCACCATGCTACTCTTGTTTCCTTCTTTTAGTAAAGTATATTCAATGAGTCTAAAAGAAAACTAGAAGCGATTTTGTAGACATCTTTGCCCTTTAGTTCTAGAATCTAGCCTTTTGAAATTTTAGGACTCTTTAGCAAGCAGATGGTATGTTAGCCATGATGCCTGGTGCAGGAGCTTAGACATAAATGAGAATTCTAAATACCACACTCTAGGACCCCGGAGACCTAAGAGATAAGATGAAAAGCAGAAGAAAAAAAAAACTAGAAGAAACCACTAGTTGATAGAAGAAACCAGGGAAAATGGTGTCCTGGAGACCAAGTAAAGAAACTGTTTCCTGGAAGAGGAAAGGAGAAGTGTTGAACACCGTGAAGGCTGAGTGAGAAGAGAGTGGACAGTTACGTATTTCATGAGCTTTTGAAATGGCTTCAGTTAGTTTGCATTACTTATGCAAGATCATGTGTTTCCCTGTGACATTTTTACATGTGTACAAAATACACTTTGAGTATGCTTTCTTTTTCTGTGGTCCTCCTTCCTCCTCCTCTTAATCATTGGATTCTGATACATGCAAATTACTGACATTGACAAGGACAATGTGGCTAGGTTTGAGAACTAAAGGGCAAAGATGTCTACAAAATTGCTTCCAGTTCTGTTTGAGACTCATTGAATATACTTTACTCAAAGAAGAAAACACACACAGGTAGCATGGTGGGACACACCTACAGTCTCTGCAATTGAGAGGCAGAGGCAGGAGAATCAGGTCAAGGTTGTCCTTAGCTACACAGTGATTTCAGGAACAGCCTGGGTCACATGACTTAGAGAAAGTAACTTTCCTGTCTTACATAAAAATACAAGAATGAAAAAGGCAACCAGAACCAGGAAATGTTTGGCCATGCCAGATATTAAAACATATGATTCAGAATATACAATGTAAACAGCACAGCATTAGACCAGGAATAAGCTGGAAGGTGAATGGAACAGAGTTGAAAATACAGAAACAGAACCAATCCCACATGAAAATTTAATACTGATAAAATCTATAGCCTTGCTGGGCGGTGGTGGCGCACGCCTTTAATCCCAGCACTCAGGAGGCAGAGCCAGGCGGATCTCTGTGAGTTCGAGGCCAGCCTGGGCTACCAAGTGAGTTCCAGGAGAGGCGCAAAGCTACACAGAGAAACCCTGTCTCGAAAAACCAAAAAAAAAAAAAAAAAAAAAAAAAAAAAAAAAAAAAAAAAAAAAAAATCTATAGCCTAAGACACTGGGGAAATACAGACATTTTACTATGTGGTACTGAAATATCTCGATAGGAAAATATGAGACAAAATTGAATCTGTACTTTGCATTATATACTACAGTAGATTCTAAATAGATCAAAATTGAAATGTAAATTATAAAATCATTGAAGTATTAAAAGAAAAAAATGGACAAATTATACTACCTGAGCAGAGAGAAAAACTCTAGCTATACTACAAAACAAAATGGAATAATAGAATAATTAATATCAGACTAAATGAGATTGCAAAACCTTTCATATAGAAAACTTTATTAGGGTCAGAATGAAAAATAAGAAAAGTGTGTCCAATTTGCCCATTTCAATCTAGTCTTAATCTTAGTATTTCCAAAGCTTTTAAAAGAGGAAAAAAAAAGCAACAGTCAGGGGAAAAACACACAGAGCCCAGGAACTTAGAGGTGTCCAGACAGCTCGTGAAAATGGTCCCTGAACATGAAAAATGTCCTGAGAATGGAAAAAGAGTAAGATTTCAGAAGTACTCTGAAATATTACTTGTCTTCTACCACACTGAGAGAAAAATCTGAAATCTAGACAACATTTTATGCTGTTGAGGCTACAGGTATGCAAACATCCTATTTCAAAGTCAGAATGAGAATGGAAGGAAAATCCAATGATAGAAAACACACACACACACACACACACACACACCCCAAAGTGTACAGGGCAATTATTTAAAAAAAAAAAAAAAAAAAAAAAAACTTGTAGTTTCCACAATACCTTGTTAAGGACATGCAAAGAAAAATATACACAGACTGCTGTTTGCCATGTTATATCAAAAGGGTAATTTTTGCCGGGCGGTGGTGGCGCACGCCTTTAATCCCAGCACTCGGGAGGCAGAGCCAGGCGGATCTCTGTGAGTTCGAGGCCAGCCTGGGCTACCAAGTGAGTCCCAGGAAAGGCGCAAAGCTACACAGAGAAACCCTGTCTCGAAAAACAAACAAAAAAAAAAAAAAAAAAAAGGGTAATTTTTAAAGATAGATGTTGAGGAGGAAATGAATAAAACAAGAGTAAAAGCTGGATTAAATACCTTGTTTATATATTTGATCCAGGGCTTGATAAGTGTTTCTGCCTTTAAAGAAACAATGAGTTCTTTTGGTATACTCATGGCCAAACCACAAAGACAAAACTTTCCAGTGTCTTTAAAAATAAGTACCTGTATGCACCTTAAAGTAAAAATTGTACCTCGAGGCAGAAGTTGAAGCAGCTGTCTTAGTTATGGCTTCTATTGCTGCAACAAAACACCATGAGCAAAAAACAAGTTGGGGAGGAAAGGGTTTATTTGGCTTACACTTCAGCATTGCTGTTCATCACTGAAGAATCAAGACAGGAACCCAAGCAGGGCTGGAACTGTAGGCAGGAGCTGATGTAGAGCCCATGGAGGAGTGCTGCTTACTGGCTTGCTTACCCTTGCTCAGCCCACCTTCTTATAGAACTCAGGACCAGCAGCCCAGGGGTAGCACCACCCACCACGGGCTGACCCCATTGATCACTAAAAGTGAAAATGCCTTACAGCTGGATCTCAAGGAGGCATTTCCTCAGCTGAGGCTCCTTCCTATGGATGACTCTAGCTTGTGTCAAGTTGACACATAAAACCAGCCAGTACAGTAGCTGACCCAATTCCCTTCACAAGGGCAAATGAGCCAAGGAACTGATCTTGACTCAAATGACCCCTCTAATCTTATTGCCAAGTGACCCCTCATGCACATAAGTTGATTCTACTTTCTAAGAAGGGACATTTTTTTTATGAAATACTCTTAGCGGACTCTACCTGGTAACGCAAGCTGTGAGCTGAAGTTTCCTATAGAAAAACACAGACAATATTGTTCAGGAGAATATGAAACATGGGTATTTCCTAACTTACATGTTCTATATTTGGTGATAAATACATCTAACATTAGAAGGAAAAATTTGGGGAACTGCCTTTGATAATCCAGATTGCTCTATATTCAATCAGGCTCTCTTCATTACTTACATCCTTCAAATTATTTTGTGATGTTGATAAGATCCTCCACCCACATGACTCTGATGTGGCAATTTGATCATATTAGATCAGCTACAAAGGAAATTACACTTCAGTCATTAAGTGGGCTAATAGACGGCTGATGTTGTTATTATGAAAGATGTGCTTCATATGGAATGAAGTAAAGATGTGATTTTCCAATGTTGTTAGGAGCTGGAATTTTTAGTGTGATTAAAAAATAAAGATAAATATGCTCAATTTAAAAAAATCTATAACCCTGATATTTAATTGGCAGGATAAACTCATAATGTAGTATATGATTGCAAAGAAAATTATCTTCAAGGTCTATTCACCAAAAAAGTCGTTAAACAGAATTTTTAAGAGTAACAATCATCATCATTAGTGACTAGATCCTACAGTTAAATTTCATGTTCCATAAGAAAACCAAGTCTTTTGGTCCAATAGTAGCTTAAAGAATCCTCTGTTCCAATCTACACACAACTAGCAAGCTGTCCTGCCCTCCTCCATCCCACAGCAGCCCCTGTCCTGCCCTCCTCCAATCCACAGCAGCCCCTGCTGTCCTGTGGCTCCTCCATCCCACAGCAGAACCTGCTGTCCTGTGCCTCCTCCATCCCACAGCAGCCCCTGCTGTCCTATGCCTCCTCCATCCCGCAGCAGTTCCTCTCCCATCCTCCTCCATCCCACAGCAGCTCCTGTCCTGCCCTCCTCCATCCCACAGCAGCCACTGCTGTCCTGTGCCTCCTCCATCCCAAAGCAGCCCCTGCTGTCCTGTGCCTCCTCCATCCCGCAGCAGTTCCTGTCCCATCCTCCTCCATCCCACAGCAGCTCCTGTCCTGCCCTCCTCCATCCCACAGCAGCCCCTGCTGTCCTGTGCCTCATCCATCCCACAGCAGGCCCTGCTGTCCTGCCCTCCTCCATCCTGCAGCAGTTCCTGTCCTGCGGCTCCCTTGGGTTTCACTACAGTAGGGTCAAGATCTCTAACGTTGAGTTAGACAGGTCCCTTTGAAACACTCTTCCCCAGAATAAATACCTGCCTTCAGCGTGGCCTTTGCTTGTTTCCTGTCTCCTTTGTGAACAGTCAGTTCTCAGACTCCTTACACCACTTTTGACCTCTCTACCACGGCCCCCAGCACTTCTTGCTTTTCCTTCTTAGCCCCTCACAACCATCTACGTGGTAACATCTTCCCGACTAGACATAGACCACACAAGAGCTGCAAACACTGTTGTCATGGTCAACATAATATTTAGATCATGCTGCACAGCACAGTACTTCATGTTTTTGAATGAGTGAATGAATGAATGAATGAATGAATGAATGAATGAAACCTATGAAAGTGTTTCCATTTCAAGTCCAGTCTCTTTAGACTCAGCCACTTATTTTCAGACACATTTTGATTTAATTTTCCATTTCATAAAATTTCATTCTTTGCTTCAGGGCACTGATGGTAATATACAATGTATTCAATATAGGCATTTACATTTTGTTTCCTATTTAGGCAATATCTCAGTGTTTTTTTAGTAATGAATTTCTCAATCGCCTTTTCAGGTACTTAGCAAAAAGATCAAAGAGAAATGGACATTTTTGAATGAACATGATTAAAGGACATTTTAAACAGTGTTGGATTACCCCAAAAGCAAATTAAAAATATGCTTTAGGCAAAAGATTTTGAATATTGATATTTCCTGCGAAGCATAAAAATATAACACTGGTGGGAAAATCAAGGAATCTGTTAAACTTCCTAAAAATCACCTTGATGTTAACTATTGATTTCATTTTGACTGTGTAGAAGAGGCATAATATCACCAAAAGCCTTAACAACACCTACTTTGGGATTAATGATATATGATTTTCTATGTTTTATAAGTCCACGTTCTTTTATTCTTGCTATAATAAGAGCCACATATTATTATAGATCAGATAGTATGCTGAGTATTTAACATGTATTATCTGAAATTCATGTTATCTGGGAAGTTACCTGTTACCCACCCTGTCTTCAGATAAAGAGAGCTAACACAATACGTTAACACCGGCTCCCTAACCCATCCTCTCTGGCAGCTCACACTGACTCTGTATGGCTGGGGTTATGACTTCTTCTCCACCAGATTTGTGCCCCCAGCCCATAATATTAGTCTTGGTCAGACAACGTCAGCACTGACAGTGCTGCAGGATTGCATATATTGCTCCAATCTCCTTAAATTGGCTACTGTGCAGAACTGAAGCACCACCCTAGCAGCTCAATAGAAAATCTATATGTTTCAGCAGGATGCCCACAGGGAAGCAGTGGATCTCTAATTTGGAACAATCAGTACAGCAGGGAGTGTGGCAGGCTAGCTTTGAAAAATACACAAGCGTTTCCATCATCATCGTTGGCAGAAGTACTGGGACTTAGCGTGGAAACTAAGCATTTTCTTAGAATCAATCATTACACAACTCCGGATTCAGCAGTTAATTTTTGGTTTTTTAATTCATGCTCTGGTTATGTCACTAACCAGATAAATGAGAGTGTTTAGACAGAGGCCAGGATTCAATATTCGTGGAAGGCTGGGGAAATTCAAGTAAATAAAGTAGTGTTCATGGTAAAAACCAGTTTGATCCAATGAGCCATACTGAGCAGCAGAAATTTGCGTGAGAGAGTTTAAAAGCAGTTGAAAGGAATTGGGGACGTGCTTTGATAGTGGTTTGTGGCAGGTGTTTCACGTTCAGTCTACCTTAATTTGGGGAGATGCCGGAGGGGACTTTCCTTCCTGCAGCTGTGCCTTGGGGCCCAGAGGTCAATCCCAGCTGTTCTGCTTTGGTGGCCCTAGGATGTCTAAGATGCCAGAATATCAGTGCAGCTGCGGGCTAAACATGGTGACGTTCTCAAAGACATGCACATGTACGTTATGTGCATGTATGAACTACTGAAATATTGTTACATGGAGAAGGTAATATGAGAAGTTAACAAGTCATGTGGTTATTTAGTTAATGTAAACAGAATATGTAAAACCCAGCAAGCTGCCTTCACCCCAGAGGTAGATTAATAATGTCCCTTAGGCCAGGCATCAGGGAGCATGACAGTTTGCATTTGGTAGGCAAAGGCAGGAGGTTCTCTGTGAGTTCTAGGCTAGTCTACATAGTGAGTTCCAGGACAGCCAGAGCTCTTTAGAGAGACTCTGTCTCAAATAAATAAATTGATTAATGATAATAATAATAATAATAACAGTGTTCCTTAGTTTTAATTTGCTAGAAATTTCTTTCACTTTCTTTCTTTTCAAAACAATGTATTTTCTTTTTGATGCATTAATTCAAGATAGTCTTCTCCCGTCTGGAAATACCTCTTGCTGATTAATCCCCACCCACTCTTTCCTTCCCCAATACACCACTACTGCCTGATTTTCCACTTGATGCCATTGTGCAATTTTGTGTGAACGTTACTGAGCTGCTGTGACTGTGCCTGTTACAACTGTTCAGCTTGGAGCTACATCCAAGGTTATAAATGCAGTGTATCTGCCTATATCGTGGAATGTAAAGGATAGAGTATGGCTTGAGTTGGGCCAAATATGCTTGCATTCTTGCTGTCAGTAAGGACCACTCAGAGAAACTGTCCTTTCTAAATACCATTAGAACCCTCTCTGCATCCCCAGGGTATTGAGGTTGCCGTTGCATATAAAGTAAGTTATGTTGGCCACTGTGCCTTGAAACCTGTTCTTAGAGATTTTTTAAATACCATTACGAAGTAATTCTTTGACCCCAAAGACATCCCACTAAACAAAATACATGGTCTTGTTACACTCCTCTCAAAGAACGTTGTCTAAGCATGCTGTTTTATTTCAGAGTAGTCACTTTTTCCCACTAGAGTATACAGCTAGGCAAGTGACCCTCAGTAAACTTTGCCTCCTGCTGACCATATCATTGGGGTTATAGCCCGTCTCCCATTAGTCATGGAACACAGAAAACACAGGGCAAGCTGAAGCTGGAGATTGGTTCACATGTGAGAGTTAGAATGCAACCACTACAAAAGAAGATGGAATCATCACCCAGAAAGAGGAATGGCCACATCCAAAGCTAAGCTGTCTCAACAGTGTCAGCTCAACCCAGCCCTGCGTGCATGCTCCAACTGAAGGGAAACAGACACATACTCAATCCCAAGTGAGATCGTTAGAAGGACCACCAGAGTCATGGAAAACGGTGCCATTGTTCTTTTACACCAGTCAGTTTGGGGGTGCTCTGTTACGTAACCACAAATAACAGATTAAATTCATATACAGAGAGGTTTATTTTATGTGTATGTATTTTTTCACACAAAGAAATTGAATAAAAAGATAACTGAGGTAACACTTTTCTCCTTTGACTTAGCTATAACTTTGGCAAAAATCACACCATTTTCCCCATGTGTTTGTCAGCTACACATTAGAGGAAATCATCAATTATTAAATACATGCTCCGAGCAAGGTCTAGTTCTGACACTTTGCTGTATTAGGGGTCTTTCAACACTTTTAAGTTTTTATGTTAGAAAGATACTATGGTGGTTTGAATGTAATTGGTCCCCATAATCTCACAGACACTTTGCTCTATTAGGGATCTTTCAACACTTTTAAGTTTTTTGTGTTAGAAAGACACTGTAGGCTAGGCGATGGTGACACATGCCTTTAATCCCAGCACTTGGGAGGCAGAGCCAGGTGGATCTTTGTGAGTTCGAGGCCAGCCTGGTCTACAGAATGAGATCCAGGAAAGGCGCAAAGCTACACAGAAACCCTGTCTCAAAACACAAAAAGAAAGAAAGAAAGAAAGAAAGAAAGAAAGAAAGAAAGAAAGAAAGAAAGAAAGAAAGAAAGAAAGAAAGAGAAAGAGAGATACTGTGGTAGTTTGAATGTAATTGGTCCCCATAATCTCATAAGGAGGTGTGGCTTTGTTGGAGTAGGTATGGCCTTGTTAGAGGAAGTGATCACTAGAGAGGCAGGCTTTGAGGTTTCAGAATTGATGCTCAGAATACCATCCATTGAGTTAGTCAACTTCCTGTTGACTGCAAGATGTAGGACTCACAGCTGTTTCTCCAGCACCACGTCTGTCTGCATACCTCTGTGCTCCCCATCACGATGATAATGGACTGAACCTCTGAAACTGGGAGCTCCCTGAATGAAATGTTTTCCTTACAAGAGTGGCCATGGTGACGTCTCCTCATAGCAATAGAAACTAAATAAACAGACAATTTATTTAACAATTATAACTTAAAGATTCAACTTTGGACTTCTCAATAGTTTTGGGTATTAGTATATAATTATAAATTTGAACACTACTTTAAAGGCAATACTGTGGTTAGCAACTAAAAACTATCTAGTTTCTTATGTATCTGGTATAATACTATTGAGGAACAAACATGAAAACCTGTATTTCTATAAATGAAGCATGGCGCAATGGCATTTTATTCTAGAGTATTCTGTTCCTAGTTTAGAACATTTCAAGGTTACAATCAAATTATTTGGGCTTTCACAAATGTTGATTAAACCTAATCTGAGCCTTTTCTTAGGTGACATGTGACCTCTGTTACATCTCACTTATACCTGGTTCTCTTGATAACATGTGCCAACATTTGTTAGATAAAACATTTTTATCCCATCTGAATACTTGCTCTATAGAGTAAGCACTTTAAAAAAATAAAACTTAGACTAGAAAGGAAAGTATATTAGAGCCAAGTCATTTGCATAGCATCAGTCTTACACTTGACTTCAAAAACATTATTTGAATCATTTGCATGAAAACAAGATGTTTGTCATTTAAGAGCTGCCCTCCTGCTGTTCTCTGTCTGCTACTAAACTATGACTCTGAATGAGGAGTGAACAGTGGGGACAGATGAACTCTTAAAAAAAAGGGATCCCATTTTCATGCAAATCCATCTAACAATTAAAACTGAGAAACAGGGAAATTGTACACAGATTCTTCAGCCAAATCCAAGAGCAGTTTTCAAAAACAATGATGGTTTTCAGGTTTGGGTGTAAGGTCAGAAGTCTGGAGAGTGTGTGGTGCTCTGTATTGATCTTTCAAACACTGCATTGTCTCAGGTCCAAACTAGGCCTCTAAGGTTTCCTGCATCCCTCTTTCTCCAAAGGGCTGAGAGGAACCTTTAGTTTGCAAACATTTCTTGAATTTAAAAGTGATTGTATTAGTCAGTAACAGATGTGATAGGATGAATATACATACCAAGAGGATTTATTAGACTGACTTACACGGTCCTAGCTGGGTAACCTGCACACTAGAGAGGTTCAGAACACAATACCTGCTCATTAGACCCATGAGGTTGAATGTCTTACCAGTTCCAATCTGGCACTAAAGGAATTTTCAGTCACCGTTACTGTGTTATGGTTTAATTTTAAAGGTAAACATGAGTTCAGATGTTGTTACCCACGCTTTCCTCACCCTTCCAGTCCCAGCATCTTCTGGCTGTCACTGCGGTGACCCAGCACACACCTGGAGCTCGTTCTTCTGTTTCCTTTCTCCTGTTAGGGTCCTTTCAGGGTTGCAGAAGAGAGTTGTAGATGCCAGCTACAACAGACCTCAGGCCTGGGAGGCTTGTCTCACACAGCATCTGTTTCCAGAGAACTCAACTCAAGAATGAACTGGCCCCTGTTCCTCCTGGTTGGGACCCTGAGAACACTCTCAGACCTCCAGACCTCCTGTGCCGAGAGCAGAGGAAGAACAGAGCGAGGAAACCTGTAATAAAGGATGGAATCCGTGAAGGATGCAATGTTCCTCTGCTTCCTTGATCATCCTGACTGGATGTAGTGGGTAGCCATTCCAGCTTTGATCTGGAAGTTCCAACCCCCATTGAAACTTTGGCAACTGTCACGCCTACAAGGTGGGGCCAAGGGAAGCGCCTGGAGACCTGAGATCTGGATGGGCGGAGCTCTCACTTGGTTCCGGGACCTTGGACAGCGAAGGTGGGCCAAGCAGAGCTCCAGAGAACACCGCTGGACTGTGATACACCTTCCCCAGACTCCGCGACCTACCTATCCCTTAACTTATAAGTTACGCCATTAAATAAATCTCCTTTTAACTACGTGGAGTGGCCTTAGTAATTTCACCAACATCTGGCGCCCAATGTTCGTGGTACGAATTCTCGAAAAAGCTACTTGCCTGTGGGCCTTGTGGGCCCCAGCTCAGGCCCGAGCTACACTCGGCTGGTTGTGGTGGTGCACGCCGGTTGGATTTGCTGAAGGAGGCAGAGGCAGGAGGATCCCGAGTTTGAGGCCGGCCTAGGAGGCTTGCTAAGGAGAAGCTTCGGCCGGGGCCAAGTCACAAACAGTGGTGGGACCATGGAAGCAGTGGCTACTGCTCCACGTTGCCAGCTACTTCTCATCATGTTGGTGACTGCGGTAATGCTGCTATCTGGAAAAAAAGGTTTACTGCTGCTGGTTCAGAGAAAAATTGCCAGGATCATTGTGTTACAAGAAAGCATTGTCAAAAGTCAGTTTGGAAAAGTTTGGCAAGACAAATGGTGGGGAGAAATTGCTGTGACGATATTCTCTTCTAGGGAAGAATGTTCATGGTTCCGAGAGACAGACATTTATCAGACTGTGATTGCTCCAAACCACAGAGGAGGCAAAAAAAAAAAAAAAAAAGAGTCTACAGGGAACCATGACCACGCCTAACAGTAACTTTGCAATCTTCAAAAAGAAGACAGGACTCCACAAAGATGATTCCACATGGACTATGATAAAGCCATTAAGCTGGTTAACACCAAGGAAAGATCTACGTTGAACTACAAACTGGTCAGGACAATTTCTAGATGACTAGCTGAGATGATCCAGCCTGACAGACTACTCGAGCAAGGACTTATGACAAGCCCTGAACTTTCTTTTTATGCAGAGATTGGACAAACGATACAGGACTTGACAACCCAAAAATTTTCTCTTCAAGATTCCCTAAAGTTATCTTCGCCCCTAGAAAGCAAAAAGAAAAAGAGAATAAGATAAGAGATAAGTCGGGTGGTGGTGGCACACGCCTTTAATCCCAGCACTCAGGGAGGCAGAGCCAGGTGGATCTCTGTGAGTTCAAGGCCAGCCTGGACTACCAAGTGAGTTCCAGGAAAGGCGCAAAGCTACACAGAGAAACCCTGTCTGAAAAACCAAAAAAAAAAAAAAAAAAAAAAAAAAAAAGATATGAGATAGATCATTGAATCTACTCTGAGAAAAAAGATAAAGAAATATTAGGATAAATAGATAGATCACTGAATCTACACTGAAGAAAAAGGGGAAGATATAAAAATGACAAAAGGTAGACTACTGAATGTATTATGAAAAGAAAAAAGAGAGAATATGGATATGATAAGATAAAAAGGGAGATTATGGAATCTACTTTTTAAAAGGAACTACTTGTTTTAAATAAGATAAGTAATGAAAAAATTTTGGTCTGAGTTTATCAGATGTTACTGGACTGGACATTGTTAATATATATAATGGAGTTTTTATCTGAATCTGTCAAATGTTAATGGACTAGACATAGTTAATGTAATCTTGACTGTATATATTGTATATACTTATTGGATAGTTTTTCTTGTATTAGTTATAAGCCTTTTTTAATTTTAGACAAAAAGAGAGGAAATGTGGTGGTATTGTGTTCCCCAAAATATTGTGTACCTTAATAAACTTATCTGGGGTCAGAGAACAGAAAAGCCACAAGACACTTAGGCTAGAAAATGTTAGCACACGCCTTTAATCCTAGCATTCCAGAGACAGAAATTCCTCTGGATCTCTGTGAGTTCAAGGCCGCATTGGAAACAGCCAGGCATGGTGACTCACACCTTTAATCCCAGAAAGCAGCCTTTAATACCAGGGAGTGGTGGTAGAAAGCAGAAAGGTTTATAAGGCGTGAGGACCAGAAACTATAAGCATTTGGCCTGGTTAAGCATTTTGGCTGGTTAAGCTCTCAGGCTTCTAGCAGCAGTTCAGCTGAGAGCCATTGGGATGAGGACACAGAGACTTCCAGTCTGAGGAAACAGGACCAGCTGAGGAACTGGCAAGGTGAGATAGCTGTGGCTTGTTCTGTCTCTCTGATCTACCAGCATTGACCCCAATAATTGGCCTCAGGTTTGATCTTTTAATAAGAACTGTTAAGATTCATGCTACACTGGATCCTCATTCCTAGTGCAAAGGATTGGATATTCTCTCCTGTCCTGTCCTACCCTTCCTTCTCCTCTTCTCCTCTTTCCCCTCCTCTCTCTCTCTCTCTCTCTCTCTCTCTCTCTCTCTCTCTCTCTCTCTCTCTCTTTCTCCCCTCCCCCCTCCTCTCTCTTGTTCTCTACTGGGTGTGAATTGAGGGCCTGTGCATACTAGGCAAGTACACTATCACTGAGTCACACTCTATCACCTTGGTAAGAGCCTTGGTACCCCTTTGACCACACCATTTCCAGCAGTGCATGTACTTGCTGAGGAGGCTGAACACAGCCTGAACCAGGACCCCCAAGGGTCTTGTATTTGATGCATGTCCTAAGCATGAAGACTTAACGACTAACTTCTGAAATGGTGACTGTGGTTTCGTTAAGTTACAGTTTAAATGTACAGTGACTGTCATTTCAGGAGACAGAATCACCGAGAGAGAAAGACATTTGAGAGAAACAGGCTGACATTTACAAACAGCCTTCACTTCCTTCCCAGATCTTCAGTTACTTGAGGTATCTCCCCCTGAACACACAGTGTCTTTCTACTGCACACCACAGGCTTAGTATAAAGGTGTGTAAAATGCAGATGTTGGTGGTGCTGGTGCTCTTTTTACTTTTATACGCCTTTCCCCCTGCTTTTATCAGTGCTAGAGACTGAACTTGGGGCCCTTATGCATGCTAGGCAAGGTTCTTACCACTAGGCTGCATACTCAGCTCTATTTTTACTTCAACTCTCTCTCTCTCTCTCTCTCTCTCTCTCTCTCTCTCTCTCTCTCTCTCTCTCTTCTTCACTACATACACACACACACACACACACACACACACACACACATATGTGCACATGCTCACACTACTGTTTTTCTCAATACGAATCAGGTTACTCACGTTTAGATGCAGGGTGTGTGTGGGGGCCGAGGAGTGAGCTCAATATCTATTGAATGGCAACCATACTCAGAACTCCAAGGTCAGGTTGCTGGGTTTATTATACTTTCCTCTCAAACAAAAACAACCCTGACAATACTCTTTGCCAGTTATGTAAGACTGAAAGCAAGTTCCCAAGAATGGCTTGTTCTCAGCCAGTTTTTGCTGCTGATGCTGACTTACTTTTATAATAAATAAACACATAAAAATGTATTGATTCTCACTTACATCCTTGTTTGTGAGTTCCACAGTACAGTCATGCACTTTGAACTTTTTAGCTTGTGACCTATACACGGAGCACAGACAGACACAACCCTTTCCTAGTGGGTCCACAGCATCACGGCATTCTGAGATCAGAGCTTCCCTGAAGCGGGAGGCAGCTTCCCCAAACCAGTGAGGAGTCATGGAGACTGAACTTTCAGACTGCCTTCATATGGTTGTTAGCACTGCTATGTTAGAAAGCCTTGTTTCCTTAATGTCCTCCATCCCCTCTGCTCTTACAAGCTTTCCACCTCCTCTTCCGCTGGATACCCTGCAGCCTGCGGAGAGGGATTTGATGGAGATATCCTAGTTAGGACTGAGTGTTCCAAGGTCTCTCACTTTCTGCATAATGTCTGGCTGTGGTCTCTGTATTTGTTCCCATCTGCTGCAGGAAGAAGCTTCTCTGATGTCTGAGCAAGACATATGAGTATAACAATGTCACTAGGAGTTATTTTATTGCTATGTTCCTTTAGCAGAATAATAGTTTTTGGTTTTCTCTGAGGTCCCAGGCCTATCTAGTCTCAGGTTCTTGGACCCCCCCAAGCATGTTGGGTATGGGTTCCCTCTCATGGAGTGGGCCCTAAATCCAATCAGAAATTGCTTAGTTACTCTCACAAGCCTGGAGTCGCTCTTGCATCAGTCCATCTTGCAGGAAGGTCATCATTGTAGAATGGAGACTTTGTAGCCGGCTTGCTCTTTACCTTTCTCCTTCGGTAGTGTGCTGAGAATCTGCAAGCACCATGAAGTCTAGTCCATAGGGGTGAAGGCTCCAGGTAGACACACGCTCAACTTCTCCACGTTCAACGAGTTGTGTAGATGTGGCCTTCAGCAACAGGGCCTTCCTGTCAGTTTGTGGACAGTCACGAATAGTGTTGGCAACAGCCTGGGGTATTTGGAGTTCCCATTGTGCCCCTTTGACCAACAACTTGATTCTTGGTTAGATGTAACACATTCCTGGCCATAAAAGTTTCATTTGGTGACAAGAGACATCCAGTTGGGGCTCTATTTCTCCCGTTATTTGGTCATTTCATTTAGATTGTCTTCATCCATGTATATGCCATAGGAAGCTTCTACGGTATTCGTTTCCCATATGGACTCTGAAATACCTTTTAGTTTTAGCTTCTCCTGCCCATATTCCCTCCCTAGACTCTCTGCTCTCCCCCAACCAGCTTGATCCTCTCATTCCTGTGGCCCAGACTTTGCATTTTTCTAGTCTGAGCACTGTGTCGATGTCACCTGTTTAGAGTAAGAAACACACTTTTACCTTAAACCCATTTTTTAATCTGAATCACATATATGTGTGTAACGTAATTAATGAAAAAAGAGGTCATTAATTTTATGGAGAGTAAGGAAGGGTATATAGGTGGGGTTTGGAGAAGGAAAAGGAATAAAAAAATGTTGTAATTATAATCTCAAAACATAAAAGAAATAATTTTTAAAATAAAAAGAGAAAGTGATCAGAAGACGCTCCATTAACAATTGGGGTCAACTTGACGAAGTTTGAGGGACTGACCTCTCCTTCTGTCATAATTTGGTTTTCTGTTGCTTAATAAAACATTCTGACCAAAAGCAACTTGGGGTGGGGGGGAAGGGAGGGGCAAAGGTTTATTTTACCTTATACTTCCAGGTCACAGTCCATCATTGATGGAGATCAAGGCAAGAACCCAAGGCAGGGGCTTAAAGCAGGGGAATGCCAATTGCTTTTTCACTGGCTGCCAGGGTCACGGTTAACTAACTTTATTATACAGCCCAGGACACCTGATTGAGGATAGTACTGCCCACAGTGAGCTGAACGCTCCCAAATCAATCATCATTCAAAGTAACAGCCCATAAACATGCCCACCAGCCAATGTGAGATAGAAGCAATCCAGCTGAGGCTCCCTGTACCTGGTGCCTCGAGGTCATGTCAAGTTAACAATAGGACTGAACAGGACATCAGCCTCCCTTCTCTCCTAATCACTTATTCCTTCCTTCGGCTCATGTGCATCAGTTTCCTGTTTGCTTTCTTACTTTTTTACTCTGCTCATATTTAGGGCATTCTATTTTTGCCTAAACTTTTTTTTTTATTAATGGAACAACTTTAGATAATCAGGATTTCACTAACTAACCAACACCTTCTGTGATCTGACTTCTAAAATAAGGGGATTTTAATTAGTGTGCATTTTGGTGCCATAGCAGTGAATAGAGCAAGCAGGACAAGCGCGCGCTTCCTTCTCTAGAAACCTTTCCCAAGTGAGCTACCTGACTGACCACTGGATAGTAATGAAGTCCTGCTTTGTGAGACTCCCAATTTAAGAGAAGTAATGAGAAGGTGAAGAAAGAGGAGACTGCCTGTGTTGGCCTTTAAAATGAGACAAAATTTTTTCTGAGCTTTTATCATTTTATTGACATGATCATTTCCTAATTCAAAACTTCTGTTGGGTTTGAAGACTAGGAAAGATGAAAGGGAATGAATAATTAATTAAAAGTTTATTCTCAGTTAACTCTCTGCAAAAGTTTCCTAAGACAAGCAGCTGTCCAGATCACACTTTCACTGTGAGCCAACCCCAAATCTGGTACTCATCCCCTTTTCCTTTCTGACCCCTGATAGGTCATGTCCAAACTAACTTGGTTTAAGATAGGAATGACAGATACTTGCCTCTTCTCTGCTCTCCTTCTTTGGTAACTGTCTACTGACAATAACCTAGTATAGTACTTTCATCAGTCAAACTACTAGTCTGCTAAGGACTATACAAGTTCAGTCCCGGTACAGGACAAAAAAAACATACGGGAGTTTTTCCTATAGCTGAGAAAATGTATTAGGAAAGAGGAAAGCTGTGGCTTTATGGGGAGAGTGATTGGGACTGTCTGTAGTGTGATCTCAGTCCTAACTAAAAGAGTAATTCTACTCTCTATCATGAGCGTGTAGGAATCTGCAGTCAGCGCTGGACCAAGAATGCATGGGGCTAAACAGGAAGCCTGCAGGGCAAATGCTGTGGGATGAGGACTGTTGACATAGACTGACATGAGATGTTTGAACGAGGCACTGTAGCTACATGTGGTAGCTCATGGCTGTTGTTACAAGGCATGAGAGGCCGAAGCAGAAGGATTGCCTTCAGTTCACAGCCAGCCTGGGCTACAGAGTAAGATTTTTTTCTCAAAACTCAAAAAAAGAGAAAAAATGTTCTTTAGTTTATATCTTTGTCATTTCTGTGTGTGAAAAATCTGTCCACACATCTCCACTATAAATTCTGTAAATTATTATTTAACAAATGATTATTGCTTCTAGTGAGGTCCAATGTCCTCCTATAAGGTTTGGAAAAATTTCTTGATCTCATTAAATAAACTTCTAAGAATTGGATATAAATACAAAGTGAGTAAACAAAAAATTGTGAAACGTTCACCGTGTGATAGACTCAGTGTAGGATGTACACCAGGTAATATGGCAGAATTTGTAGGCAGAATTCACCTTAAGTAGGACACTATATAATTCCATAAGCTTATGATTGAGGGTGGTAAAAGACTCTTTGACCTTTTTTCTATTTTTATATTGTGCATCTGATAATTACTTATAAAGAAAAGATTCTGGGAGCTGGAGAGATGGCTCAGCAGTTAAGAGCACTGACTGCTCTTCCAGAGGTTCTGAGTTCAATTCCCAGCAACCACATGGTGGCTCACAACCATCTGTAGTGAGATCTGGTGCCCTCTTCTGGCCTGCAGGGATACATGCAGACAGAACACTGTATACATAATCAATAAACAAATCTTTAAAAAAAAAAAAAAGATTCTGATACTATTTCAGAAGCATAAAACTTAGAGAAATCATGTAGTTGGGTTTTTTTTTTTCTCCAGGTGATAAAAATGTTCGCAGACTGATTTGGCAAGGAGAGTACCCTTCAGTGAAGATACGACAAATATCATCTCCTTTAAACGAATAGCGCATCTCAAGGCTGTTATAAAAATAGTTTGGTTTAATTTTACCACAATAAGGTTTTTGCCTCAGGCAGCATACTCTGAGGAAGAATGTCGATTTGCACTTTGCAGATGGTCCCTTCCTTGTCTCCCACCGTCGGTACAAAGCACAGCCTTGAGAATCCTAAGGTGTCAACAGCTGCTAGACATCAGGCCTGCACTGAGCAAGTGTCCCATCTATGTTATTTTACTGGGATCTATAGTGCTGGCATCTCCATTTTACAGATGGGAAAACTTGGAATCAAAATGATGTTATTGTCTTTCCAATGGATATTTATGTCTCTCCAAAATTCCTATCGTGAAGCCTAGTCCATGTGGCGGGGGCTGGAGATGCAGACCTTTAAGGGTAATTACTTCATACACCTCTTGAATGGAATTAGCGCCCTTGTAGCAGATTCTATAGAAAACTCTGTTCCTCCTTCTGTCCAGTGCATGTGAAGAAGCCAGGGAAGTCCTTAACAAATGTCGCCCGTGCCTGTCCTTAAATACTGAATCGGTTTTCAGAAATGGGAAAACCTAATTCCTTTGTTCACACCACTCGGCCTATGATATTACAGTACCTCAGCCTGAACTGTAAAAGTTGAGGAATTTCACTTCATTAAAACAGTTGGTCACTGGGCGGTGGTGGCATACGCCTTTAATCCTAGCACTTGGGAGGCAGAGGCAAGCGGATCTCTGTGTGTTCGAGGCCAGCCTGGTCTACAGAGTGAGTGCCAGGAAAGGCACAAAGCTACACAGAGAAACCCTGTCTCGAAAAACCAAAAAACAAAACCAGTTGGTCAAGTAGTAGAACCAGGAAACGGACCTTGTGTCAATTACCAAACTATAAATCCAGCCCTCTAATGTGACCCCTCTAATGTGCATTGAGATTGAAAACGGACTTAAATCATTAGAAAGCTCCTTTGAAATGTGCCTTTCTGGGCTGGAGAGATGGCTCGGCAGTACTTATTTGCTCTCCTACGGGACCAAAAATCAGTTCAACACCCACATCAGACTCACAACAGCTGCTAAATTGAGCTCCCAGCCTTCCTCTGGCTTCTGTGGGCACCTTCACATACATGTGAATATGCACACACATATATACAACTAAAAATCAAGTAAATCTTGACTAGAAGAGTGCCTTTTCCTGTGACAATTTCCCTGGTCTCTCAGTCCTGTCTCTTAACCCCTCTTTCTCCTTTTCTGTCTCCTCATCTTTCTTTGTTCTGATGTGAAAACTGAAAGAACGTTGGAAACAAGTAGAAAAACAGAATACGTAATTCCTGAGTAATGGCATCTTAATTAAATTCTGCCTTCTTCCTGCAAGTTTTATGGGGGAAGAAGATATGGGCTTGGGCTTTATTGTACTATAAAATCTTGATTTTAATTCCTCAGGACAGGCTTCCTTTTTAAGCTGCCCATCTGTCTATTGCTTGTAGAGAGTGACCATAGATCATTGGATTGGTAAAGTGGGACATTCTGGAATGGCCACTGGAGCTGAGAAAGTAATATGTAACTTGTTTATTAGGTAGGACAGATGGCCCCCTGAGCTCCCTGTCACCTTGGCATTTCCTGTCACCTGAGGTTTATAAATATGAGAAAATGAAGGTGCATGAGAAAGCCTTTAAGCATCTCCTTTGGGCACAAGACTATTGTACAGTTAGGAGGCCTAAGGTTCCTCTCATTAAGGTTCTCACCACTGCAAATTTGGTCAGCCTCTCCACAAACACAAATTCTAAGTAAGCATGTACTCTAAGTAGAGCAGTTGCATGGAGCATGAAGCTTTGGGATGAATCCCCTGGGTCGTCCCTGCCCTCCTCCTCAACAGTCACTTCCTGTTCACTAGATAGACACATTTTAAAGCTATCCTCCTGTGGAGGGTGTTTGGGAGAACACAAGCTCTATACAGTAAGGTCTTCTCCCTCCACGACCTTATAACCTCATTGGAGGGTAAACTCATATGCTGTGAATAAGTAACCAACAATGAACTACTTACTGAGATATACAAGGACACATGGTTTCAAAAGCATTCACAAGAGCTTCAGCCGTCAGGAACCACTGGAGCTCAAGGCTTCTCCTGCAGCTCAAGGCTTCATTCACCACTTGTACATCCAGGGTGTTGCTTTCTCTCCATCTCATAAAGCATTACAAGGACTGAGTAAACTAACAGGACAAAATAAAACGTACAGAATACTTCCTGATGCCATGTCACATCGCCTGCCTGCGTGTCTTCCTTGCTTACATCCCAGTGTGTCCGTGGTTGTCATGCCAAAGGGAACCACTCAGTCTGAACTGACACCAAAGATTAGGCTTTAGATGGGAGGAACTTAAGTTCAGAATACTGCGCTGAAAAGGGACCGGGCATGATTTGTTTTTATTATAATGCTACAGTGGATTATGTCTCGTCTTTGTCCTGTCTCACCAGAGTTCCAGGTAATAGCTGCAATCTATTCACAATGACAAGGCAGAAATTCACCGAGGCTAACCTGAGCACTCTGGCAGAGGATTCTAACAATAATGGCACTTGAGAAAACAGCTGTGATATTACTAGGGTCAGGCTTTTCTGTGTATTATTTAAATAGATTTTCTTCCTTTGTCTCAGCAGCCTAAGGACATTGTTTATGGTCATTTAGCTAGAAAAGCAGGAAGACGGGATTTGAATACGTGAAGTTGGCTCCAAAGCATTCATTGATTTAACAGGAAAAGGGATATGTTTACAATTAGGTAGCACTGGAAGGTGTTTCAGGACACCCAGAATATGAGTAACTTCATCATCCTGTCATTTAGCTTACTTTCTTGTCTGTCCCTGTGTAAGTAAAGTCCTGGTGCTGATAACATAAGACAGAATATACCAACCAATCAGATGATTCCAAGACCTGAATCAAATGTGTCTATTTATAAAGTTAGGGCAGTCAGAAGGGATTTCTCCACAACAATAAAAAGTATCTTTAGTGTATTACTCTTAGTTTAAAAACATGAGAATTTGGGGTACAGATGTCTTCCTCACACATTCACACTGCTCACACACACTTTCCTGAAAATTGTCTCAGGATTGACTTTGAACACTACATTTTCCCATTTAACTGCATGCAAGACCTCATGTGTAGACAGTAGCATAGATACCTGACCAGGGCCTTTCCAGGGTCTGACTCTTGTGTAGACAATGTCATGGATACCTTTTTCCAGGGCCTGACTCTTGTGTAGACAGTGGCATGGATACCTGTTTCCAGGGCCTGACTGCTGTGGGATGTTCTGTATGGCAAATGTGTTGCTCTGATTGGCCAATAAATAAATCACTGATTGGTCAGTGGCTAGGCAGGAAGTATAGGTGGGACAAGGAGGAGAATAAAGCTGGGAAGTGGAAGGCTGAGTCAGAGACACTGCCAGCCGCCACAATGACAAACAGCATATGAAGATGCCGGTAAGCCACGAGCCACGTGGCAAGGTATAGATTAATAGAAATGGATTAATTTAAGCTGTAAGAACAGTTAGTAAGAAGCCTGCCACGGCCATACAGTTTGTAACCAATATAAGTCTCTGTGTTTACTTGGTCGAGTCTGAGCGGCTGTGGGACTGGCAGGTGAGAGAGATTTGTCCTGACTGTGGGCCAGGCAGGAAAACTTTAACTACACCTGACTCTTGTGTAGACAGTGGCATAGATACCTTTTTCCAGGGCCTGACTCTTGTGTAGACAGTGGCATGGATACCTTTTTCCAGGGCCTGACTCTTGTGTAGACAGTGGCATGGATACCTGTTTCCAGGACCCGACTCTTAGGTTGCAGGGCACAAACAGAAGTGACTCGGAGTTCCTTCCAGTAACATCACACTCCATTTGTCATTTTGTGCTCTTGACCCAGAAAGAGAAGAAGCTGTTTGGATGCCATCCACAGCTGGAGCTTCCACCAGAGTAAACAAATAAAATTAATGAAGCCCAGTGTGTGTCTCTGCAGGTGTGTCTCTGCATCACAGTGTCCTGTGGCAGGGATCATAAGGGCAGCCTAAGTAAAGTGAGCCCAGGGCAAAGCCCTTGCATCACAGCAGTGTAGACTCGTAATCAGTGCTGCTTTTGATCAGATGGAAATAACAGTGTCTCCTGAGTTGGAAAACTGTCTGTTCAAACCCACCTTAGACATGTGATCTTTACCAAGAATTGCACTTACTTATACTTTTTTAAAGACTTATGTAGCTAGAGTTTTCCTGCCTGGCCCACAGGACAAATCTCTCTCACCTGCCAGTCCCACAGCCGCTCAAACCCGACCAAGTAAACACAGAGACTTATATTGGTTACAAACTGTATGGCCATGGCAGGCTTTTTGCTAACTGTTCTTACAGCTTAAATTAATCCATTTCCATTAATCTATACCTTGCCACATGACTTGTGGCTTACCGGCATCTTCACATGCTGTTTGTCATCGTGGTGGCTGGCAGTGTCTCTCTGACTCAGCCTTCCACTTCCCAGCTTTATTCTCCTCCTTGTCCCTCCTACACTTCCTGCCTAGCCAATGGCCAATCAGTGTTTTATTTATTGACTAATCAGCAACACATTTGCCATACAGAACATCCCACAGCAGACTTATTTATTTTTATGTGCATGAATGTTTTCCCTGCATGTGTGTCTGGGCACTACCACGTGTGTGCAGTGCTCATAGAGTCCAGAAAAGGGCACCCGAGTCTCCGGAACTGGAGCTACAGATGGTTGTACACTGCCATGTGGATGCTGGGAGTAGAACCTGTGTCCTCTGGAAAGGCAGACAGTGCTCTTCACTGCTGGGCCATTTTTTCCAGCCCCTATTTATTCTTTACTATAAAGATACTATATACACTATAAAAATATAAATACTATATTATACATATAATATCTGTACTGTATATAGTACATACTATAAAACTACAAAAGATATTTTTAAAAGGGAAGTAGACATATGGCCAATCTGAAGTCCCCATAAACTGTAGAACATGCTAACACATATTAATATTTCCATAGTTGGTTCTGGCTTCTTTGATTCTGCTGAGTTTTATTTACAGTCATCTTAAATATCCCCCTTTATATTTACTTAATTCTGAGATAGCATAGATTTTCAATAACTGATAGTCGTGATTAACTGGGATATATACAGTTTTGGAACTTGCTGTTTGCAAGTACATTTCAGGAGATTTGAGGCAATCTTACACTAGATTATTTTGTGATCATTTAATCAAATATAATTTCTAAATCATTGCTTATATAAATGAGCAATGAAAAAGATTTAGGAACTATGCCTGTGCCTCTAATTCCCTATGACCCATTGGAACACTTATTGAGAAGAGCATACAATGTTCAGTGAAAGTTAACAACATGCAACCAATCCATAAACTTCACTATTTGTCCAGTAAGGTGAAGGACGCCACCCATTTCACACCACTGGCAGACAGGAGTCAGGGGTCCTCAGGAATTCTGCTTAGTCACATTTCCCTTCCAAAGCAGTTGTTCCAGACTCATAGAGAAAATAACAACTAATTGAATACCCAGTTCCCTTTTAATAACTGACATCCATGTTTATTCAAGACAGTGGATATCTTTTGACGGTGCTATCACTTCACAGCTAAGTAGGATAAAACCTTTGCACAGTTATTAAAAACAGGTGGCAAACGTTTCAATAAATGATCACAAGTTTGGCATAATAGCCAAAGAAGAAAGACCTGTGGGGATATTGTGTTCCCCAATATATTGTGCACCCCAATAAACTTATCTGGGGTCAGAGAACAGAACAGCCACTGGATATAGAAGCCAGTAAATTGTAGCACACACACCTTTAATCCTAGCATTCCAGAGCAGAAATCTGTCTGGATCTCTGTGAGTTCAAAGCCACACTGGAAACAGCCAGGCATGGTAACACATGCCTTTAATCCCAGGAAGTGATGGCAGGAAGCAGAAAGGCATATAAGGTGTGAGGACCAGGAACTAAGGTCTGGTTAAGCTTTTAGGCTTTTAGCAGCAGTTCAGCTGAGATTCATTCCAGATGAAGATTCAGAGGATTCCAGTCTGAGGAAACAAGATCTGCTGAGAAGTTGGTGAAGTGAGGTTAGCTGTGGCCTGTTCTGTTTCTCTGATCTTTCAGCGTTTACCCCAATACCTGGCTCCTGGGTTTGTTTTTATTAATAAGACCTATTAAGATTTGTGTTACAAAGACCAGTATTTATGGTACTACTAAAAACAGCTAAATAATCTTCTATTAGTGATTTCTTTATTATGTGTGTGAATGTTAAGTCTCCAGGTATATATGTATGACCCATGTGGGTGCTTGGTGCCTGCAGAAGCAAGAAGAGGCCATTGTATCCCTTCAGCTGGGGTTACAAATGTTTGTGATGTACCATGTGAGTGCTGGGACTCAAACCTGAGTCCTCTTTAAGAGAAACAATTGCTCCTAACCTCTGAACTATCTGCAGACCCCAATTAATCTTTTTAATTTAGATAGTTTGAAGCCTTAAGAGCTTCTAGATTATTCCACAACTTCCTCAAATACAAAACAGCAGTATATAAGTAATGGCTAAGAATTGTTTAGAAGAGGTCTTCTAACCCAGGACACTTTTAAATCATTTCCTATATCACACTATCATTGTGTTTTTAGATTTAGATGTATAACCTAGTAGGAATGTATTTTTGAAACTTATATGAAAGAAATACCAATTCACATTTTTCCTAATAGTCTACCTAATTGCCTCAACTAAACACTGTTTTAAAAATATTAAACACACTCAGGACCCAGACTCAGAAAGATGGTATGTACCCACTCATAAGTGGATACTAGAAGAAAAGCAAAGGATAACCAGACAACCCACAACTCCAGAGAAGCTAGCTAACAAGGAAGATCAAAAGAGGGACGTATGGATCGCCCTGGGAAGGGGAAATAGATGAGATCTTGCCTTCTTGTAGTGGGGAGTGAAGGGTGGGTTGAAAGGGGGGAGGCTGGGGGGGAGAAGGAAAGAGGGGGATCTTCGATTGGTGTATAAAATGAATGAAAAAATGTATTAATTAAAAAAATATAGGAAAAAAATATTAAACACAGCCAGGCAGTGGTGGCTCAAGCCTTTAATCCCAGCACTTGGGAGGCAGAGGCAGGCTTATCTCTGTGAGTTTGAGGCCAGCCTGGTCTACAAAGCGAGTTCCAAGACAGCTAGAGCTGTTACACAGAGAGACCCTGTCTTAAAAAAATGAAAAAAAAGAAAAATATTAAACACATATTTACATCTATATATCTTTATCTTTACACAATTATACGTTTATGTGTATGTTTATATTCATCAAGCATGTATATAGGCATATATACATTATTTTAATCCATGCATTTTAATATTTTAAAATAGTCTCTATTCATGATTTTTTCTCACATTTTTGAGGTGTTTATATATGTAAATTAATTTTCCAGATGAATTTCAGAATATTATTATTATTACTATTATTATTATTATTATTATTATTATTATTATTGAGTGGGTTTTTTGTGTACAGTGCATGCCAAGGTGTGTCTAAGCAATTCTGTAGAGTGGATTCTTTCCTCCCTCCTTGAAGTGGACTTGAAATCAGGTCATCAGGCCTATATAGCATGGACCTTTACCAGCTGAGCCATCTCAACATATGTATCTTTTAAGATTCTTTAAGAAAGGTTTTTTATAAATGTGACTCGTATTTGCAAGGAATTTACATGTTCATTTTGGAAGAATTTATATTTTTATACTATTGAATCTTCTCAACTAGAATATTAACATGATTTTCTGCTAATTCCAGTGTTGATTTATGTCTATCACTAAATAAAGTTTGCTTTGCACAGATGTTTTATATTTTCTGTTAATTTCATTCCTGGACATGTCATCTAGGACTAGAATTAGATAAAAGTCAAAGAAACTCAAAATAGCAATGGTTTAACTCTGAAAGGCACCTTTCTCTTTTGTGGGATAGTATTTCATGACGGGCAGGTATGACAGCTCTGTCATATAGTCCCCAGGACCCCAGGTTCCTTCGTATTTCTCTACCACCAGTCTTTGAAGATTATGTGGTATGATTTTCCTCAACGCTGGTATCTTCTCCCTTAAAATTTGAACTCACGGTGTGAATTCTGGTTCTTACAACAGTATATAACTGCAGGTGTGGCCACTATTGTGCCCATATTCCAGGAAGCAAAACTGAGGAAAATCCAAACAAGGAAGCAAGGAGAGCATCTTACCAGGAACCCTTTTAGGAACTGATCCGGAATGATTCTGTTTCTATCCATCTGAATTTGTATTGCCAGCACAGGCTGTCACAGGAAGAATGAAGTGCTACCTATACTCTTGGAAGCCATGAGCCAGATGAAGCATACCACTTTATACCACTGTGGATGAGGAGGGAAGAGAGGCCAGAGTACAATCACCAGCTTCTCCTGCAGCAAGGGCACGACAGTTGTGGTGGCTGTCATAAATACAGGCCATTTTCACATGCCCTTTCTTATGATTGTGTGAATATAGCAAAAATCTTCCGTAATTTGAGAGTCTTCAAAATGACCAAGCTCCAAAACTAGCTCAGTGCCATCTAGGTATAGTCCTGCATTCTTTGTCTTGTGGTGATATTTTGTTTGTGCTCTAACCAATAAAGCTTGCCTGGAGATCAGAGTGCAGAGCTAGCCACTAGTTAGCCATAGAGGCCAGGCAGTGGTATCACACTTTTAATTCCAGCACTTGAGAGTCAGAACAGGAAGATCAGGAGTTCAAAGCCACCATGGACTACATGAGATTGATCCAGTCTAAAAAAGAAAGAGAACCAGGCGGTAGAAGCTCACACCTTTAATCTCAGTACTTGGGAGGTACATGCCTTTAATCCTAGCACTTGGGAGGTGGAGATAGGAAGTGATATGGCTGGGCGGAGAGAGGAATATAAGGCGGGAGGAGACAGGAGCTCACCCTTTTTTGGTCTGAGAAGTCCTGGAGGTAAAAGGTGACTTTGGTTAACTCCTTTAGTTCTCTGATCTTTCAGCATTTACCCCTATATCTGACTCCGGGTTTTTATTATTAAGACCAATTAGAAGTCGCACTGCATTGCCTGTTTCTGTTTTTCATGATGCTTGAGAATATTTAGGGAATTCTAGATCAAATGGCTCTTCTTTCCTTGGTCCGGCAACAAATATGCACTGTCAGAATCCTGGAGCGCTGGGACCCACCTTACCCCCTCCTGCTCCTAAGAGTCAGAGTTGTCAATATTTCCCTGTCCAGAAGTCATCTTTTTTAGAGGACCTTCCCTCATGTCAAGCTGGTTTTTTGACTATGAAAGGTGTTGGTTATGTTAAGCCTAAATCTTCATCAATAGGAGGTATATTACAGCAGAGGTTTTCTGCTCACATACGCTTGTTGTTTAAGGATAAACAAGAAGATAAATACAAAAGGCAAGCAAAAAATTCACCCACAGCTCTCTGTAATGAAATAAATATTGCTTTATCCCTCCTTTTTCACTTATTTCCCTTTTCTCTTTTTTCTGCAAGACGTGAGATGTAAGGTGGATTGATTTGCACAGCGTTGCTGCTAAATTGCCCATTCCGCCACCTAGAGTGTTCAAACCCTTCCTACATCATTAATCTCAACTACTGAGCGGATGGGAATTGGACTCTACAAACAGGCTGTCTGCCAAAGGAGATGTCCCCAGGCAAAAACTTATATAGTTTTACGTAGCAAGCCATGTTGTTGTTGGTTTGGTTTTGCTTTTAAATAAACCAAATCAAAACAAAAACAACAATCAGTTTTCCCCATAGACTGATGAAATTGCCCAGATGTGTTGGAATTGAGATGAAAATAAATCACTCTGGACACTTTCACTACCTGCAAAATCTAAGTTATAGCCATAGGAAAAAATGTGCAAAAGTACAGGAAAAACTCTGTGATGCATTTGTGTGCTGCAAATGTTGCTACCTAGTCGCACAAGCCCAGCTGTGTCTCGGTGCTTGTCCTTGTCTATGGCATTGTAGGATAGCACAGTGATCAACAGGATGGGCTGAGTAGCTGGGCACACTTGGTGTTTAATTTCACCTTTCCCCATCACAACTTCAGCTACTTCATGTGTTTCTACAAGGCTAGGTTGTCTCATCTTTTGACCAGAAACAACAGTAACAGTTTCCTATGACGTGCTATGAACATTAATTAGACAGCACAATTACAGGTAATAAACCATAGTGGAGTCAGTAACAAGTACCTACAGTAACATAGTTTTATTATTATCTCTGCTAATATTTCTACCATCTAAATATGGCCTCTACCCTCTGTGGACTCCAAATAATAGAGGATGATATAGATATGTTCATTCTTAGTATGCAGATAGTATTTAGGAGAGATTTTAGTCTTTACACAATGTCAGAATTTATTGAATAACATTAAATTCATAAGCCATATCAGTATTGTGGCCTATTGCTTAACAATTAATATCAATAACACTCGATAGCTTGGCTATTTGCAATCACTGATTCTTTTGTTTCAGTCTTAATTATTAACACTTTCAGATCACATACTACACACTATACAGATTTATACATATGTGCACACACACACACACACAAATATATATTATAGAATGGCTACAAAGGGGTTAAGGAAGCTGTAGAGTTCTAAAGGGCCTCACTGGAGGCTGAAGCAGAGAGGTGATACGGATGCAGAGAAGCGGAGAGTCACTGCTGGTGCCTGCAGCCATATGAAGGATCTCAGGAGAAAAGAACAGGTGGCCTACCCTCCTAGCTGAGCAACAGTCTAATTGCTCCCAAGCAAGTAAATGGGTCTTGTTTAGAACCATTAGGTTTTGGTGTGGTTTGTTATACAGCAATCGCTAGCTGATACAGTTTTATACGATTTTCCTATACAATTTCCTCCACAAATTTCTTT
Organism: Peromyscus californicus insignis; assembly: GCF_007827085.1. Taxonomy (NCBI): domain Eukaryota; kingdom Metazoa; phylum Chordata; class Mammalia; order Rodentia; family Cricetidae; genus Peromyscus; species Peromyscus californicus. Next base: position 54,784,359 of record NW_026294534.1, on the reverse strand, counting down.
CACTTCAACAATTTGCAGGCCTGGAGTCATGTTTGTATGCATTTCTTCAGAGTGCATATGCTAGCTATTGGCACAGACCTTTCTGTCTGGGCTTGCCAAGTTCCTATTCAAATGGTGAGATTTTTCTTGGAAAGGAGGGACGTTGCAGTACAGAGAATAAACAATGTGATCTCACGAAGAACAAAACAAATGTGAGATTCCTGTTGACTTATTCTTGAAACGCAGTGAGGAAGAAACACCTTGCACTGATATTATCCCAGTAAAGTTGGATGTGAGTTTGGTTTAAATAAATAGAATTCTGAGATGCTATTTGTCACAGCGTCTCTTGGGGAATCAGCATTTGAAGATCAGCAGCATGTGGGGACCTGGCAAAGAAAGGTTCCGTTGTGCTTCCTCTCAGGAAATGGCAATCACCTCTGCTCTACCAGTGACCTGGGAACTGGAACCTCCTAGGTCGGTGGCAGAAACTCAGGTGGCAGCTGGATGAGCCCCCATCCTTGCCAGTGGGAATGAAACCAACCAAGAGATGTAAAAGCGTCAGAAGACTGAGTGCTTGAGAAATTGGAAAAGGAAAAGGTATTTATTTCAAATAATTGTACTTCAGGGCCCATGAGATGGCTCAGTGGATTAAGGCACTTGCCACCAAGCCCCAGGACCCACACAATGGAAGGAAAGTTGTCTTCTAACCTCTTCCACCCTGTGGCATTTGCAAGCACACACATGCTAATTAATACGATTTTAAAAATAAGGAACAAAAATGTTATAATTATAGTTTAATTTTCAAGTCAGAATAAAAAGAGAGAGGGAAGAAAAAAGGGAGGGAGGGAAGGAGGAACTTACTTTATAAGGTCAAACAAGTCTTTTCAAAAGTACAAACCAGAAGCCACAAAGGCATTGCTGGTTGAAAAAATAAACTTCCTTGAACCCGAGCATAAGAAAAGCTACTGAGAGAAGACTAGGAAGGTGTTTCCCAAAGATCTGAGAAGGCCTGTAAAGGACACAGCAGAGCACTTTGTTGAGAAAATATGTGCACATTAATTTTACTTTGTTGTCTCCCATTTTCTTTTAACCCACTACGATCAATTTCACCCCCTCATTCAGTCATTCCTAGTAAAGACTTCAACCTTTTCAGTGGAAATATTTTGATCTTTCCTGTAGTGGTATTGTGTTCCCCAAAATATTGTGTACCCTAATAAACTTATCTGGGGTCAGAGACAGAACAGCCAAAATATTAAACATAGAAGTTAGGCAGTGGTAGCACACGCCTTTAATCCTAGCATTCCAGAGGCAAAAATCCATGTGGTCAAGGATACAGCCAAGCATGGTGACTCACACCTTTAATCCCAGAAAGTGAGCCTTTAATCCCAGGGAGTGATGGTAGAAAGCAGAAAGATATATAAGGCGTGAGGACCAGAAACTAGAAGCATTTGGCTGGTTAAGCTTTTAGGCTTTGAGCAGCAGTTCAGCTGAGATTCATTCTGGATGAGGACTCAGAGGCTTCCAGTCTGAGGAAACAGGACCAGCTGAGGAACTGACGAGGTGAGGTGGCTGTGGCCTGTTCTGTCTCTCTGATCTTCCAGCGTTCACCCCAATACCTGGCTCAGGTTTGATTTTATTAATAAGAACTTTTAAGATTCATGCTACACTGTCTTTTTCATGACCAGTATGTACCACTTGATGATAATGTACATGTCATTAAATTCCTTGCTCTCGATGACATCTGTAACCTAGGTTCTCCCATCTCCCTCACAACATCACTTCTCTCTTTTTAGATTGCATTTCATTATAAAGATGTCTTTATGAACTTATTATTTGACAACATCGTGCATGTGTATTATACACACGACGCTCTGTCCTTTACTAACCTTCTCATATCTCCATTGTCCCCTACCTTTTCACACCAAGTCTCCATCCCACATTTATGGCTCATGTCTGCTTTCTGACCCCCTGGGTTTAACCAGGGTAATGGAGTTATCCACTGGAGCATGAACAACTCACCAAAAGCTATATCACTAAAAACAAAGATTCCCTCTCTTCCATCAGCCATTGGCTGCTTTTAGCTTCCCTGGGCAGGGCCAGGCATCACCAGCAGGGCCCTCCCTTACTCACTCCCTTAGTCCTATGCATGCCCTACAGTTGTGAGTATGGAAGTGCTACAACTGTGCCATGCCCATAAGACAGCATTTCACTGTGCTCCTCCCTACTGTGTGGTTCTTCCGTTTCTTCTACTCTACCCTCCCTAGATGTTCCCTGAGCCTGGGGACAGGGATGATATGGCAGACTCAGTTAACTGTGAGCACTTGTTTTTGGCACCTTGACCATCCACGAGTATCTGCATTAACCACTGGGGTAAAGAGAAGTGTCTTTGAGCAAGGCTCACAACAGCACTAGTCTATGGGCATTTTAAATACACTATCTATGAGGCAATTTGACAACTGGCCCTTCAACAAAATTAAAGTAGTATTTTCATTCTTAGAGCTTACAACCACTCCAACCATGAGCCTTTGGCCAGGTCCACGTTATCAAACAAGAAGTCCTTCCTTTAAGGCAAGTCTCAAATCTAAGAAGAAATCAGTTGGCTACCCCATCATAGTCATGCCGTTATTGTACCAGTAAGCATCTCTTACTCAGTTGCTAGTGCAGCACGCAAGATCTAAAGCTGCAGAAGCCCACTGCTGACTTTTCTCCACATGATGCATTTCTCAAACTTTCTGGAGCTATGAAAGCTAGCCTGAAGGGAAGATGCTTCCAACTTAGTTCTAGCATGGTTTCTCTGTGTTCAGCTACCAAAGTGCATGATATGTGTTTTCTACCACAGAGATGCATGCACATTCATGTACATTGCTGATCTATTCACAAAAGCCAAGAAATAAAATCAGCTTGTATGTCCATCAACAGATAAATGAATAATAAACAGACAATGCAACTTTGTTCGGGCTAAAGAAAATTTGGAGTTATGAAATTTGCAGGGAAATGAATGGGTCTGTAAAAATTATATTGAGCAAGGTTATTAAATGCCAGAAAGTCAAACACCATATGTTCTTTTGCATATGTAAAGAGTAGCTTCAGCGTTTTAGAATGGTCTGTTTAAATTGGAGTGTGTACATTTCTCTCTTTTTTTAATCCTGAAAACATAAGAAAATTGTTTTCTGCTGTTCCAACCTTGCTTCATATTTCTTACTATCTCCGATGGACATTCATATAACCGGCACATTCATTATTCCATCTACGCCTACACTCTTTGATTCAGTCATGCACAACTTCCCTGTCCAGAACTTCCTGACCTATTCTTATGCTCAGCAGATGGGAGGATGACCATTCCCGTGTTGAGGGCACTCAGCTTTCTATTGACAACCTCTTCTAAACACCTCCACAGCTACACACAGAGGAAGCATTCCACAGGTTACCTTGCATTCTGGGATCTCTGCAGGCTGACACTTTTTTTTGTTTTTTTTGTTTTTATTTTCTCTCATACATTACATTGTGTCAGATTTGGTTGGATAATGGTTTATTGCAGTGGGCAGCAATGTCAGCCGGGACTTAACACTGGTCAAAACATAGAGAATAAATGGCCGTTCAACATCCAGCATTAAAGTGAACAGCAGTAGCACCTTATCCATGGGTTTTGGAGCATTGAGGAAGGGGCAGAAAGAATTTTGGAGATGGAGACAGACAATGGCATGGAGAACTGACCTCTAGGCATGATATAGTTAATACACACCTGAACTCACAGTCACTCTGATCTCTGCACAGGACTGAGGCCTCCCAAAACCTTATTGTGGAATAGAGAGGCTCTCAGGGTCTGTCTTAGTTAGGGTGTCTATTGCTGTGAAGAGACACCATGACAATGGCAACTCTTATAAAGGAAAATGTTTACTTGGGGTGCCTCCTAAGGGGTTGCCTAGTCCAGCCTTAATAGGAGAGGAGTGTCATGAGCTATGGCAGACCATGGCACAAATACAACAGCTAGCAACTGATAATTCAGATGTCAACCCACCAAATGAATAATTCTCTGATGGAGAAGAACTCCATTCAAGCAAGGCTTATGGGACCACTGACTCTGAAAACTGTTGCTCCTGTGTGTAATTTCATATGTGCAGAAACAGCTGTGGTATCTCCCCAATATCTGCACTGTAGTGTGTAATCTCATATGATATTTATATGTTATCTCATGATTACATCTCAATATTTTGAGCACATATATCCATGGATGGTCAGGAAGCTGTATAATTTTGATATACAGAACATACACTAGAATATGCTTCATAACTTAGATCTATTGTTTCATGAGGACTATAAGACACTTAGAAGCCTGTTTTGTTTCTTTACTCAGACTAACATAAGAAAGCAACAGTTTCTCCCAGTCTAAGACAAGCTACAGAAGATTAGCTCATTCATAACCTTAGAGCAATTTCAAACTAAACTAAATGTCTCTGCAAATGCCTCATAAGATTAACCTCCACAAAAAATATACAAGGATGGATTGTCAGAGGTCTAATTGTAGAGCCAAGATTATTAGCAAAAAGCAACTTAAAATACTATGCCAATCCTTCTCTTGCTAAAAGTCTGACTGATAACACAGACCAGTGGCCACTGCCTGGAAAGTACCAAGCACCATGTCCCCGCCTATGTGTTATCATGGTGAATGGTTCTGCTCCTTATTGCTTACTCAAGGAATGTGCTTTGACCTTCACAGGTAGCTTTGTAATTCTTCTTATTATTGGGGGGAAAAAAGCCACCTGTTGAATATATATATATATATATATATACATATATATATATGTATGTATATATATATGTATATATAGCTGGGTAGAACAGAGAACTAGAAAGAATCAGAACTTAGAAGGTATTAGAACTAGGAAGAATTAGAACTGTAGAGCAGAATTAGAGCTGAAAAGAAGTGGCAAAATTAGAGCTGAAAAGGAATAAAAGAAAATGACCCTCAGATCATGTATGTGAGTCTTCTTATAGATAGGAAATCTTTCCAGCCCCCATACTCTGAGGCTTTCTATTTATAACCCTGGAGCAGTTCTGGAAGCTGGACTTCCAGGCTGCCTTAGAAGAGGTGCCTAGTCTCACTGCAACTTGATATGGCTTAGCTGGCTGATACCCATGGGAGGCCTGCCCTTTTCTGAAGAGAAACAGAGAAGGAGTGGATTGATGGGCAGGGAGAAGGTGGGGGGAGGGGACTGGGAGGAGATGAAGGAGGGGAAATTGCAATCAGGATGCAAAAACAATGAGTAAATAAATAAACAAACAAATAAATATGGATCAGTTGGCATTCTTCTATCTGCTGATATTCAGTTAGAACAGCACCATTTGTTGAAGATGCTTTCTTTTTCCCATTGTGTATTACTCACTTCTTTATAAAAAATCAGATGTTTATATGTGTGTGGATTTATGACAGGGTCTTCATCTTGATTCCATTGATCAACTATCTGTTTTTATGCCAATACCATGCAGTTCTTATTACTATAGCTCTGTAAGACAGCTTGAAATCAGGGATAGTGATACCTCTGGAAGTTCTTTCATGTACAGAATTGCCGTAGATAGTCTGGGATTTTTTGTTTTCCACACATGAAGCTGAATACTGTTCCTTCAAGGTCTGTAAAAAAATTGTGTTGAAATTTTGATAGAGAATGAATTCATGGATTTCTTTTGGTAAGATGACTATTTTTATTATGTTAATCCTACTGATTCCTGAACATCAGAAATCTTTGCATCTTCTGATATCTTCCTCAATTTCTTTCCTCAAGGACTTGAAGTTTTGTCATTCAAGTCTTTCCCTTGTTTGTTTAGAGTTATCCCAAGGTATTTTATATTACTTGTAGCTATTGTAAAGGGTGTTGTTTCCCTGATTTCTTTCTGAGCCCATTTGTTATTTGTGTATAGGAGGGTTACTGATTTTTTTTAAGTTAATCTGTATCCAGCCACTTCATTGAAGGTATTTATCAGCTGTAGGAGTGCTCCAGTAGAATTTTTGGGGTTGCTTATGTATACTATCATATCATCTGCAAATAGCGAAAGTTTGATTTCTTCCTTTCCAATTTGTATCCCCTTGATCTCCTTCAGTTGTCTTATTGCTCTAGCTAGAACTTCAAGTACTATATTGAATAAATATGGAGAGAGTGGACAGCCTTGTCTTGTTCCTGATTTTAGTGATTTTAGTGGAATTGCTTTGAGTGTCTCTCCATTTTGATGTTGGCTATATGCTTGCTGTAAGTTGCTATATTGTGTTTAGGTATGTTCCTTTTATCCCTGATCTCTCCAAGACTTTTATCAAGAAGAGATGTTGGATTTGTTGACACACAAATTTAACTGTCATAAAGATCTATTAGCTCAGCAGTTCTCAACCTGTGGGTCACAACCCCTTTGGGAGCCAAATGACATTCTCACAGTGGTCACCTAAGGCCATCAGATATTTACATTACAATTCATAACAGCAGCAAAGTTGTAGCTATGAAGTAGCAATGAAAATAATTTTATGATTGAATGTCACCACAACGAAGAAACTGTGTCAAAGGTTTGCAGAATTAGGAAGTTTGAGAACTACTGTATTAGCCAATATCAACTTTTCATTATCTTGAACTTGTACAATCCAAATATAATAATGCCTTGCTAAAATCAATCCTAATTATTTTACTTAAATATCTCTAGTGGACTTTCATTTTCCATGAGGTAATTTAAAAGTGTTTTGAATTTAATGGAAGGTGTATTCTTTATAATGGGACTTGGAGATAAATTTCAACCTCATTTGCAACACATTTTCTGTAGCCAGTACTATTACAACGGAACCTGTTTGCATTCCTTGGCAAGATCATTGAATATCGTATTCCATGTTCTTGTACTTGCTAATGTTCATTTACATGGCACTCTTCTCTTCCATCTGGTTACAGAACAGATTAGGGATTAAATTTTCCATGAAACAACTCACATTATTGGTGTCATCATCCTTAAATGCCTCAATTTTGCCCTTTATTCCTTTATTAGAACTTCTATATGATACACTACATCGAATTATAGCACTTTAACTCTGAATTTTGAATATCCAGTCTCTTGTATGATACCTGAGCTTTGCTATGACTGGTGTTTATACCAAGCAGTTTTATGACCCTGGTGGATTATCTTTCATCATATTGTCATATTTTAACACAGAATCTCAAGGTGATATAAACATATATAACTTTGTAATACGAATGTGGATGTTCACGTATTTGCTGTTTTCTTTTAAAAACTGTTTTGTTGATTGACTTTAATAAGACAAGGGGTAATGACTATTTCTCCTTCATCCCTCCAGAATCCCTCAATATTGATCATAATTTTCCTGGCAATGGAAATTTCCACACTGTTGTGTTGAAATTATAGATTCAGGTCTCTGTCTAAATCAGTGCTCATCTTACCTGCTTTAAATTTCCACACTATGAATAATTACTTCAGCCAGAGCCTATAAAAAGTTAACTTAAAGGATTCCATTCATAGTTTTTTATATCTTACTAAAATATACATACCGTAATTTATTTAGAAAATTCTAGAGCAACATGTAATTTTTAAAAGACTAAAAGCAAAACATATACTGATTTTAGTGATTATTCAAACTTGACTGAAACATTTTTTTAAAAAGCATGTATTTTGAGCAGGTGAGATGACTCTGTGGATAAAGGTGTTTGCAGGCACACCTGGGCAGCCTGTTTGAACCCCAGAAAAACAGGCTCTTACAAAGTTGTACTCTGACCTCCACATGTGCTTTCTCTCTCTCTCTCTCTCTCTCTCTCTCTCTCTCTCTCTCTCTCTCTCTCTCTCTCTCTCTCTCTCTCTCTCTCACATCTAAATAAATAAATGTAATTTTTAGAAAGTTGTCTTTGTAGCTGGGGGTATAGCTCAGTGTGTAAAAAGACATGCCAAGAAGGTATGAGGACCGGAGTGACAATCCATAGAATCTTCACAAAATCCAGAAATATCACCTGAGTGTGTAGTCTCTTCAGTCCTGCAGAGGGATACGAGAAGATGGCAGAAGCCTGGAAGTTATAGGTCACCTTGCCTGGCATAGATAGAAGAAAAACAACAAGGAGACTTTTCCTCAAATAACATAGAAGGTGAGAGCCACCAACAAAAACTGTCCTCTGACCTCCACAGGTGTGTAACAGTGCACACATGCCACAACACACACACACACACACACACACACACACGCACACGCACACGCACACGCACACGCACACGCACACGCCCACACATGGTGCCTTTATCTGGCATGCTGAGAAGATAATTAAACAGACAATTCTAGTTAAAATGTCACTCAAAGTTAGACATCTGGTGATTTTATGCATTTTCATTTCATTCTTCCAAATTAATAACTTTATGTACAAATGGTTTTACATGTGTATGGTAGACTTTGAAAAATGTATTTCCCAAAGTGAGTTTTCTGGGCCAAAGATTTATGTTTTAGAAATATTAATGGCGGAAAACTGTCTTTTGAATATATCATAAGGTGCGTTTCCACCAGCGTGTTCCTGCACTAAGAATGGCCAGTCTTCAGACACCTGCGCAACGGGGCTGCCATTGCCCGCTGCAGCCAGCCTGAGATCAGCTGGTGGGGCTGGCGCAATGCTGATGATGAATACCTGGTCACGTCCATTGCCAAAGCCTGCGCCTTAGACCCAGGGACAAAGGCCAGTGGAGCCTCCCTCAGCACTGGGACTAATGATGCCAGTGAGGCATGTGACACTGATTTCGATTCTTTTCTGACTGCGTGCTCTGGGGTGGAGAGCACAGCTGCTCCTCAGAAACTTCTGATCCTGGATGCACGGTCCTACACAGCAGCTGTATTTATGAACATTCTGTCCTTGGCCTGTGATATTTTTTCCATAGTAACTGTCATATACACTTCAGGTCTTTAGGCTAGAGAGATTCCTAGCTTATAATATGCACTTCAAATATATCTAAACTTATTTTCCTATTTGTTTTATTTTTACAATTTTATTTTGTCAAAAGATAGCATTTATAGGATTGAATCTTTATGTAAATTAAATTACTTTCAATTAGCAAGGACATTATCAGGTTCGATCTGAAAGCGGAATGTGAAATGAGTCATTTTGTTATTTAAGCCCATTAAAACAATGAGCAGTAGAGGTAGACTAGCAGTGGACTAGAAGGCACCATTATGGGAGTTGGTGAAGAGGAAATCATAATCATGGAGCAAAAAAGACTATTCCAGATGGGGGGGGGGAGCATTATATACACATGACAGGGGTGAAAGGTTACTGGAGAATGGGGAGGGAACTGCAGGAAAGTAGTCAGCCAGTCTTGGCAGTGGAGAACCAGGAACCTCAGCCTCTGCAGTGGGGACACAGCCTCTGCAGTGGGGACACAGACTCTGCAGTGGGGACCCAGCCTCTGCAGTGGGGAACCAGCCTCTGCAGTGGAGTTCCTTGGCAGAGGGAAGGAGGGCTCCTTTCAAAGAGGAAGAATGTCAATGGCTTCCCCAACCACAGGACAAACTCACAGCCTTCACAAGCCTCAGGTCCTCAGCTTGAATTTTTTTCCCCTCACAAATGACTGCTATGATATTTAATACCTCAGGATTTGATCTTTCTTTGAAAATCCCATGAATTGTATCAGGTTTGTAGGTATTCAGCATTGTGAGGAAATCACCTTTAATACACAATTGCCCCAAATGCTCTTTCATTTCATATTTTAATCTTAAACTCTATCATTAGATATTAGCTATGTTTTGTTAATTTTGTATGTTTTCCAGGGACTACATTTCTACACCTGATATGTCTGCTTTTTATAGCTCCATTTTCCGAGGATACTTACTGCTTTCCCTCATTCAGGATGTTTTACTAATTTCTGTCGTTTACGGTCCTTGGCGTGATTTCTAGCACTTATTGTCTCTGTGCTCTTAATTGTGTATTTATTTCTGTGATGGTTTCTTATTTGCATTTCTTCATGGAGTTCTGCCAGATCACAGCTCATCGTCTGTTTCTTTCTAGCAATTACCTGACTTCCAACATTTGCAACTTGAATTTGTCTGTTTGTTTAATTTTTGATAATGTAGCCACAGTTTTTACTCCTTTGTGATAGTTTTCCCTGGGGCTTTGTCTTTCTCTGGTAACTTACTTTGATGCCTACTCATACATTTTGTGTGTGTGTGTGTGTGTGTGTGTGTGTGTGTGTGTGTGTGTGTGTGTGTGTGTAAATTTTGAAGACTAGGATTTCGTTTCCCTTTGACTGTTTCTTGTCTCTTTCACCCATCTTTGGATGAACTGGATTTCCCTGAACAAGTAATTTGTCAGAGCTCCAACAAAATAGAAAACACCTGGTTATATTTAACCTTCATGCAAGGCAGAGAGTTTCTTTTAATATGTGTTCTCTGCAGTCTCTGTGACATACTATTTTCCAGTTGTGCACACTGTATTTTTTATGTGTTGAATCTGGTGACGCTAATTAAATGGAGCCACCATGTATGGAGGACCAGGAAAGACAAAGGACCTCATTTTGCTTCCCTAACACAGTCTGATTTCCTCAGTGTGTCTTTTCATTGCCTCATTTCGTGCTACTTCTTGGAATCAGCCTGAGTTTACGATGACTCACACTAGCACTGTGTCTCCACCGTGACTAAGGAACACTGCTTTCTCTGTACGCACAGCTTCCTGTACGTACATCTTCTCTTGGATGTCAGTTTCCTGAAGGCTGCAGAATCATTGCTTCAAAAAAAAAATCTTTCTTCAGATCTTTACAGATTTCCTCATACAAATGTTGTATGTATTTCGTTGGATTTCTACTTTACTATTTAGTCCATTGTGTAACCATTGTAAATAGCAATGGTTCTGATTTTCAAGTCTACCTCTTCATTAGTGGTTGATTAGAAAATAACTAATTTCTGCATATGAACTTTATATCCTCAGAGCAATCATCACTTACTATTTCAAGGAGTTATTTTATGGATTCTTTCTAATTTAATTTTTGTAATACCTAAAATGAGGATTTCTTTCTATTCCTTTTATTTCCTTTTCTTATCTTACTGAATTAGACAGCAATTCTAGTACAATATTGCAAATCAGTAACAAAAGGAAACATCTTTTCTTCATGCCTTAAAATTGCTTTTTATTTCTCATTACATTTATTTATTTGTGTACATATGAGAGGGAGTCAGGATCAGAATAACACTGACACTGTAATTTCATTTATTCATGTATTTGTTGTGATCTTAGGGGTCAAACTCAAGGCCTGGTACATATTAGGCAACTGCTGTGCCACTGAGCTACATTCCCAGACATCAGATACTCAAGTTTTTTGTGTTTTAAGTTTTTAAGTTTCTAACTTTCTTATGCTTCTGCTTTCCCCCTTTTTTCTTTCTTGTAATAATATCTTTGTACAATAAACAGAAATGGTTGTCATGTGAACTGTTTTATGTCGTAGGTTTTACTTATTTCACCCCTACTGTATGATATAAAACATTAATCTTTCCTTTGAATTTTCTTTAAGTTTGTAGTTAGGTCTAGAATTTTTATTATAGTAAAACTCTTTTACCCACCATTACTCTGTTTTTGGTGAGAACTTGGTAACACCTTGGTGTCTTTCTGTCAACAGGCATTATAGTAAGCCTGGCTATCTTTCTATTTGTGTATGTATGTGTGTGTGGCTGTCTTAGTTAGGGTTTCTAAGGCTGTGAAGAGACACCATAACCATGGCAACTCTTATAAAGGAAGACATTTAATTTGGGTGGGCTTACAGTTTCAGAGGTTTAGTCCATTATCATCATGGTGGGACATGGTAGCATGCAAGCAGACATGATGCTGGAGAAGGAACTGAGAGTTCTATATCTTCATCCATAGGCAATAGAAGTAAACTGTCTACCACACTGAGCATAACTTGAGTAAAGGAGACCCCCCCACCACCAAGCCCACCTGCACAGTCATACATTTCCTCCAACAAGACCATACCTACTCTAACAAAGCCACATCTTCTAATAGTGTCACTCCCTTTGAAGGCCATTTTTTTTCAAAGCACCACAGCGGCCAATATGATTATCATCTAAATTCATTCACTATTGTATTAGGTTTTGTGAGATAGTGATAACCACAATTTCTTCCATATTTCTTAGCTAAAATAACTTAATGTACAGACTATTTATTACCTAGCTGATAGCTAACTACCATTCACTGCCCAGGGTATATTGCAAAGAAGAATTAGGTTGATTTTGCTGTTTATGAGTTCTCAAAATATTTAATTTTCTGGCATTCTCCAAGAGTTGTAATTGTGCATATTTAAATCTACTTGGTATTTATTCAGTCATAGTTTCTTCCTTTTTTGTTCTAATTAGGCTATCTTTTCTCTGTCAGAGCCTCTTTCTGTTTGCACCTGGGTATTGTTAACATAAGAATATTAATATTTTGAGACATTCTTTCTTTCTAATGCAACAAGATTGTCTAGACTCCCCTTGTGTGTTACCAATCCTACCTGAAACTACCATTTCCCCAAAGTTCACTGTTCATTCATCAGCATACCAAACAAAATGGCGTGTGATGTACAATTCCCAGAAGCAATGTTGAAGAACTGAGTGGATAGAGAGCTAACCTAGAAAACACTGAAGAATAGAAAACTTGAAGCTAAAAGTAAAGTGCTTTTAAAAGATTCAAAGGAGAAGTCTAGTAGGCAACCAAGCTCACAGGTTCAAATCCCTGTTTAGTCTATAAAAACTCATAAAAATGCTTAGAATTCCTAAACTATGAATATTGAATAAGCTTCATAAATACTTACTAGTAATTGTATCAAGACTAACATTATCAAGTTATATTACTAGAACTGTAATCGTTATTAATACTTAAAAGTCTCTGAGGGAAACTATAGCCCTTGGACATAAAGAAAAGTTCTTTCATTCAATTTGAATGAGCAATAAATTTATACCCAATTAAAATATGAATGCAATATGTTTTCTTTCTAAGGAAATCCTCTATTCTTAGACCTCAGAAGGAATCATCACACTGATGGGCTCTTATGTTCACAGCTATGATAGATTCCAAGTCAAGGGACTCTGGTTATTGCTTAGCCTCGGGTCACATCTCCCTCTCCCATACTTAATCAGTTGCTTTACTGAGTTTTTCAGGCATAAGTTTAAATTTCTTCCATTGATAAAATCTATGAAATGGCATAACAAAACAAAGCAATCACCTAAAGGGCACAGAAACATATGTAAAAACTTGGAAGGCTGGCTCATATGAGAAAGAACTGCACCATCTAGGGTGACAGGACATCAACATTCTAAGATTGGTAACATAGTTGAGAAAAAAATGTCTTCACACCTAAAAATGATGCAAAGAACATCTAAACTGTGGCTGTGAAGCACCATGAAAGATCTGAGATTCCCTATTCCTTTTTGCTAAAAAAATTCATGTTTATCTCTACGTTTAACTACTCATTTCAAACTAAACTTCTTTTCCAACAACTTCGTGTTCAAAGTGCAGTAATAGTTCTGAGTAGTTATACAATCCTATTGCACACATGCCAAGAGACCAAAAAGACACTGACCTATAAAGACAACTATCCGGAACTCATAACTCAGAAATGTGTGACCGGTGACTAGCATAGGAGTTATATTATTACAAGATTCTTTATGAAAAAATGCTTTGGGTAGAAACCATTGAATCCTTCCCTAAAATAAGGCCCTTAGAATTAGTTGAACATTGTGAACTGTGGATTAAGCCAGATTTTAATTCAATGCAGTCTTTCTTATTTTCCTATAGTTTACATCCCAGGATTTGGGTTTTGGTTTTTTTTTGAGTCAACAATTATAATTATTGTAAATGTTATTTTATCTATCAATCATAACATTTGTGTAGCTAACTCAATATATAGTTATAAGTATTTTATATCTTATAATTATATATTATAAATTTTATAATTATATAATATAATAAATTTTATAATTATATAATAATATGTAATATATTATTGTAGAATATATAACCTTTCATTATAAATAATATATTATATATATATAATCCAACAATGGCCACTATGAAAGAAAAGTCCAAGAATCCAGTAGTTCCTCAGCTCCCGAACCTGGATGGCTCAGCTGGTCTACAGTGTACACCGGAATCCCAAAGAAGTAAGCTCTAATGCCAGTGAAGGATTGAACTTGCTAGCAAGCAGAGGGCAAGCAGGCAAAGAACAAAAGCTTCCTTCTTCCATGTCCTTATATAGCTTCCAACAAAAGGCATGGCCCAGGTAAGAGATAATTTTTTCCCAGCACAAATGACCTGGATTAAAGACACATCTTCCCAACTCAAGATCTGGATTAAAGGTGTGTATTTTTCTACCTCAAAGATCCGTTAGAAGTGAATCTTCCTACCTCAGTTTAAGCAAAAATCTCCCATAGGTATGGCCTCCATTTTGGGGTTTTAGTTAATTCCAGATGTAGTCAAGTTGACAATCAATAATAGCCATCACATGATCTAAAAACTGCATTTTTAAGTCTTCTACTGTAATACTTAGTAATTAATGTATAGATTTTACCCACAGTGATTCTGCTTAAAACCAATTTTTTTTCCCCAAAAGGAATTCAATATCCCTCATAAAATGTGGAAGCTACTGAAATCATTGTTGTATTCCAGCATGGAGCATCTATTCTTGCTTTTTATGAGGAAAAAAAAAACCTGCTAGGTTATTTTTCTTTTTCAATTTAAAGCTGAATGTATACATTTTATTAGATATTGACAAGTATCTGTTTTTAGGCTACAAAATGAGGTCTTATGTACACAATGTGGAGTAATTAATTCAAACTAGTTAACATACTCATTACCCCAATAGTTATCATGTACTCCTTATGTTGAACTGAAGCATTGTAGCATTTGACCAGCATCTTCCATTATCTTTCCCAACTCTGCAGCCTCCAGGAACCCAGTGGTCCTCCTGGACACTCAGATGATGTATAATACACACGTAAAAGTCACACATGTCTTTCTTTGTGCAGCTCACTGTACCTAAAGACCCCTCCACTCATTCACATTGCCGCATACGGCATAATTACCCTCATCTTTAAATGAACTGTTAGAACTACACATCTCAATCCTGCCTACAGAAGTAAGTATCTTACCAGTCATGGATAACCTAGCCACATGGCAACATCAAATTCAGTTGAATGAATTCTAGGATGTGGTTGCCTGAAAGAAAACAACTTTGGGGGATATGAAGATTTGTCTCTCTGTCTTAGCTTGCTGCTTGTCTTCAGAGAATGAAATCTGGTCCTATTAGTCCTAGCTTAGCACAACCTCATGACAGACATCGACCCTGATGGTGTCACTAGAGGCTCTAGATTGAGCTGGCTCTTCAGTGACCTCAGCCTGACAGTTACAGAAGTCATCATCCCACTACTGCTCTTTCCTCTTACATCAGCTCAAGGGCTTTCTATCTCTTGGAACCAAGGCAATTTCAAGTAATACTACATAATTTAATTTTAATAGAACCACATGAAAATTTTAGAAAGCTAAGCAAATTTAATAAATATTTCTTTTGTTGAAAAGGAAAGGGGGGCGGGCGGTGGTGTTGCATGCCTTTAATCCCAGCACTCGGGAGGCAGAGGCAGGCGGATCTCTGTGAGTTCTAGGCTAGCCTGGTCTCCAAAGCGAGTTCCAGGAAAGGCGCAAAGCTACACAGAAAAACCCTGTCTCGAAAAAACCAAAAAAAGAAAAAAGAAAAGGAAAGGGGGAAAAAAGCCTTGAAATTCTTAGGTACAGGAACATAAGTATCTGATTATGGCAAAATATTCATAATATCTGGAGTCAAAGAAGTACATAGAGAATATACATATATAACTAGTATTTAAAGAAATGTGTGTAGAAATTATATATATTATATATATATAATATATAATATATATATATACTTAATTCTAGGAAGGTTATATCTACATATATGGTAGAATAGATATTTTAATTATTCACTGATATTTGCCTGCACTGCATTATGTTTGACATGATTTCTTCTAGGTTTTAAAAAGCCTAATTTCATACCTCAACTCTAGCAGTAGTAAACCTGTTTTCCTTATTTCAGATAGACTCAATAAAAATGGAGCCTTCCACTCAAGCTTTCATGAGTTTTAAACATATAGCAATGCCTATATAAAGTGGTTGCTCAGAAATTGTTATGTATTAAGTGTTATTTGGAGATAGAATAAGATTAAGGGCACATTTATTTTCACTAAAGCCAAAGAAAGACAAATAGAAAGTGAGGCAAATTGAGCTACATATCTAATTTAATATCACTCAGACTGGACATCCTGACAGCTATTACTTGACAAACATAAGTTGATACATGTCTTATCATGATACATAAGTATGATGTGTTGACATGGAAAGTCTGCTTTCCACCAAGATATGTATGGAGTTAAATATTTGCATTTGTTGTTACCTCTCCAGGATTCATTACTTTTAGCCTTTGGTCAAAGAATGAATATCAATGTCTGTGGAAAAGGGGTGTTTCTATATTCTCTTTGTCTTAAATGCTTAAGTTAACTACCATCAGGATTGAAATTTTCCTAAGAAGGAAGAGGTAAAAATGGCAAAAAGCCTTTGCCAATTGACGTGGACCTAGCCTTTGTGGATAGTCAAAAGGGAAATAGTTCACAAGGCAGTCTTCTTGCAGTTGTCCACAGCTTGCATTAACCCACCTTCTGGGACCTAGCATAAAGAAGCAAACCCTGTGTCCTGCTTATCTAATGGGCTATTGCTCACCATTCATCTATATACAACTAGTTTAAACACAGAAGGCTAATCAATGTCCCTTGAACAGCATATACAAAATAAAATCTAAAGTCTATTCCATCATTTTGAACACGATCAATCCACTATTAAAATTCCGAGATTTGAACTAATTCAATAAACTTATCCATCACTACAAAATTATCCATCAAATTTATTTTCCTTTTAAGACAATGTGTAAATGAGGTGTCCAATATTTAAACATTAAATAGAACAGCACAACTTTCATTTGACTCATTAACATGGACAGGGAGGTCAATGTTTAGATCAGTGAAGTTCAAATGAATAATTATATGAGTTATAATAAGGGAAAAAAGCTAATCTATAAACTAACAAGTGCAAGAATATTTTATTAAAACTGAAACAAGATGAAAGTTCATTTGGATTTACTCTCATCTTGCTTATACCTGTAACTTGACATCTACCAGTGTTCCCAAATCTTTTCAGAAACAAGTTGAAAAAATCTTAGGTATGCGGCTTTCTGGAGAAAGTTGATCAGTCAGATGAGAATATTCCACTGATCTTTTTTGTCCAATTCATTTTCAGCCATTATTTCCCTAGAGGAAGTAAAAGAGGACTCTCTGCCTTTGTCCTCTGCTCAACTCTTAACACTGCTCCTGCCACTGTTTCTGCAGTGAGATCTTTTAGCAGAGATGAATTAACTCCAGTGCTGTTCTTTTGATTTTCCCTCTCATTATCTGTTCTGTGCTAAGTCTAGATCCTTCTGACCATCAGTCTCATGGTGCACAGTTCACAGAGGGCTGGACATTTGTCTATGAGTATGTATACTGCACAGCTAGTAACAACAACTGAATGACGATGCCTCTGCCATCACCTGGTCTGCTTGGGGCACAACTGGGAAAATGCTGGTTTAAGGTTACTGCACACTGTGCACCATTCTATCATGCATGGTGCACTGTCCTTTCTGTTATTAGGCAGGAAAGAGAGAAAATAATGTCATAATGACCAAAGTAAATAGTTTAAGAGCTAAAGACATTTCCTCTTGTGCCAGTAACTTCTGAGGAGAAACCATGAAAGGAGAAAGAGTCCGCCTTTGTAGCTTTTGAATTCAATTTTCAGTTCGTTGTTGCATGTTTTATAATAATGAATTCCACTGGAAGGATTGAAAGGGCTCTTTGTGCTGTAAAAGAGCACTATCTTTCCGTTAGACACAAAGCAATGACAACATTCTATATCTACATCAACACTCTATATCTGTACTGAGTTTTCCCCTTTTGGAAATACATTTTATGATCAGGAATATACCTTCAGTGTATTCTCTTTGAGAAATGGAAAACTCTGTCTGAGAAGATTGTGGGCAAAAGCACAACTACTGAGAAACCTTGGGCCTAAATTATACATACATTTTGGGTCAATACTTGCATGTGGCCCAGAGAGCTGGGATTTAATACAAAGTGGCCTCAAGAACAATGCTGTACACGAGGCACTGGAGGACTCAAATATTAAGACTCTCAGGAGGAATAGCTCCTTGTCCTGAGAAATTATCAGAGAACTCCTCACAGAAGATATATGTATAGTTGTCACATCCAAAATAAAACTGTCCGGTGTAGATGCATGCCTGAACTCCCAGCATTCCAAAGCCTCAGGCAAAGGAGGGTTTAAATCAAGTCTAGGCTGCATAGTAAGCCTTTGTCTCAAAAAGTAATGATAACTAATGAGTGAAATTGGAAAATTATCAAGCAACAAGGAATACTAATATTAAAAACCTTTTGGTGAGCCCCAAGCCTCTTCCTGAGACTTAGAGGCCGGCCCCCAGCTCCCATCTTGCTCCGGACTTCCCTTTTGGAAAACTGGTGAGTGCCCTTCCTTGCCCCGGACCCCATCCCTGGGCACCAGCCACTCCAGGGAAGTCCTGCCCAACTTGACCCCAGGTTCTGGCCACCGGGCAGGTTCCCTGCTAGCCCCACCTGGAAGGATCCCCTTCTCCAAGACCCCTGGCAGACCCTGCAGTCTCCACGCCCTGCCCCCACTCCCATCCCCCTGAGCCCCAAGCCTCTTCCTGAGACTTAGAGGCTGGCCCCCAGCTCCCATCTTGCTCCGGACTTCCCTTTTGGAAAACTGGTGAGTGCCCTTCCTTGCCCAAGACCCCATCCCTGGGCACCAGCCACTCCAGGGAAGACCTGCCCAACTTGGCCCCAGGTTCTGGCCACCCGGCAGGTTCCCTGCTAGCCCCACCGGGAAGGATCCCCTTCTCCAAGACCCCTGGCAGGCCCTGCAGTCTCCACGCCCTGCCCCCACGCCCATCTGCCTGAGCCCCAAGCCTCTTCCTGAGACTCAGAGGACGGCCCCCAGCTCCCATCTTGCTCCGGACTTCCCTTTTGGAACACTGGTCTGGCTGAACCAAGTGTGCCGATAAGGCCAGGAACGAACCACAAGGAGATGGGCAGACGTCAAGGCAGAAACATATACAACAAAATGAATAGCAATACAGCATCACCAGGCCCTAGCCCTCCTCCAACACCTAGACCTGAACATCAGAAATTGGAAGAAGCAGAAGAAAACAGCCTTATGAATGACATCATGAAGAAGCTAGAGGCTTGTGTAGAGGAAAAGACAAAAAAATGTGAAGAACGCTGTAAACAACTAGAGGAAAGGGCAAACAAATTAGAAGAAATCAATAAAGTCCTGGAAGAAAACAATAAAATACTGAGAGAAAATCAAGAAAAATCAATGAAACAAATGAAGGAAACAGTCCAAGACCTGAAAAGGGAAATAGAAAAAATGAAGAAGACACAAACAGAGGGAATGCTGGAAATAGAAAATCTGAGAAAACGATTGGGAACTTCAGATGCAAGTATAATCAACAGAATGCAAGAGATGGAAGAGAGGATCTCTAGCATTGAAGATACAGTAGAAGAAATACATTCATCAGTCAAAGAAAACACTAAAGCCAACAAAGTCATGAACCAAAATGTCCAAGAAATTTGGGACACCATGAAAAGACCAAACCTAAGAATAATAGGGGTCGAAGAAGGAGAAGAATACCAACTCAAGGGCACAGAAAATATATTCAACAAGATCATAGAAGAAAACTTTCCCAACTTAAAGAAGGAAATGCCTATGAAGATGCTTATAGAACACCAAACAGACTAGACCCCCAAAAAAAGTCCCCTCGCCACATAATAGTTAAACAACTAAACGTACAGAATAAAGAAAGAATATTAAGAGCAGCAAAGGAAAAAGGCCAAGTGACATATAAAGGCAAACCCATCAGAATAACACCCGATTTCTCAATGGAGACTTTGAAAGCCAGAAGAACCTGGACAGATGTAATGCAGACACTAAGAGACCATGGATGTCAGCCTAGACTAATATACCCAGCAAAACTTTCAATCACCATAGATGGAGTGAACAAGACATTCCATGACAAAGCCAGATTTAAACAATACTTATCCACAAACCCAGCCCTACAGAAAGCACTAGAAGGAAAATTCCAACCTAAGGAAGTCAGATACACCCTCGAAAACACAGGCAACAGATAAAGCCACAGCAGTAAACCCCAACGTATAGAAGTACCCACACATCACCACCAAAAAATAACAGGAATGAACAATCACTGGTCATTAATTTCCCTCAATATCAATGGACTTAATTCACCTATAAAAAGACATAGGCTTACAGAATGGATACGAAAGCAGGACCCATCTTTCTGCTGCATACAAGAAACACATCTCAAATTCGAAGATAGACACTACCTAAAAATAAAAGGCTGGGAAAAGACTTTCCAATCAAACGGTCTTAAGAAACAAGCGGGTGTAGCCATCCTGATATCCAGCAAAATAGACTTCAAACTAAAATCAATCAAAAGAGATCAAGAAGGGCATTACATACTCATCACAGGAAAGATCCACCAAGATGAAGTCTCAATTCTGAATATTTATGCCCCAAACACAAGGGCACCCACATATGTAAAAGAAACATTACTAAAGCTTAAATCACATATAAAACCCCACACATTAATAGTGGGAGACCTCAACACCCCACTTTCACCACTGGACAGATCTCCCAAATTGAAACTTAACAGAGAAATAAAGGACTTAACTGATGTCATGACTCAAATGGACTTAATCGATATCTACAGAACATTCCATCCTAACAAAAAAGAATATACCTTCTTCTCAGCACCCCATGGAACCTTCTCTAAAATTGACCACATACTTGGCCACAAAACAAATCTAAACAGATACAAAAGAATTGGAATAACCTCCTGTGTTCTATCAGACCACCATGGTCTAAAGTTGGATTTCAACAACAACAAAAACTACAGAAAACCTGCAATCTCATGGGAACTGAATAATACCCAACTGAATCACCAATGGGTTAAGGAAGAAATAAAGAAAGAAATTAAAGACTTCCTAGAGATCAATGAAAATGAAGACACCACATATCCAAATTTATGGGACACTATGAAAGCAGTACTAAGAGGGAAATTCATAGCACTAAATGCCCACATAAATAAGTTGGAGAAATCTCACACTAGAGACTTAACAGCATACCTGAAAGCTCTAGAACAAGAAGAAGCACAGTCTCCCAGGAAAAATAGACGCCAGGAAATTATCAAAGTGAGAGCTGAAATCAATAAAATAGAAACAAAGAGAACAATACAAAAAATTAATGAAACAAAGAGTTGGTTCTTTGAGAAAATCAACAAGATAGACAAGCCCTTATGCAAACTAACCAAAAGACAGAGAGAGAGCATCCAAATCAACAAAATCAGAAATGAAAAGGGGGACATAACAACAGACATTGAGGAAATCCAGAGAATCATCAGGTCATACTTCAAAAACCTCTATTCGACAAAACTGGAAAACCTAAAAGAAATGGATAACTTTCTGGATAGGTACCACATACCTAAGTTAAATCAAGACCAGATAAACTATTTAAATAGTCCAATAACCCCTAACGAAATAGAAACAGTCATTAAAAGTCTCCCAACCAAAAAAAGCCCAGGACCAGATGGTTTCAGCGCAGAATTCTACCAGATCTTCAAAGAAGAGTTAATACCAATACTCTCTAAATTGTTCCACACAATAGAAACAGAAGGAACATTACCAAACTCCTTCTACGAGGCTACAATTACCCTAATTCCTAAACCAAACAAGGATACAACAAAGAAAGAGAACTACAGACCGATCTCCCTCATGAACATTGATGCAAAAATACTCAATAAAATACTGGCAAACAGACTCCAAGAACACATCAAAACAATTATCCACCATGATCAAGTAGGATTCATTCCAGGGATGCAAGGGTGGTTCAACATACGAAAGTCCGTCAATATAATACACCATATAAACAAACTCAAAGAAAAAAACCATATGATCATCTCACTGGATGCAGAAAAGGCATTTGACACAATCCAACACCCCTTCATGATAAAGGTATTAGAGCGATCAGGAATACAGGGAACATACCTAAACATAATAAAGGCAATTTACAGCAAGCCAACAGCCAACATCAAATTAAATGGAGAGAAACTCAAAGCAATTCAACTAAAATCAGGAACGAGGCAAGGCTGTCCACTCTCCCCATACTTATTCAATATAGTACTTGAAGTTCTAGCCAGAGCAATAAGACAACATAAGGAGATTAAGGGGATACAAATTGGAAAGGAAGAAGTCAAGCTTTCCCTATTTGCAGATGACATGATAGTATACTTGAGCGACCCCAAAGATTCCACCAAGGAACTGATACAGCTTATAAACACCTTCAGCAACATAGCAGGATACAAGATCAACTCAAAAAAATCAGTAGCCCTCCTATATACAATGGACAAAGAAGTGGAGAAGGAAATCAGAGATACATCACCCTTTACTATAGCCACAAATGACATAAAATACCTTGGGGTAACACTAACCAAGCAAGTGAAGGACCTATATGACAAGAACTTTAAGTCCCTGAAAAAAGAAATTGAAGAAGATGTCAGAAAATGGAAAGATCTCCCATGCTCATGGATAGGCAGGACTAACATAGTAAAAATGGCAATCTTACCAAAAGCAATCTACAGATTCAATGCAATCCCCATCAAAATACCAACACAATTCTTCACAGACCTGGAAAGAATAATACTCAAATTCATATGGAAAAACAAAAACTCAGGATAGCCAAAGGAATCCTGTACAATAACACAACTTCTGGAGGCATCACGATCCCTGACTTCAAGCTCTACTATAGAGCTACAGTAATAAAAACAGCTTGGTACTGGCATAGAAACCGACATGTGGACCAATGGAATCGAATTGAAGACCCTGACATTAATCCGCACACCTATGAACATATAATTTTTGACAAAGAAGTCAAAAGTGCACAATGGAAAAAAGAAAGCATCTTCAACAAATGGTGCTGGCAAAACTGGATATCAACATGTAGAAGGCTGCAAATAGATCCATATCTATCACCGTGCACAAAACTTAAGTCCAAGTGGATCAAGGACCTCAACATAAATCCAGCTACTCTGAACCTGCTAGAAGAGAAAGTAGGAAGTAGTCTTGAACGCATTGGCATTGGAGACTACTTCCTAAATAGAACACCAGTAGCACAGACTCTGAGAGAAACAATCAATCAATGGGACCTTTTGAAACTGAGAAGCTTTTGTAGAGCAAAGGATACGGTCAACAAGGCAAAGCGACAGCCTACAGAATGGGAAAAGATCTTCACCAACCCCACATCTGACAGAGGACTGATATCCAGAATATATAAGGAACTCAAGAAATTAGACATCAAAATGCCCAACAGTCCAATTAAGAAATGGGCTATAGAACTAAACAGAGAATTCTCAACAGAGGAAACTCAAATGGCCGAAAGACATTTAAGGAATTGCTCATCATCCCTAATCATCAGGGAAATGCAAATCAAAACAACTCTGAGATACCACCTTACGCCTGTCAGAATGGCTAAGATCAAAAACACTGAAGACACCTTATGCTGGAGAGGATGTGGAGCTAGGGGAACTCTCCTCCACTGCTGGTGGGAATGCAAGCTTGTACAACCACTTTGGAAATCAATATGGCGCTTTCTTAGAAAATTGGGAATCAATCTCCCCCAAGATCCAGCTATACCACTCTTGGGCATATACCCAAGAAATGCTCAACCACACCATAAGAGCACTTGTTCAGCTATGTTCATATCAGCATTGTTTGTAATAGCCAGAACATGGAAACAACCCAGATGCCCTTCAACTGAAGAATGGATAAACAAAATGTGGTACATATACACAATGGAATACTACTCAGCAGAAAAAAACAATGGCATCATGAGGTTTGCAGACAAATGGATGGATCTAGAAAAAATCATCCTGAGTGAGGTAACCCAGACTCAGAAAGACAAACATGGTATGTACTCACTCATAGCAGGATACTAGACATGAAACAAGGATGAATTGTCTGCTACTCACATCACCAGGGAGGCTACCCGGAAAACAGGACCCCAAGAAAGACACAGGGATCGCCCAATGACAGAGAAATGGAATGAGATCTACATGAACAGCCTGGACATGAGTGGGGGTAATGAAAGGCGAGGGTCGAGGGAAAGAGAGCTTGGGGGAGCGGGAGATCCCAGCTGGATCAACAACAGAGAGGGAGAACAAGGAATAGGAGACCATGGTAAATGAAGACCACATGAGAACAGGAAGAAGCAAAGTGCTAGAGAGGCCCACAGAAATCCACAAAGATACCCACACAACAGACTGCCGGCAATGGTCGAGAGACAGCCCGAACTGACCTACTCTGGTGATGGGATGGCCAAACACCCTAATTGTTGTGCTAGAAACCTCATCCAACTACTGAGGGATCTGGATGCAGAGATCCATGACTAGGCCCCGGGTGGATCTCTGGGAGTCCAATCAACGAGAATGAGGAGGGTTTATATGAGCGAGAATTGTTGAGACCAAGGTTGGATAAAGCACAGGGACAAATAGCCAAATGAATGGAAACACATGAACTATGAACCAATGGCTGAGGGGTCCACACTGGATCAGGCCCTCCGAATGGGTGAGACAGTTGATTGGCTTGATCTGTTTGGGAGGCATCCAGGCAGTGGGACCAGATCTTGTGCTCATTGCATGAGTTGGCTGTTTGAAACCTGGGGCCTATGCAGGATTGTTTGGCTTGGCCTGGGAGGAGGGGACTAGACCTACCTGGACTGAGTCTACCAGGTTGACCTCAGTCTGTGGGGAAGGCTTTGCCCTGGAGGAGATGGGAATGGGGGGGGGGGGCGTTGGGGGGAAGGTGAGGGGGACGGGAGGGGGGAGAACAAGGGAATCCGTGACCGATATGTAGAACTGAATTGTATTGCAAAATAAATTAAAATAAATTTAAAAAAAAAAAAAAAAAAAAACCTTTTGGTAAGGAATATGATCTGAAAAATAACGTTTTTGCTTGGGTTTCATAATTTCTAATGTATTTTGAATGTTAAATTTTTTAATGCATTGGATTTATTATATGCACTTATTTTAAGAAAATTCATATTTTATTTCTGACAAAATTACAAACACATATGCAATGGGGGCACTTTTAGAAATCATTTGTTCACATATTAAAAATATATGTTAATCAGACTCATCCTCAATACTCTCTCTTGTCCCCCTTCCTTTCCTGCTAAATACTTTCCTTTCTCCAACCAGTTATCCACCTACTTTCCTGTCCCTTGAGCCCTACTGCATTTCACTAAGGTTGCTTGTGTAAGCATGAATGAGAAGCATATTGTGTTAAAAATCTTCATAGCACTGCCGCACTTATCCATCCTTTTCATTTATCTTTCTAATGGACATACTTTGCTTATATTCACCACACCGTTACCCTCTCTTGCCCCTCCCTTTGCTATCCCACAGGTCCCTTTCTCAGCCTAAGTAGACCCCCTCTGTCTTAGTGACATACCTTTTAATCTAGATTCTGCCTGTAAGAACAAATCCACAAGATTGTCCTTCTTAGTCTGGACAGATACAAGCATTTGTAAAGGCACAAGAGAAAACCACAGGAGTACAATGTGGTGTCAGTAGAACTTCAAATCAAAAAATGTAATGTTCAGGAAGTGATTGAGCAACAAATGAAGATGAGTCAGGAGACGCAAGCGTTGAACTGAAAAGCAAATCTGAGGAAGCTACCTAATATGCTTCATAGGCAAGTAGAGAGATAAAGAGAGATTAAAACAGCCTCATATGCAACTATATTCAAAGAACCCTGTAGTTGGTTGTCTTTGCTCTTTAAGTCTTTGGGGGCCTGCCATCCAGCTCACAAACAAATCACACATGGAGTCTTGTTTTTACATATGAATGCCTGGCCTTAGCTAGGCTTATTTCTAGCCAGCTTTTCTTAAATTATCCCATCTACCATTTGCCTCTGGGCTTTTTTCTTTTTTTACTTCTATATATCATACTTTCACTCTTACTCCATGCCTGGCCGTGTGGCTGTGTGGCTAGCCGCTAGTGTCTTCCTCTCCTTGTTCTCTTGCTCCTCCTTTGATCCTCTTTTTTCTCTTTGTCAACTATTTATTCTCTCTGTCTGCCAGCCCCACATACCCTTTCCCCTTTCTAGCTATTGGCCATTCAGGTGTTTTAGACAGGCAAAGTAACACAGCTTCATGGCGTTAAAAGAAATACAACATAAAAGAAGGCAACACATCTTTGCATCATTAAAACAAAAGTTACACCACATAAACAAATATAATACATCTTAAAGTAATATTCCACAGCAGAATCCTAATAAAAAGAAGCTAAAATAGTATATCGGTGGTACATGGATTAACAACCAAATTGGAGAAATAGAACAAGAAGTCTTAAAATTCATCTAGACAGACACATGACAAAAATGAGTTAGTTCCATGCATTTGCCTGCAAATTTCATGATGTCATTGTTTATCTCTGCTGAGTAGTACTCCATTGTGTATATGTACCACATTTTCTTAATCCATTCTTCAGTTGAGGGGCATCTAGGTTGTTTCCAGGTTCTGGCTATTATGAATAATGCTGCTATGAACATAATGGAGCATGTGTCCCTGTGGTATGGTTGAGCATTCCTTGGGGATATGCCCAACCAAGAGTGGTATAGCTGGGTCTTGAGGAAGATTGGTTCCCAATTTTCTGAGAAACCCTGCCACACTGATTTCCAAAGTGGCTATATAAGTTTGCATTCCCACAAACAGTGTAGGAGTATTCCCCTTGCTCCACAACCTCTCCAACATAAGCTGTCTGCTGTGCTTTTGATCGTAACCATTCTGACAGGTGTAAGATAGTATCTCAGAGCCGGGCGGTGGTGGCGCAGGCCTTTAATCCCAGCACTCAGGAGGCAGAGCCAGGCAGATCTCTGTGAGTTCGAGGCCAGCCTGGGCTACCAAGTGAGTTCCAGGAAAGGCGCAAAGCTACACAGAGAAACCCTGTCTCGAAAAACCAAAAAAAAAAAAAAAAAGATAGTATCTCAGAGTTGTTTTGATTTGCATCTCCCTGATGACTAAGGATGCAGAGCAATTCCTTCAATGTCTTTCAGTCATTTGAAATTCTTCCTTTGACAATTTTCTTTTAGCTCTATAGCCCATTTTTTAATTGGATTATTTGTTATTTTGATGTCTAGTTTCTTGAGTTCTTCATATATTTTGGAGATCATCCCTCTGTCAGATGTGGGGTTGGTGAAAATCTTTTCCCATTCTGTAGGCTGTTTTTTGTCTTATTTACTGTGTCCTTTGCCTTACAGAAGCTTCTCAGTTTCAGGAGGTCCCATTTATTAATTGTTGCTCATAGTGTCTGTGCTACTGGTGTTATATTTAGGAAGTAGTCTCCTGTGCCAATGCATTCAAGACTACTTCCTACTTTCTCTTCTATCAGGTTCAGTGTAACTGGTTTTATGTTGAAGTCCTTGATCCACTCGGACTTGAGTTTTGTGCATGACGATAGATATGGATCTATTTGCACTCTTCTATATGTTGACATCCAGTTATGCCAGAAGATGCTTTCTTTTTTCCATTGTACAGTTTTGGCTTCTTTGTCAAAAATCAGATGTTCATAGGTGTGTGGGTTAATGTCAGGGTCTTCAATTTGAGTGAGGTAACCCAGACTCAGAAGGACAAACATGGTATGTACCCACTCATAAGTGGATACTAGATGTAAAGCAAAGGATAACTAGAATACAACCCACAGCTCCAGAGAAGCTAGCTAACAAGGAAGACCCAAAGAGGGACACGTGGATAGAACCTGGGAAGGAGAAATAGATGAAATCTCCATGAGTAAACAGGGGATAAGGGGTGGGCAATGGAGGGTAGGGGATAGGGGATGAGAACATAAGGGAATGGGATGGTCGAGCTGGAACAGGGATAGAGTGGGAAAGCAATGAAAGAGATACCATGATAGAGGGAGACATCATGGAGATAGAGAAACCCGGTGCTAGGGAAGTTGCCAGGAATCCCCAAGGATGACCCCAACTTGGACTACTAGAAATAGTGGAGAGGGTGCCTGAACTGAACTGGCTTAACCCAGTGATCAGATCAGTGAATACCCTAACTGTCATCACAGACCTTTTCTCTGATGACTGATGGAAGCAGATGCAGAGATCCACAGCCAAATATTAGGCAGAGCTCCAGGAGTCCAGCCAAAGAGAGAGAAGAGGGATTCTATCAGCAAGTGCATCAGGATCATAATGGGGAAACCTGCAGAGATGACCAAACCAAACTAGTGGGAACAAATGAAATTTAGATCAACAGCTGTGGTGCCTGCATGGGACTGGACTAGGCCCTCTGCATGGAGAGACAATTGTGTAGCTTGATCTGCTTGGGGGGTGGGGCCTGGTGGTAGGATCAGAATCCATCCCTGGTGCATGAGGAGGCTTTTTGGAGCCCACTACCTATGATGGGACACCTTGTACAGCCTTGAGGCAGGGGGAAGGGCTTGGACTTGCCTCTACTAGATTTGCCTCTCCATGGGAGACCTTGCCTTCTTGTGGGGGGGAGTAGGGAGTGGGTTGGGAGGAGGAGGTTGTGGGATGGGAGGAGGGAAGAGAGGGGTCTTTGATTGGTGTATAAAATGAATGAAAAAATTTCTTAATTAAAAAAGACAAAAAATGAGTTCGTTCTAATATCAAGCACATGACAGTAAATCAGTTGAAAGATAAAATAGGAAATTATCTTGTGGCTTCAAAGTAACAAAATATAATTAATCAGAGCACAGAAAAAATAATACTCTAACAGGAAAGATGAATCAGTTGTACTGCAATGATATTATGACCTTCGTCTCATGAAAAGGAAAAGATGGACCACTGACACACTTGCATTTAACTGGCAGCAAAGTCATCCAGAATGTAAAAATGAGCTCAGTCTCTGTAGAATGCTTGTGTCCCCTTCTCCAGGGTGATGGTATTAGACAGAGAGCCTGTTGGAAAGTGAATGGCAGAGTCCTCCCTCATGAGTTGGTTTCTTTCTTTTCTTTCTTTCTTTTTTTTTTTTTGAGACAGTGCTTCTCTGTGTAACAGCCCTGGCTGTCCTAAAACTCCCTTTGTAGACTAGGCTGGCCTTGAACTCACAAAGATCCACCTGCCTCTGCCTCCTGGTTAAAGGTGTGTGCCACCACCGCCTGGCATGAATGGGATTATTACTGTCCTAGTTCATTTTCTATTGCTGTGACAAAGAAACTATCACCAAGGCAATTTAGAAAAGAAAGTTTAATTGGGGTCACAGTTTCAGGGAGTTAGTGTCCATGATGGCAGAGTAAAGGCATGATGGCAGGAACCGCTGATGTGGTGGTTTGAATGTAACTGGCTCCCATAAACTCACAAGGAGTGGCACTAGGAGGTGTGGCTTTGTTGGTGTAGGTGTGGCCTTGTGGGAGGAAGTGTGTCACTGTGCAGGTGGCCTTGATGTACCATATATCCTCAAGCCATGCACCATGTCTCAGACTACTTCCTGTTGCCTGTGGGTCAAGATGTAGAAATCTCAGCTCCTTCTCCAGCACCATGTCTGCCTGTACACCACCATATCACACCATGATGATAATGGACTAAACCTCTAAAAATGTAAGCCAGCTCCATTTACATGTTTTTACTTTATAAGAGTTGCTGTGGTCATAGTGTCTCCATAGCAATAAAAACCTTAAGTCAGCTGAGATCTTACTTACATCTTGATCCAAAAGTAGAAGGCAGAATAAGAGAGACTAAGAATGGTACACATCTTTTGAAACCTCACAGCCCATCCCCAGTGATACACCTCCTCCAATCAGGCCACACCTCCTAATTCTTCCTATATAGTACCACCATCTAGGGACCAAGTATTCAAATATATGAGCCTTTGGGGGTTATTCTCATTCAAAGCACCACTAGTACCCTCCAGGATATCTTTGAGGGAATCCTAGATTAGATTAACTAAAGAGGGAAGATAGCCGGGCGGTGGTGACGCACGCCTTTAATCCCAGCACTCAGGAGGCAGAGCCAGGCGGATCTCTGTGAGTTTGAGGCCAGCCTGGGCTACCAAGTGAGTTCCAGGAGAGGCGCAAAGCTACACAGAGAGACCCTGTCTCGAAAAGAAAAAAAAAAAAAAAGAGAGAACTGAGTGCCCTGATTTCTCTCTATTAACTTGCTAACTGCAGGTTCAGTGTGATCAGCTGCCATCTGCTCCTCCCCCCATGCCTTCCCTGCCATGGTAGACTGTGCTCCCTCCAACTGTGAGCCAGAATAAACCCTGATTCCTTTAAGTGGTTCTGCCAAGTATTTTGTCACAGGAATAAAAAAAAATGTATCTAATGTGAAAAAAGTTTGTAATACAAGAAGTAACTGAGGAAGGCCCTAGGCTAAGTCCAGAGCACAGGCAGCATTTTATTCAGTTTGTTGAGTGTGTTTATTATGAATAACTCAAGTCAAACACTTGTTATTTGATATCATTCGGTATTTACCATAGTCTGAAAAATAAAGGTTTAGGGTCTTGGAGATGGCTTAGCAGATGAAGCGACTGTCGCACAAACATGAAGGCCTGAGTTTGGATCCCCAGAGACCACCTAAAAATCCCACCATGACAGTGAACACCTGTAGCTCCAGCCCTTGGGGGAGACAGGCCAATCCCTGAACCTTATTGGCCAGCCATCCTAGCCAAAACAATGAACTTCCTATTCAGTGGGAGATCTTGTCTGTGGGAAGGGAACTTGTATGTGAGTGGGGAGAGAGAGGGGAGGATAAGTATGACAGGGATTATAATCATCAGAATGCACTTTATCACTCCGTACAAGAATGAAGTTGCCAAAGACAAACTCAATAAAAGTTTTTAAAAATAATAAAAATTTTAAAGAGTTTAGAAAGCTGGAAAATGACTGATGGATGAAACCCAATATCAGCTTCTGGCCTCTACAGTTCTGCTTGTATGCATGCATACGCGCACACACACACACACACACACACACACACACACACACACACACACACACACACACAGGTTATATTAAATAAAATATGAATGAAATGAGATCATTATAATTACGACTTTTTGCTAAGATCTCTTTTTCTAAAACTATGCAATACAGTTTACAGAGATTACACCATCAATGAGCCTCCAACTGGGAATCAGGCTGCTTGTCCTTCAGGTCTGTTCTCACCTAACCAATCACCTCGCTTGAACAAGCCTTGTGACAGGCCTAGGTTATCTTTTTGTGGAGACATTTGCTGTCATCTTCAACATCTCCCCTAACTTTAAATGTCTTGTAATTTCAGTGATTCCTCTAGGCAGATGTATACTGATTGATGGGCCAGATAAAGTATTTTCTTGCCTTTTAACCCAGTTACTGTAAAATTCACACTAAAGAGGGGATAATGTCAGTGCTAAGAAGAGCAATTATATGGTACGTTGGAAAAAGCCACAATTACAAAAATCACATAATATACATGAGATGCATACAGCACAAAGATGATTTTCCCTTTCCATCTGACCTTTTGAAATCAAAAATATTTACAAAGTACCCCTATGTAGAGCAACACTGACCTTTGTAAAAATCAAGGCATAGAACTCTGAATGTGGCTTCAAAAATCAACTAATAAAGACTACAAAGATATTTACCCACATCGTAAACAAGTGTCAGGAGGTGAGGGGGGCTTTTCTAAAGCAGTCAGATAAACAGCCTAATAAGTGATAAAGGTCATGTTGACAGTAGAGCAGACTCCCTCCACCTCTTCCGAATAATCACTGCAGTGTCTGTCTGCTGTCTGATAAAAGAGCTAATTATTCTGTATTTTGGTTTTTTTTTTAAAGCATCCTAAGATCTCAACTAAATGCTCAACATGCGGAAATGTGTGATTCCTGTTCCTTTCTTTCATTTTCTCTGTAACATGGACATGATCATTTGGGGACAGAAAATACTGAATTTCTTTGCTCTCTCTAAGCCATAACCCTGCCTGCATACTCCAGGGCATTTCAAGTCTCACCCTTAAGTCACACCATTGGAAGCAAGAGCTAGTTCATTTCACTACTATCTGTAGTTTTCACGATGGGTTCTTGTCTGCCAACCAAGCACCCTAAAGCCTAGGTCATTGCCCCTCATGCATGCAGTGACTTTCCCTTCCCAATCTGAGCTGGTTTCTTGAAACCCAGTAATGGGTGTGAAATGAATTTTACATCGTGCCAATCTACAATACACTCCCTTTTCAGTCTAATTCATTTAAAAATAATAATAGTGTTAAGGAAGGATTCAAAATGATCAGACTTTTTGAGAATGGACTCCTATTAATTCAGGGCAGAGCATATTCATACAGAATAAAATAGGAAACTACAGCTCTATTGTTCTGTGCTTTTCACACAAATTTCCCACTCCTTTGCAGACTCTCTTTTTAGTCCCATGTTCCTTGCTTTGTCAGAATGTATGTTCTGTCATAAAGAACGCAGTCTAAGCGCTACAAAAAAAAAAAAAAAAAAAAAAAAAAAAAACTTCACCTCATTAAGAAAAACATCATTCACAGTTGTACATCAAGTTAAATGTCTCCTTACCAGGGCCATCCACAATTTAGAGGATGATTGTACCAATTTCAGCTGGTGGGAACAGGAGTTGTATCTGTGTGTGTGTGTGTGTGTGTGTGTGTGTGTGTGTGTGTGTGTGTGTGTGTGTGTTTAAATTTTTTCTTTATTAATATTATATGTGATTGCTTTGCCATCATATGTGCGCACACATGCACATATCACATGGCTCCTTGGTGCCCACGGAGTTCAGAAGAAGGCATTGGAATTCCTGGAGGTAGAGTTATGGATGGTCAATACCACGTGGTTGCTGGAAGTCAAACCCAACTCCTCTGTAACAGCAGCCAGTGCTCTTAACCACTGAGCCATCGCTGCAGCCCAAGGACACCAATGTTTACTACAGATCTCAAGTGCACCTTTCTTTTGGAATCTGAATAACATTTGCCAACTGTAGGAAACACTATTAAGCCAATAGGTAACTGAGATATCCAATGAAAATCTAACCATGAAATTGGGCGTTTCTATTGACTCACTTAAAGACATTAAGGGAAGTATTCAGCATGTTGGTGTTTTAGATATTTTATTGAAGATTGGAAAGGCACTCTAGCCATGATTTTAGTGTTTGAATCCAGGCAGTAGCTTACTTTGGAACATCCACCTGACTATATTCCATTCTTACTTCC
This sequence comes from Peromyscus californicus insignis, assembly GCF_007827085.1. Lineage (NCBI taxonomy): Eukaryota > Metazoa > Chordata > Mammalia > Rodentia > Cricetidae > Peromyscus > Peromyscus californicus. The sequence continues at coordinate 54,750,989 of NW_026294534.1, read as the reverse complement.
TGTGCTAACAAGAATTTAAAGCAGAAAATCCAGGCGCAGCACTCGGTGCGTGTTTGTGATCCCAGCACTGCAGAAATGAAGACAGGTGGTTCCTTGGGGGCCCACTGGCCAGCCAGCCGAGCTGACCAGGCCCCCATACACACATGAACATGCCCATAGTGGTGCACACACAAATAACTTAAAGAAGTGATTGTTGGCTTCTGTGGACATCCATATTCCACAATCAAATCTACAAATAGGAGGTTTTAAGAAAATAAAACGCCGGGCGGTGGTGGTGGTGGTGGTGGTGGCTGCGGCGGCAAATGCCTTTAATCCCAGCACTCGGGAGGCAGAGGCAGGCGGATCTCTGTGAGTTCGAGGCCAGCCTGGGCTACCAAGTGAGTTCCAGGAAAGGTGCAAAGGTGCAAAGCTACACA